>NC_044030.1:75110462-75470909 GCF_900496995.4 Aquila chrysaetos chrysaetos | reverse complement strand
ACTCTTATTTCATCTCCACATCCTCTCTGTTAATCGACGTAATTCAGCCAACACTGACTTCAACCTTTACTCTTGAAAGGCATTGGGCAGCCTAACTTGTGACAGCTGCAGATCTCCAGGCAGGCTTTTCAACCAGATATCCTGAAATGTCCTTAAAAATTTTCAGTTTTGAACAGCCAAGGCAACATGGCTACAAGAGCTATGCTTTGAAAAACACCCCATCTGCATGGCCTAAGCCCTTAGCATGGTTTATAAGTGTTCTGTCACAAGTTAAATCAAACTAATCCTTTCACTTCCCACTACATTCATGCTACTGGGAAAATAAGTTTGTTTACCTAGCTCTTAACAACTTTTACAGAAAGCATGAAATCAGGAATTTATGCAATTTTTGTGCTCCTTCAGCACCTTCCTTTTCAGGATCACAACGTGTCCCCTGGCTGGGTTAAGGAAACTTCCTGTATTACTTACATTTAATTAAATTACTTGCTCACCATGTGCAAGTAGGAAGGCAGCCCCTGTCACTGTACTCCTATGCTCGTACATTGGATTCAGCACTTCAAAAAGCTTCCCAGAGCAAATTCATTTAGAAACTTTGGTGGTGTATTCCTTTAATTAGTTAAAAAACCTTTAACATTAATTTTTCCTTATTATTTTAAAAGCTTAGAAAGAGCCTTCTTTTCTCTGCTGCATATACCCACATAAAATCAATGCCTGAGAGTTCAAGCTGTCAGCACCTTGATGCATTACTTCATGTTTCTCTCTGTCCATTGCCCTCTGAAGCTGTGGCTCACTTTCCCAGTGTGAAAGCAGCAGAGGAATTAGCTTGATGCCCTTTTTCATTTCATTTATTGTCCTTTTTATAGGGTTCCTTCTGTCCATATGAAGTTCCTGCGTGTCTCCTTCCCAGCCATGCTCCTGCCTATGTGCTATTCTGCTGCAGTTAATGATCCCTTTGAGCTTTAGACCCTGGGAGTCAGGATTTCCTGGTGCTGGCTGCAGACACAGATTCCTGACACTGCAGCACTCGGTGTGAGAATAGGGGAAATTGATGACTTCTGAGGGATAAGTTATTGCTTTTTTCTTTACTTTGGCTTTTGTTTGTAAGCCACGCAATGTGCTATGCATTTCTTTAACTCTTCCATCACAAGCTTTCTGGGCAAAGTGAAAGGAGTTCATGTCTCTTCAAGTTGCCTGTTCATCATTCTTGATGTGATGCTTGCTACAGCGCCGCTGTTGATCTGTCTGCACGTGAAGGGCTCTGCTGCAAGCCTCTCAGTCCCAAATCTGGACATGCACATAAGACCAAACCTTCCCAGCCTGTTACTCAGTGCATCTGCCTGGTATCTCAAGCAGGAGAAAGCTGCTAAAAGAGGACCAAGGTTGCGTGGTGCTATCACACCCACAGCCCTCTTTGCAATCCCCACCATGCTCGTTGTCACTCTGAGCCCCAGAATAACTGAAATTACACATGAACCATGCACTTTTCCTTTTCCCCTCTCTCTCTGCAAATCTCTCATCTGTATAAACACTTCCTGGACTGCTTGCGTTCTCATACTGCCCAAGAGCTTGAACACAATTCGACTGAACAGACTACTGAACTGGGAGATTTATGATTTTTGTGAGTGAGGCTGCAGGTTGTTTTTGTTCCAATTAAACAATGGAAATAAGGAAAAACAAATGTTGCTGTTAAAATAATCACAGAATCCATGTGATGTGGGAGACAGAAATGAAGTTCACCGCTACTTTGCATGTGTGTCCATACTCCACATCCCTGTATACAGATGCATTACCCATGACAAAAAATTAAATGTATTGCTTAATTATCAAATACCAGGGGTTGCACTACTTGCCTAGATTTTAATCTAAGTTCTAAAGCCCAGCTTTTAAAAGAGAACTTGAACACATGATATTTTTTTTGTTTGTTTTAAATTTTATTGTAGTGCTTAAAAGCCCACAGAACTATCCCAGGTTTTGGGAAAAAAAAATTCAAGGCCATCTTGTGCTGTATTGCAATAATGTCTTTCATTTACAATTAAATGAAAATTGGGCCAAGCTTTGAATGTTCATTTAATATTTGTATTTCCCCTCATTTTGTTGCCTTGCCTCTGTATGGCTGTGAGTGCGTGTTTGTGCTATCGTCTTTTTTCTAGCTGTTTTGCAGACACCTTCTGATGTCTTCTGGCCAACTGGGTGCAGACAGCTCCAGCTGGGACATGCTGTGCTAGGCCATTTGAGGAGACATTTTTAATTGTTTGGGGCTTTGTTTTGCCTGTCCTTAATGAAGTTTATTTAATTGGTCAGGGGTAAATGAGGTACCTGCCTTTTCAGACAGAGCAATAGAAGAAGCAGTACCAGTAAAAGGGACTCTGTGATTATTCACAGGGCCATGCCTGTTTAGAACGTACATGTAATATACAGGAGATAGTGTAATGTATGTCTACAGCATACAAAAATATCTCTGCAAAAAATTTCTGATCTGGCCAGACGAGCTGCGCAAGAAAACAGAACATTTGTAAGAATAACTTATACCTCTAAGAATTGTTCTTATCAAGATTACCATTAGATTTTTTCTCAGATGAGCCTTTTGCAATACTTTGTCATTTACAGCAGGAGTCAAATTAGGTGTCCACTTTTGCAATTGTTTGAGAAAATAAGGTATTTAAACTTTCATGTGTAATTCTCAAAGAGATAAGGACTTCAAAAATGTTCTTATTTTTGCAGCAGGATTGGAAACAACGTTGGGACCCAGATTCATCCTACATAGCACTGGGACTCTGAGGAAATGGTCTTTACATGATGAATGGAGGAAGATGAGTCTCAGCTGAGCCTTTCAGTGAGGTTCATCTCTCCCTAATAACTGTGTAGGGAGCCTGAATCGGTTGTAATATAAAAGGGATGAAACTGATCCTTCAGTGTGACTAGGAAGTTCATCAAAGCAGCTGTCCTGGGTCAGAACAAGGTCTCCTCCAGCTCAGTATCCTGTCTCCAGGAGTGGCTGTAAGTGATAGACAGGGAAGAGGAAAGCCAGGAAAAGCAAATAGGATGCTTCCCTGGAGCAGCCTCCTAACCTCTGTCTTCAGCTTGGGAATTTCTTCAGCTGGTTGTGTTTTCTGTGCATTTAGTAACCCTCAATGGATTTCTCTTCTATGTACTTGCCCGATCTCTCCTTGAGCTGAGCTACATTTCACATGTGTCACAGCATCTGCTAGCAGTGACTTCTGGAGGGGCACCAAGCGCCACCTCCGTGTGTGTGTTTTAAACCTCACTGACAGGAGATTCTTCCGAGGTCTTTAAATCTAGTGACGCAAAGAGATGTATGTGAAAGTAGCAAATCCTTCTCTGCCTCTTCCATCCCAGGAAGAAGCTTGAAAGGTGTCAAGTCATACATGTTGTCCGTGCCCTGTGTGCACCAAGGGTCTCTGCAGCCTTGTCCCCCATCTCCTGGGGCTTAGGCTGCTTGGGCTCATGGCCAGCTCTCCCCTGATGCAAACAGGCAACCTGGGATCAGACCGCTGAGGAAAAAGTCAGTGTGAAAGAGCAGTGAGAAGCCTGGCTGGGGTCTGCTTTGCTTTGCCCAGCAGCCACAGTCAAACTCAGGCCCTTATACTTGGTGTCTTCCTCAGCTGTGTTGTGGGAATGTCAGTGCCCAGTCCTGCACCTTGCTCATCCTCACTCCAACCCACTGACTTACCTTCTAAGCTTGGCCTCAGCTCTGCCTCATCACTGTGGACCTGTCTGGTGATCCATGGGCTGTGGCTGACCCTGGCTACCATCCATAGACTTGTGGGATGGGCTGTTGGTGTTGGCACCTCCCTAGTGGCCTTGTTGTCATCCTTGGCTCTGGCTTGCCATCCCCTGCAAAGCATCCAGCTCTTGCTATTCCCTGACATGCTTTCTGGTCTCACCAGTGCATTATCATCTTGTCATGTCATTCTGGATTGACAAGCAAATCTACATAGATTATAGCTATGTCCCCCCTTCCCCTCCCCAACTGTACTGCATGTTCAAGACCTACAAGTCAGCCGCTGGTCAAGCTGACCGTGTTAATCCTTTAACAGCCTCTTGCTTTTGTCCCATTGTACCCTCTACATGATTGACACAGCCTGACTCATATGGCTTGGTTATAAGCAACCCTAATAGCTTCAAGGCTTAATACAAGGAAGTTTTAAAATGCAGATATTCTTTCAGTTTCAGCATGTCAAAGACATCAAGAGAATGATGATGACTATGAAGGAATGTGAGAAAATGCCTCAGATTTATGGTTCTGTTAATGTTTACAGTGACATTATTACATTATTATGTTAGTTCTCACTGTGGCAATTAAGGGCATGGTAGGGTGACGGACAATCTTACTGTCTGTATGGAAATATATACAAAGCAATTAGTCTTTCAAAAAAATTATTTTGAAATGCTGTTGAAAGCTATATTTTCTTACAGTTCTGATGAATTGGTAAGCAACGGAGTTTATGGAGTTCTTTTACAGTTATTGGATTAAGAGAGATGTTCTTTTTTTATCATTTTACAAGTTCTTGTCTAAGCTGTAAAGTGCAATGAAAGCATGAGATCTATTTGCTAGTTTGAAATGCTCTGTCCTGCTAGCTCACTCCAGCTCCTTGTTACAAATCCTCTGGCCCTGTTATGGGTTGCTAGGCAGAAGGGAAATAATGTCATTTGTTAAACAAAGCAGACAATGTCTTTCTTTGTAGACTTTGCACATTTTTTCAGTGGTGTGAAATCCATGTTAACAATCAGTTCACACTGAAAAGGTCCCAGTCAAACATTACCACAAACCCCATGAGGTTTCTGTAGCATCTCAGGGTACAAAAAATGCCATCTCGCAAAACTTCACCTGGATCCTTAAACTGGTTATGGAGTTTGTTGCCAAGATTTTCTGACCAGGAGAAGCAGGAATGTGAACCATGCTGTGTGCAGGAGAGGAGGACACAGGACAGACATATGGCAGGGAGGGTGACATGGGTCCAGCCTTCCACTGGGTTAATCTTTTCTTCCCTTGCCCTCTGTTTGAGTTTTGCTGGTACTTTTCTGGGTATTTTACATTTTTATTCCACTATAATTTGGTTAAGGAGAAGTCCTCGCTGCCCTGTGATAGCTCCCCTGTGCCCTCTGAACTCCACTCACTGCTGGGGTGCCCTGTGCAGTCCTGAACTGACAGATGGGCTTCATGCTTTGCTGAAAGAGGTCTTCTGGCACTGATGGAGAGGGAAACTGTAGAAAATACCTTCTTATAAAGTTCTGTCTTTTGACTTGTCTTTCCTTGCTGAAGCTTTGCCTTTTCCCTGCCTAGATTTCTTTGGAGGCAGTCCTTTGCATTTGAAGGGAATGATTGTAGGATAGACATATGTATTTAGAGGACTCACATCTCAACTTTCAGAAGGGAAAGAATGCAGCTCTTTTACTGAGACTCCACCGTGTCCAGATATATCTGACCCGAGGCTCTGTTGTGGTCAGCAATTATTTGCTATGTCCTGACACCATCATGTACAGGGAATGTTGCATCTCTCTAACAGCTTGAGCCATACCAGGGTGTGACAGCAGAAAGGAATTTGAATAAATACTCGGTATCCACCTACATGACTTCCTAACACCTAGGTGGCAGTGTAATCCCCTGAGATCCAAAGATATTGCTTTAGCCTCAAGCATTAGGGGCTAATTAAGCAACTTAAAACCAAGACCAACCAACATCTCTGTTGCTGCATTTTTATTGCAGCTTTATAAGACGAGAAAGTCTGGTCTTTCAGAGGTCATTTAGTTTAATCTATTTAAAATTCCCTGTATTAATAATTGGTTTGAGTAGGTGTTCCTGAGTTAGAGGATATTTTTAAAGAAAAGTCAATTTTGATTTGCATTTCCAGGAACACAGAATCCCCTTCACAAATACAACTACTTTGGCGAATAGGTGTGTTCATCATGAAATCTTTATTTCCATCTCCAGTTGAAGCTGATCTAATACCTATTTTCAGTAACTGGATCTCATTCTGTCTCAGCTACTTTGAACAGCCTTCTCTCAAATGTACACTTCCTTCTTCACAATTGCTATAGACTACAGTGAAGTTTCCCCCAGCCTTCTGCTTAGTAGGCTGTATAGATCGGTTTGGTAGTTTTAGAGCAAAGATTTTTTTTTTTTTTCACTGACTTATTCTCCAGACATTTTTCTAGATGCTTCCATCATCTTTCTGGGGTTGCAGGTGGCACAACATCTCATTCCTGATCTCAGCAGTGTCTAAAATAGGTCAGTATGATGCTACTGTTCTAGTTTATATATCCAACAACTGAGTGTACCTCAGATTTGTACTGGGAGAGGTGATTCGTCCATTGGCTAAAGGGAGCTTGCCTTGTTGTTATTAGTAATTTCTTGCCAGAAGAGTCCCCATTTTATTTATATATTCATACAAATACAGATGTTTGTATATGTATATCACTAGCTAGCTCTGATGTCCTGGAAAGGAAGACTTAGATATGTGGGAGTGCAATTAAACCCATTGCAACTTGTTCACCTTAAATCACTACACCAAACACCATCCCTCACCAAAGCGTTTTCCCAAGGGCTTGGTGTTGTACCATCTTTTTGATTTCAACACACCACTGTTAGGAAGCCAGGCAGTACAGATGAAACCACTGGCAGAAGGATTGCAGGTCCCCTACAATGTTAGATCCCCTACAGTTATTCTCTACTGTATGCATTAAAGTGGCCAGTGAACTTATTCTCTCATCTGTTTGCTGCTGGGAGACTTCCCCTCTCAAATTCTTTAATCTCTTCAAGTCTTGAAATTTAACCGGATTTTTAAAATAAAAAGCTGTAGTTCAGAGCAGGATATTGAAGCAGATTTTACATGTTAACTTGTTCTGTGGGGTCAGTGGCTGCTTCTTCTCATTATAGCAGTGCTGCAGCTTCTCTAGCTGTGATGTGTGGATGCAGTCCAGGCCTGGCCAGATCTCACTTTTCTCTGAAGTAGCCACAGCCACTGTGTTTTATTTGTTGAAGTTGACTTTGGCTTTCCTTGGAGTGTTAAAAAAGCTCTAACACTGCTGCTACTGCCTTCTAGAAGAGGCTCTCCGCGCACGCATCCATGTTTTTCCTTGCAGCACACCCAACTGGCAATACAGGAGCAAAAGCAGCCCCATTCTGATCACCTCTGTTAACATCCATTGGCACTGATGGGGGAATGTGACAGTCTGTACAAAGCAGATGCCCATTGGGTACTGACCATCTCCTGGGTCATTAAAGGGACAACTCAGTCATCAAAAAGTCAACCACTCACCAGGGGAGAAACAAATAATAAAAGCAAACTGAAAATAGGAAGACAGAGCAGGTATGAGCAGCCACTGCAGACTTCCTGGCCCCATCCTGCGGGTCACAGCAAGGTTGATCTCCACCACACTTGGCATCTACATTTTAAGTGTTTGCAGTCACCAGAGCGGCTATATTCCTCCTTACAGGCAGCAACAGGAAATCAGCCTCTTCTGGGGAAAGTTTCTAAGAACAGCAAGTAACCTTTGCTGTTGAAATGTTCCCCAGGAGACTGGGTGGTGTGTGCCAGGTGAAGATGTAATGAGTGGTGCGATGTAGCTGCTGTGCTTACTCTTCACCAAAACAGTGCCAGCCATGTCTCTCAGCAAAGCTTCATCAAGGCTTTGCTGGGAGGTGGCATTTCATTTTTCTTCTGCAGAGATAAAGCCAGCTCAGTTGTGAACACAGCAAAAGGCCACCCTAACGAGTGGAAATGCTAAAGTCCTGATGTATGTGTTCAAAAGAGCAGACAGACTGTCAGCCCCATAGGAAAACCCTTCAAGATATCTGACTGCCCATCCTTAGCCTCAAAACCAAAGAGTGGCCTTTGAAACCTGGGTTGCAGGACTGGAATAAGGATCAGGCACACCAGTGCTTTCATCTCATTTTTGATGGAGGAGCTTTGAGCTGATGTGGAAGTCATTTGAGCTGCCTGACCTTTTGGAGAATAATTGCTGGCTTAGAATTTACAAGTTGTTAGTAATTTATTTCAAGAGAAGGTGCTGCAGCAGCAAAGCAATGCTGGAGCAAGGGGAGGGTTAGGTTTGAAATGGGAAACACGGCTGCCAAGGGTAAAGTTACTTTGGATGCCATTGGAGGAGAGCAAACTGGATTAAGGAGGGCAAAATAAAAGGAGTCATCCACCTCCACCTTCAATCAATTTCTACAAGCCAATTTGCTTTGAATCTTTTTAAGATCTGGAAACATTATGATCCATTTTTAATCAAAATAAATTATTCTGGTTTCCAAGCTGATCTCATGGTATTTTCTAGTCAGCAGAGGAAATACTGAAAATCTTGTAAGAGATCCTGTTCTCATAAAATGCCCAGCCCAATTTTGTAAATTCAGGAGGTTTTGGCTAGGCCAGATAAGCTTTGGAGAAGCATCTGAATACTCACTCAAGCTGAACCCACACTCCAGACTGTGGTGTGAGCAGTTTCCTGCACTTCTGAGATTCTGATGCTTTGAAAAATTTTACTGACTCTGGAAGAATGAGGACAGTGAGGAAAAAAACCTATTGCCCCTCTGTAGTTAGTCCACTGGATAAAGAGAAGCACAGATGGTTACCCAAAGGCTGGTGGATAGGATAAATTCAGCATGGTTAATGTCCTCTCCCCAACAGCATGCAAATAAGTAACCATGAAAACCTTCCAGGTCCAGAGACCTCTTGGGAAATAATAGTTACAAAGACTGCTTTGGTGGTGATGGTTTAAGGTAAAAATTGCCTAGTAATTACTGCCACTCTTGCATATATAAGACATGTCTCACACAAGAAAAAATGTGTCCCCTATTCAGCCTCAGTGCTTATGTAGTTCCCATCACATAATATTTGAGCACCTCCCAAACATTCAAAAATAACCCAAAAATAAATGTAAGAAAAAGGTGTTGTTTTCTCATCCCAGTAAGAACACAACAGCCTTCAAGGCTGGCTCTGACCTTGTGCCAGTATGGCTGAGGGCAGGACTGCGTATTTCTGTGCATCCCTGAATCAATATTTTGACAAATTGCCATTTCTCCCTCTGCTTTACCCAGTTTGCTGACATGTTGATAGATTCTCTGATGTCAGGGCCGATAAGCGATGCATGTCAAGCTGCTCAGTAATGCTCAAAGTCTCCTTCGCTTATTTTGGACCCACTCAATGCAGTGCAACATTTCCCATCTGGGAACGATTAGCATATGCTAAGCAGTCGTTAATGTATGATAATGATGTCTGGAGGTTTTCAAAGGAACCTTGAGTGACAAAAGCGTGCAGAATGGCTGCACGGGAACTTCTGAGTCAGCCTATAGTTCTCGGCAAGAGATTCGAGACACCAAGCCAGACTCCTCAAAGAGTGGCCAGTGGCTTCTCAGAGGTGCTTGCTCCCTTAAGGGAAGTCTGTAAGGGCAGAAACCAATGGCCTTCAGAGGGACCGGCTCTGGATCTGGGCCATCAATGAGGCTAGCAATGTAGGTAGCTGCTGAAAATAGAAGGTCTTTCTTCAGAAGCAGCAAGTGGCTGAGAGTATTCTTGTTGCATGGGAGGCTGCAGGAGGTAGCAGGGCTTGATGGAAGTCACTTTTCAAGACAGGAGTTTTGTGCCCAGTCACTGAGGTAGGACACCCAAACATTCCACGGTCAGTCAAACAATGAGAAAGTCCCGTTTGCATGACTGCTACAACACTGAAACACCAGGTTTTCTCTTTGTTATAAAATCATTTCTTTAGTATCAAACATTAACTGTGTTATCAGCATTCTTTTGTTAATGTTCTTGCCAGTAGCCCAGTCTCCACAAGTTTGAGGCATGCACTTGTCCTTAGCATCCCCAGTCTCTGTCTTAGGAAACAATGTGGTTGCCCATGACAGAGCCATAAGTGTTTAGCAAATACAGTACAAAGAACTTCAGGCAAATACATGTTGAGGTCTGTAATGCTTCCATGTGTCAGCACACACGTCGATGGGTCAAAAGTTCTTTTCGAAAAATGTTAGTCAGATTTTTCAAAGCTTTTTTTAATTTGCAGGAGCCTAGAGGTTTTCTGGTGGAAATACAAACTCCTATAAAGTGAATTTAAATCTAATGTTATGATGAGAGGTGTGCTTCTTTTACGTACCTTTCTAAGTATCCCTGAAAAAAGTGAAGAAAATGCTATAGAGAGAAGGAGAGTTTCCCAGGATCACCTCGTCTTCCAGAGTAATCAGCATTTTTCTTCAGTCCAAATCAACCTTCTGGAAGATACGGTCTCGTCTTGCTTACCTTTCTAAACAACTTCTGCCCCAGATTTTTAATCTCTAAATAACCAGTCCCAACACCAGATGCCAGCTTGTATCACTCTCCACGCTTCCTGCTGTTCTGCCTTTTGAAGCACAAGCTGGCACACGCAGTCAGTGCCTATGGACAATGCCAGCACTGCCAAGAAAATTAGACAATAAAAAAAAAGATAACATTACAAGCATAACACCTGACTTTGACATCTTAACAACAAACCGCTAAGGAAATGCTGGAATTAAAGTTAGCTGTGGAATTTCAACTCTGTCCTCTCCTATAAAATACCTTTTTGTTATGTCCCACTATTCAAGCTCTGCCCTAAACCAAGAGTTATCGATTTTCTAATGCACTTTTTTTCCCATGGCACTCTGTCTTTACAGCCACGGTCTCAGATGTAATTCATTTTTACAGCATCATTCAGAGGTGAAGGAAATGAGTCCTTTTTTACTGAATAGCTGTAAAGATTAATGTAAAGGATACATATTCATTTTTGTGTCTGGGCCGAGGCTCTGCATTTCACACATTAGATATGACAGGCAAAAATGCTGACCCTGTGGTCTGCAGCTTGTTCCCGGGAATGAACTTCTCAGGTGAGAAAAGATTTCTCCGGCCTCTTCCTCTCCTTTCCTGCTTCATTTCACCCATCCTCCACAGCCACCACGTCCCTCTGCTTCCTACCACTGCCCTGCCCTCCATCCCACGCTGCTGTTCCACTTCCATGTGCCATTCCTCGTCTTGTCCTTCTGCTTGTATTGTTGGGAGGATTCCTGAGTCTTTCCCTCCCTCATCACCACCCACATGTCTGGCTCTTGTCCTTTCTGCGTTTGAATCCAGGAATTTTTCTCCTCCACATTGTTTCACCCCAGTGAATATCACTGAGAGTGCAATAGAGGCAGACTCCTGGCTCTCCTTTCAGGTGCCTGGTTCTGTTGTAGGCTGTGAAAGTCTGCAGCTGAAACTGCAAGGGAAGTCCTGCTTGACCTGAGGTTGAAACCTGCTCAGGGAGGATGAAAACTTCAGGGGTTCAGTTGCTAAAATGAAAGGAATCTCTTAGTTATCCACTGAGCATGTGCAAATTCAGCTTTCCAAAGCCAAGTTTGGGCAGATTTTCAGGAGGGCAAAAGGGATATCTCTGATGAAAGGCAACCCTCTTTGGAGTTCTTGCTCCAAGGAAGAGGGGTGCCAGATCTTTTCAAAGAAAAGGTCACAATTGCTTTTTAGCTTGGACAAAACAACGAATTTTTCCTTACCCTTATTATTGGAAACGGCTGAGTTTGTGGACATTCTCCAAAAACTTCAGCCTGAGGCAGATACCTGGCATGGAAAATTTCATTCCAAATGGTTATAGTTTGGCGACGTTGTCAGTGCTTGAAAATAGGGTCTTACAATGCAAGGGATCAAACTTTCACTGCAATGTGAAAGGCCAAGCCACCGGTCCTACCTCCAGTCACAGCCCAACACCTTTCTTTGTCACCTGTACCGCAAACAAAGCAGTGATGCACATTCAAGGCAGGGCTGAACCCCTTTCGAGGGGGGTTGTGTTCTGGCCAGAAGGAAATTACTGGGATCAATACCGAAGAAATGGGTTAAGGTGAACACTCTGTAATGTAGAGGGGTTTCCTAGCATAAAGGGGCTTCGGACAGCATGGTTTACTTGTTCTGAGTTCTGCTTGTCTGCATTTACATGCATTCATCCTCTTCAAATAAATGTGGTTTTCAGTTTTCTGACAAATGTGTTAACAACAGCCTATCCTGCATCATCCTGGTTTCCAGCTAGCTCAAGTTGGTCTGTCATTACCATTAACCCAGCCATCCATTGCCTCCTTTTATCACACCACCACCGCCACCTCTCCCTTGTCATGTCCTGGAGGAATGAATACATAGACACTGGCAACCAAGTAAAATTAGAGCAGCTGGCTGCTGATGCTGCATAGCATGTGATTTTCCAGGGATAGCCCATCAGCCCCCTCCCAGTAGATCCTTTCCTGAGTGCCAAGCACAGTCCCTGGCTTTTTGGCTGAAGTTCACACACCATGGCAGATGCATGGGCCATATTCTGCAGGCATAGAGCAATTCCTGGAAAAGGCAGAGGAATCATGAGTGCCTAACAAGCTCCAACTGACTTACAGATATTTCACATCTGCCATCTATGAATCAGAATGCAGTATCTGCCCCCATGGCCAGATGGTTGGCAGCTCAGAGTACCTCAGGACAAATGAACCATGGCAGAAACTTGGGCATCCTCTGCTGCTGTTGTGAGACCTGAGATCACTTTATGTTAGTTTTCACCAAGTAGGACCACTGCATTGGAGCCCCTTGGAAAGATGTGTGTCCTTTGCACAAAGCCCAGCACGGCGGATGTTATGGCAGGGCACACTGCCTGTGTAATACTAGCTCTGTTTGCACAGGTGTTGGATGGCTTTAGAGCCTGGATCCTTGGATGATGTGAGCATCCAGGAGGTCTTCTGTGGCTTATGGAGTCTGCTGGGAGGTGAACACTTTCAAAATGAAATCCTTTTTAGAACTGCTGAAGCCTTTGTGAATAACAGTCCCCACGTGCATTAAAAGGTTTTCTTATTGCCCAAATTGTTTCACATACCTTTTTCAGTAGTGGCAGAGAACTATCAAAATTTGGATGGATAATCCCTTCCTTACTGTCAGCTTATTGGGACATCAGAGAGGGGACAAAGGCAATGGGTAAGATTGCGCTGTTGGTGAAATCCAGGGCTACCTGGATTGCTTAAGGAACGGGCCTGGCCATTTATTTTTCTAAAGGTGCTGGAAACTACCACACAGGAGCCCATGTCTGTTTTGTGAAATGAGTAGTTATATTTATTACCAGGAAGGTCAAAGGGAGGGGAAAGCTGGCTGATAGCGTGCAGGTGGTGAGAAGGGAGGGGGGAATATTTCCAGTACTGGTGGAAAGAGTTAGAGGCAACTGCAGCAGCATCTGACTAAAATCAGAACTGATTAAAATCAGAAGAAAGGAGAAAAGTAGGATGAATAAAACAAGAATGGATTGAAATTATAATAAAACACAACTTGTGCCGAAACACCAGCCTTTTACCTCATGTCTCACCCGTTTTCCAACGGAAGGAATAATAACCAGAAGCTGTTTTAGGAAGAAGGTCCATGCAGGCTGGCAGGCCCACTACCACGGCGAGCATCACCCGGGGGCAGGGCAGCAGCTAGATGGCACCGCCGGCTGCGCTATCGCCCTTCTCTGCTCCCAGCAACGCTCCATGCCAAGGCTTTCAGCTTCGCTTGCCAAGATACTGTTTTTGCTAAAGGCTGTGGCTCTGGGTTGAAAAACGAAGACCATAAATTTTACTCAGAAGATTCAGCAGGACTAAGATACCAAACGACCTGGTGATACAGCCTGAGAGCTCACCGACATGTCCGTGTTTCCAGTCTTTGCTAAGTAATTTCAGTGCTTTCTGGATCACAGGTGCTTTCTAAAAGAGTTGTAAAGATTTAAAAACAGACAATGCCATTGTGAAAAATGTTTTCCCGCCCCCCTGTGGTGTGATAAGGGCAAAAATTTGGTTTTGTCCATCTGTCTGAGGAAGGTTAACTGCTCCCCACTCTTCTTTTTACATCTCTACTTAGCTGTTACTATCCACTCTTTTTTTTACATCTCTACTTAGCTGTTACTACATCAATAGCAGAGTAACAGCAGCAGCTCACAAACTCAACAGGTCACCCTTCCAGCCATGCTAAAGTCCTGCATTGGTCCACTGAGGTAGGTACAGTCACATTCATGAGACTATGTGGAGTGTGTTGCTGGTGAACATTTTAACGCTGCTTTCCATCTGGGCACCATTTTAATCTCTAGGAGCTTCAGACCTGAGACTGAACTTTCTCAGGGTCAGGCTATGGGCCAGACCATGACCCTGTCATGACATGAGAGTTTAACAAACTACCTCTATAACAATAAAATCAGTTGCTGGAGCGAGAAGAAAAGAGGATTTCTATTATATGTTTGTTTTGTAATAATCAGAAAAGCACAGTCTGCTGTGCTTTTACATTCTCTTCAAATCTCTTCTGCAATTTATTTCAGTTACTTTCCCCCTGGTTTTCACTGTCATCCCCTGCATGCATTTTCTGTAGGGAGCTACTAGCAGGAGCTGGTTATAGAGATCTGCAAGGAACCTGGGAAGTGAGAACGTGTGTCCAAGTGCTGTCTGGGCACCTTACCTGTCAGCTGTGTCTCACGGTTGTTGTTCCTCCAGGCTATCCTTTGCTCCATCATGCATGCAGCCTGCCTCTGTTCTCCTGGGTGCCAAGCCCATAGGGCAACTCTTGCTTCTTGTTCCTCCTAAGCAGGATGATATTAAGGACATGGCCTCCATCCTTGTCTCCATCCCCTGACTTGTCTCAGGGCCCTGTGGGTGTCAGGGAGGTCCCATGGGAGGTTGGTCAGGGTCAGTAAGGCTTACTGGTGCCTTCAGGACCCTGATAGCTGCCTTAAAGAGTCAATTGCTGTCTACAGGTCTTTGCAGCAGCTTTACGGTCCATGGGGATGATTATTTTTCTTAACTGTGGGACAGTGGCAGAAAGGACCCACATGGAGAAATCTCCAGCAATAAAAACCCCCAAACCAACCCCCAAACCCCTAACCATTGGCTTTGCTTTTGGGACCTATTTTTTCAATTTCAATTCTAACTTCAGAAATTCTAGTGACAGCCTGAGTGTGAGCCATATCACAGAGCCATCTGCTGTGTGCAAAATGGTGTCGCACACCCAAGACTTTTAGAGAAAGGGGCAAGAAATTAATTGTGGACTGAATGAAGCCAAAATGAGACCCCAATGGTCTGAGTCATAGTGTATTAAGTATTGTGAAAAATGTAACACTCTCCCTCTTCTGCAACTCCACCCCGTTGAAAAAAGCCCTGTAGTACAAGCTATGTGCGCTGCATGGGGAAGTGCTGAGGGGTCCCATCCTATCAGTTATCCAAAATGCAAACCCACCCCTCCGAGATAGGGCCAGGATTGTAACACAAGTGAAATAAAATACAACTGAGCGCCAACAGAGGAAGAATCTGGATGCAGTCTGGTCCAATACCAAACAAATAATGATTTCTCATTGCATTGGGTTTGCGTGGCAAGGTTTTGCTAGTGGGGGGCGACAAGGGTGGCTTCTGTGAGAAGCTGCTAGAAGCTTCCCCTATGTCCAATAAAGCCAATGCCAGCTGGCTCCGAGACAGACCTGCCGCTGGCCAAGACTGAGCCCATCAGTGATGGTGGGAGCACCTCCGTGATAACTTATTTAAGAAGGAAAAAAAAAAAACCCCAACCCTGCACAACAACCTGCAGCCAGAGAGAGAATTGAGAGAAACAACCCTGCAGACACCCAGCTCAGTGCAGAAGGAGGGGGAGGAGGTGCTCCAGGTGCCAAAGCAGAGATTCCCCTGCAGCCCGTGGAGAAGACCATGGTGAGTCTGTCCTCCTGCAGCCCAGGGAGGTCCACGGTGGAGCAGATATCCACCTGCAGCCCGGGGAGGACCCCACGCTGGAGCAGGTGGATGCCTGAAGGAGGCTGTGACCCTGTGGGAAGCCCACGCTGGAGCAGGCTCCTGGTAGGACCTGTGGACCCATGAAGAGAGGAGCCAACACTGGAGCAGCTTTTCTGGCAGGACTTGTGACCCCGCAGGGGGACCCATACTGGACCCATCTGTTTCTGAAAGACTGCAGCCTGTGGGAAGTACTCACATTGGAGAAGTTCATGGAGGACTGTCTCCTGTGGGAGGGACGCCACGGTGGAGCAGGGGAAGAGTGAGGAGTCCTGCCCCTGAAGAGGAAGGAGTGGCGGAGACAACATGTGAACTGATTGTAACCCCCATTCCCCATCCCCCTGCACTGCTGTGTGGGGGAGGAGGGAGAGAAAACTGGGAGTGAAGTTAAGCCAAGGAATAAGAGGGGGGGGGGGGGGAAAGGTGTTTTAAGATTTGGTTTATTTCTTATTATCCTACTCCAAATTCATTGGTAATAAATTAAACTAATTTCCCCAAGTTGGGTCTGTCTTGCCCATGAGAATGATCTCTTCCAGTCCTTATCTCAATCCATGAGACTTTTGTTATATTTTCTCTTCCCTGTCCAGCTGAAGAGGGGGAGTGATAGAGCAGTTTTGGTGGGCATCTGGCATCCAATCAGGGCCAACACACCACACTCATTTATTGAAAGATTTTCTTGGAGATGATCAACAAACTGAAATATGCCTTCCTCCCCTGCGGCCTCAACCCCTCTGTGAACAAGCCCAACTCATTCATTCCAGGCTGCAGAAGAAAGGTCATTGCTCCTCTCTCCACAGCATGGGCAGTGTGTCCTGAGGAGCACAGCTCTGCTCAGGATGCTTGGGGAAAACGCTTTGCAACTGTGCCATCCCTTGCCAAGACTCTCTTGCTTTTCCCCACAGTTTCCAGGCAAAGTTTCTGCAAGTTCATGACCAGTTCTGGGCTAGCAAACAATCTCAAATTAAAAGGAAAAGGCAGAGTAAGCAGTTCATCTCATCTGGGGAAGCTAAAATATCTCTGCAGTGGGATGTACTCCTTATGTTTTATTTGCTGTGGCTACCTCACCTTAGGAGGGAGCTGTGTAAGCCAGGGTGTGAAATCCAAAGAGAAGGCAGCATTTCCACACGCTCGTTGTCCCTCCTCTTGCTGCACATGTGAGCAGTTCCCCCTCACCAGTTTGCTCTGTCCTTCACCCTCACTCTTCCCTCCTAACACAACTCATTTCCCTCCTGGCTCAGAAACATCTCCCTCTATGTCTCTGCAGTTTCCCACAGCCCAGCTTTCTTCCCCCTGGTCTGAACCCCGACTCAACCATTCTTCCCAGAAGGCCAAGAAACCTCCTGTACAGGCTAAAAAATTCTTCTGATCTAGGCTAAAATCCTTTCTTGATCCTGTCTGGAAACAAACTCAAACCCTTGGTTCAACAGAACATCCTGTAGGGCTTCTACAGCCCTGCCCATGGTTGCAGCCCCAGCAGTGAGTGCTCTTGTGCCCCCTCCCAGGAGAGGCCCCGTGGCCTTTTGCCGTACCAGCCCTGCTCGGTGACACCTGTCATCCAGTGACATCCTTAGCTCAGAATGAGATCCTGTGGTTTGAGCTGGAAAGCAAAATGCAACTTCTTACCAGAAATCCTGTGTGTCATGCTCTTATTACATATTTAAATCATAGGAAACTTTTATCACTTTCAGTTGGTGGAGAAAAAAAATGTTCATTTTAAAATACCCAAGAGATGTGGTCCGGGCAGTTTTGCATGAGGATATGAATAAGACCTTTTGGGAAAGACATGAGTAGCAGCTCTTTTCTCATCCTGCACGTTGACTCTTTACTTAAAATTGCTGTTTGAAACTTCTATTTCCGCAAACCAAGCTCTTGTAGTGCTAATCTCTTACACAGAGATACTTAAGCCCTGGAGCCCTTGCTCACTCTCTTAACTAGACCAGAGAGACGCTGTGAACAATTCCCCTTGAAGAGGGGAACTCCCTGCTGCTGGCAGCAGCTCAAGCATTTACTACAAGGGGAAAAGGGTGCACATCTGTGCTGTGGTGGGGGCAGCAAGGACTGTAGCCAAGCCCAATTCTGCGTGCTCGGCCCTCCAACGTCGCAGCTGTACCTCATACCAATGACACAACGCTCTCTGAGCACAGCAATGGGATGGCGCAAACTTGCCACAGCAGCTCTTAAGCACTCTGAGCTCCAAGACTTGCTGTTTTTCTCCAACAATTGCTGAAATAGATCCAAATATATTATGAGAAGTGATGTTGCGTCAGTTTAAACAAATTGCTTTTAGGGTAAATGTTCATTTTTGCGTTTAGGCTGGTTTGGAAAACATGTTTGTGTTGGTTTTTTTTAAAGTGTGGTCCAGGGTGAAAAACAACTTTTTTAGTTATTGAATGAAAAAGCTCTTAGTATCAAGGGATAATTGTTTCCAGTCCATGTAGGTCAGGGTTAACATTGAGTAATTCTTAGCTGGGCTAGTTAATGACTATGATATGCAAAGAATTTCTGTTTCCAAACCAATACAAGCCAAAGGTTCTCCTTAGCAGCATCAGAAAATCACTATGACGTCCCTCAGAGAAGAAAAGGCATGAACGTGCGTGTAGACTTTATTAGTTAAAAATCTTTGCCTGCCATTATGATTTTCTCTTTTTTTTATACTGGGTTGGAAGAAAGGCAAGGTCTCTCTTTGTCTGATCAGCCCATGCAGAGATTCTCCCATCTTGAAAATGTGGCAACAAAACTTTGTGAAGTTATTTTTGGGTATTGACTAAATCTTTGTTTATCGCTTTCAAGAGTGACCAGCCTGAGAAAGAACCCACAGATGTTTAACTCACAGTTTTGCTTTGCTGTGCCATTCTGACAGCTCCATGAGATGCTATCTCTTTTATGTAGATAAGCCATTTATTGTTTGTTCAAATGACATTTTGCCTCTCAGTCCTTCTTTCAGTTGCCGCAAGTGCTGATCATGTTAGAAAACCTCAACAAAACAAAACCTCCCCCTAGCTGATCAGTAATCCATCAACTTCACTGAGATGCTCACCTTTCCCTCCATCTCCTTAAACCTCATCAAAGAGCTAAAAGGAAGAGCATGGAGGAAAAAAGGCTACGAAGCTGCCTTGCTTGTCCCAGGGCCTGACCAGCACCACAAAGGATGGAGCTGTAACGAGGAAAGCCTTAAGCATGGCTGAGCATGGGCACTAAAATACCAGAACAGATTTTAGAGATTTGGACCTACTCTCAGCATCCATGGATGAAACCACAAGATGCAAAATGGCTGGCCAACATGTTTTTGTGGAAGAGTCATCAGTGAAAACTTGCAGTGAGGCATCCTGTGGTGTTTTTTTTTCTGCAAATATTGTGCAAATGTGTATTTCACAGGTTTTTGTACAATAGGCAAGAAAACCTGCCTGTGGGGTCATGGAGGAAAGTGGATAGACTGAACCCAACTCTGAGGAACCAGACACAAGGGAATTATATGAATCCACTGAAGAGATATTGGGCTGATCCAATAGCAGTGGATAAGGACCTGTAGAGAGGGAAGTGGAGCGTTCACTGCTTTTTTTGTATTTCTACTGCACATGCAGATTGAGTAACCGCATTTAGTAATATTTCTAAGCAACTGTTTCAAGGTCCAGCAGGAATGTATGGCAAAATGTGCTTTGCTCTGCACCTTTCCTCATTCTGAACTTGAAAGTTTTGTGTGGAGGTAATTACCGCCACCCTGGATTTCCTTGGAGGTGAAGATGAATGGGTAAACATGTTTCTCAGGCTGGTGCTGGGGCTGAACAGGTTAGGAAAGGAATGAGAATATGAAGGGATATTGGCTATAGTTCCATGGGTAATTGTCCACTGGGTGCAGAGACTGCTCATGCCAACAGTTTGGTCATTTGCTCCAGAGCAGTTTGTAACAGCTGGATTTGATGCCAAAGAAGCAGTATGAGTCACAGTGAATTTCACATTTCCCACTTTAAGATAATTAAAGTTGTCCCCTGTTTTCACTCGGGAGCTCTTTCATGACATCTGCAGAAAGCCAATCTGTCAGGGTATATCAGTGCAGCTCTGGACATATTGCACAGCACCTGTGGCTGCAAGGGGAGGAAAATAGGGAAAGGAGGCATGAGCACAGTAGCAGGGCTTAAATGTTTTCAAGCTGGGTGGCTGAGGTAGATGTGTTGCTCCTGGAGGTAAGTAACTCCTAGAAGAGAAGCATACTGCAGGCAGCTGGGAGACTTTTAGGAATCACACAGAAACATCAAAGATCATGCATAAGGAAATGGTATCAGGACTGTCCCTGGAGGAAAGAAGGGCATTTCCATTCAAGTCACCAAGGTATTTTGGAAGGAAAGGAGGGTTATCCATAGAGTCTGCATGTGCCATGCTAAAAAAGAGCAAATTCTCTGGGCCAGGAACTCTTCTTCTGCTTCTCTCCTCTGTTCAGGCGTAACATGACCTTTTTTTCTTTTTCCTTCAGGATGGAGAGGCTCAGAGTTCCTAATTAAAGCAAAACTTATTGCAGTGTTTGGATTATATCACTGTATATCGTGAAAACTTTCTCTTTTAAATAACAGCAGCCCAAGACTGTCATTGAAATAGACACCAGCTTGTTGGCAAAGGTTTATTTTATGGTCTCAACATTTATTTTGAATGGTTAGGTTTGTGGCTTTGTTTACTTTCAGTGAAATGCATTTTAGCTGTTTTGCTGTTTTGCATAGTCAGACTTCTGCCCAAAGGCAGAAGGTCTTCTTTTAAGGCTTGAAAATGTTTGTGAAGTAAATTAGCTTCCTTTAAAGACCATACCTTTGTTTATCTTCCCCCTAGAAAGTCACTCTCTTTTAAAAGATGATGTGGTTTGGGCACTGTGGATATATAATTGTGTAATGCTGCAGTTCCTGTCCCTTCCTTCCCCTCTGGACCTGCTGTGGGATCGCAGGGTCTTGCTGTCATCCCACTGTGCCCGCAGATATTGGTCACCAAGAGTACGCAATAATGATTCCTAATGAAATGACTAAAATGAAAGACAGAAGTGGGAAAGTGGTGTAAATCATTGCTGTGAATTTAGTTTTTAGATAGAGAACCCCAAAAGAGATGTACTGAGAGTGTCTGCCGCTTACTGGAAGATGCTGTCTTCACAAGCAATGAGAAGCACTGCTTTCCTCTCTCCTTCACACAGAAAATGCTCCACACTAAGTGGAGGGGATAAAACAATATGTAGTAAATAAACTGCCTGCCGAATGCTGATTCCCCACATCTCCCTGGTGCATATAGAAAAATGCATTGGAAGTATTTTGGGGGCTTTGATTTCCCAGTGAGACGAGAGAAGTAAAGTCCACGAGGAACAGAAAAAAGTTAATGAGGTGCCTTGGGGTCTGTCAGTCTCCCCCTGCTATATTACCGATACTTGTGTGGATTAGGACAGAGGTTGTAAGGTGAGAGAGCCCTCCAGGAATGGCTGCCTCAGAAGGACAGTGGATGTACTTGTTGGGAGAGGTTGACCGTGATCTCTAGGCATGGTGTGTGGATGAGCAGAATGCTTTTGAAGAAAATTTCCTGCTTATCCCCACTTACAGTGCTCTGGTTTGTGTCATGGAGCAGTCTTAGGGTGTATGAACTGGGCTCCTTTTAGGTGATACTAAGCTGCAAGAGCCTCAACAGAGCTGTGGACACAAATGGGCATTTGGTTCCTGGGACCAAACCTAAGTAAAGAAACCCTGAACGCTGTATAGTGCAAATGCTGTGTCCTCAGCCCAGCTCCTTCACTTTGCTAGATCACTCCCTAGTATACACATGGCTGGTGTGAACTTCCTTCTTTGCCTGTTATTATTCCCTGTACCCAATGGCAAGGTTGTCCCAGGGACCTGTAGGCTGGAAGGTGACTCAGGGTTGACCCTTCTGGGATAGCACTCTTGGACGTGGCTGTCCCTGGGGGAGAGATGTGGCTGGGGCTAGAAACAAAAAGAAGGGAAGAGGGAGCCTGGTGTGTGGTTATGGCTTGACTTCTTACCAAAAGATTTTATTGGTGGATGCTGAGTAAGCTCATCGCTTTGGTGACCCCATTTGCAGAGGGCAATGGCTAATTAAAGGGTCTCTTTCTTGCACTTGACTGTTTTTTCCCTATCTAGCCATGACCTGGGGAAGGTCAACCAGGGAAGAATATAGAAATGAGGTGTAGAAGATCTTTAAATAGACACTGGTTTGGCAGACTGAGAGGCCTCAATCTCAATAATTAACATCTGTGCTCTCTTTGTTTTTATTTTTGTTTGTTTGTTTTTGGCCTGAAAGGTGTCAGAAAGCTTTGTATTCTCTCCTTTTTGATTCTTGCATATTTTTAACATTGAAAAATGAACTCATGAACTTCTAACCTTCCGAGACACCACAAACTGAGAGGGGGGATTTTAATCTGTTTCACATCTTGTCAGGGACTGAATTTAGCAGGAGATAACAAACAAACTTGGGAGGAGGGAGCTGTAAGAGCTGCAGGAATACCTATGTGTTTCACCAAGAGTGGTGAAACTTCACTAAGTATCCAACTTTGTAAGTTTCAAGAGCTTTTACACTTATCCTTCACAACATGGAAGTCAGTCTTTCCATGAAGAGGCTATTTACCCATATGAGATGCTGAAAAAAACATACACAGTGCTGAGGAGGGTCACAGTCCCATTTACTTGTGAAGAAAGAGCTCCTCTTTTTATGTATAAACAGGAGAAAAGTATCTGCTGTGTTTCTACAAAACTCGTGCTAGCATGGAGGGCATTGATATTCACAGTACTTAGAAAACACTTTCAAGAGTTCAGATTATCTCCAATACACTTAACAAAGACTTATTATAACATCTCAAAAAAGACTCATAAAACTTTATGTGACAGCTTCCCATATGGTTAGAGAACTGTAAATACACTCGGCTTTTCTGCTTGGATATTCTTCCACTGAAGATTCCCCTAGGAAGTTTCATTGCTTAATTTTGGCAAAGAGGATTAATGTTATGTCCTTTCAGTTTGTCCTCTGAGAAACAATGATAGAAAAGTATGATTTTCATTAAAATTATTCCATCCCAGTTCTCACAATTGATCACACGTTTCTGATCTTTCACAAGATACTTTACTTATTTCTTTGAAATTCCTTGATTAGAAAACAATAACTCTGGGAACAATTAAAAAAATGTGAAATCAAACATTTAAACTCAAGTTTAGGCCTAACTTGTATTTAATTTCCAGGTAGGAGTGGTACCTATGACTCAGTAAGTTTTATGGCATATATCATACAGTGATTTATAACTTATGGGAATTAGTTAATATATCAGCCTTGTAATATTTTGGGGTTATATATGAAGAAGAGGGCTCTGTGTTTATGGAGGAACCTGATATTGCATGTAGAAGCCAACTCACGAACTACTGCTGTAGCGTCATATGCATAAATGTTCTCAGCATGTTTTTATTTAGTATTAAATTAGGAACTCAACCTACAAAGCATTTCTGCCAGGATTACATGCTGCTTTCTAGTCATAGCTGTGCAGACGTATACAGAGCACTGGGAATTAATGTTAAGATCTCCTTGCTGGGCTTCACTGTTGTGGCTGCATCCTCTCCCCACTGATCTGTTCCTTGTGTGTGCAGGGATGTCCTTGCTTGCTTTAACCATAAAAGAATTTGAACAAACAAACAACACTGCCATTTGTTTCTGCTTTCTTTCCGATGACTACAATTATGTTCTGTAAGTTGTATCTTCTCTTGTGTTGTCCAGAAAATCAGGCTATTAAATAGTAGTCAACAGGGAAACTATTGATCTTATGTTTGATACCAAACAGATGCCTTAGCGCAGTCCAAGAGCTGCTTTAAAGCTTCCTGGCAGGATATTATGATTTGAACTTTTGATACTACCATGAATGTCACATCACGTTGCAAATGGTAGAACTGCACACTGATGAAAAATATTTATGACTCTCTTAGGAAGGCTGCCATCAGGAATTTATTGTTGTTACTGAAATACTGAAACCTAGTATTTGAGAATCTTTCCTTAGAAATCAGCAAGTTTGGCACCATGTTTATTGTTTATAATGTTCCCTAAGCACTTGAAAGAAGCAAATATATATAGATTTCCTAAAAAAAAAAATCAGATTTTTAATCAGCCAGGCACACACTAATAGATTCTTCTCATTCAGAAACAGAAACTTAAGACCGAACACTTTCTGTACAACAATGTAAATTGCAGTTATTTCTTGCAAGAAAGCTTGAAACTCCAAATGAATGCCTAGCTAACTTTTTTACAGCTATTGTCTCTATGTGATATTTTTGGTGCTTGGGAGTTCTTATCCAGCTAGCTATGCAAAAAATTTTATCAAAATATGTCTTTTCTGTCCTGAGAAAAGTAATCATGGAAGATGTTGCTAGTTAGAAACCATACTGATTTGCATCATATGGTCAAAACTTTCTAGGCTATTAGACCTTCCAAGCAGAATTTTCAGTCTATTTAGGGTATACTAATTATAGTTTTGATACTTAAAATGAACATGAGGCTTGTTTAGCAAAATAGGAATACGGTCTTTCTATGTGTGAAGGAAAGACAGAAGAACTCGAGTGTAAGGAGCAGACGTTTGCTTCCAGGCAGCAGCTACAACAGCAGGTTCTCTCTCATGATCCGTTCTGTTAACCTTCAGATTTCAAAAAAAGCTGGAATCTGAGAAATGGGACATGGCAAAAGTTTGAGCTTGGCTTGAACAGTCAGACATCAATTAAAACCAAAGTTTCTTCTCAGGCAGGCTGTGGAGCAGGGAATGAACTCCCCAGCTAAAGATTGTTCTCCAAAGAGTCCTTTAAACTTTCAATAATTCTGGGAAAGAATCAGCTTTTCTGAAGATCAGAGTGATCAGGAACCTCTCGTTCTCCAAGAGCTTCTGTACCCTTCTTCTGACAAGCCCTCTATAGACCACTCAGAGAGCTGGTGTGTGGATGGAGTTCACCAAGCTGGCTCAGTGCCAGACAAATCAGAGAAACCAACATTTCTTGCTTCAGATTCCACAAGGAATCCCCTGAGTTTCAAGAGAAATACATATATACTCTTGATGAGAAAAAAATTAAGCTTTTCAGAATACAGATAAAATTAAAATTCCAACCTTTGTCCAACAAAACCAGTTTGTGTGTGCAGCAAATCCAGTATGAGCAACACTATCTCTGTCTTATTTTGTAATGTTACTGTACTGATGTCTTTAGATGGAGTTATTTTATTCTAGCTTTTATAATGTAAAAATGTTCAGCTACACCAGTAAATAGGAATACTCCATAGTCCTGAGCAGTAATTGTTATATGACACTATCTTTTTAATCCTAGTGTTAGCCCTAGAATGGGATTTCCTTGAAGGAGCCCTAAAAGCTATGGTTAGTTGTTTAACATGGTGTAACATTATGTTTAACATGGTGTTAACATGAGATTTTAAGCAATTCCCATGATATCTAACTATGCATTTGAGTCTTTTCTTCAGTCTAAGAGATCTGAATATGAAGTTGCATCTTAGTGTGCTGTAATGGAATTGAATTTTACTTGAAATGCTGTGTAGCCCTTTGGCAAAATTTCATAATCACATTTACTTCTGGAGTTATTGTGTTAGTAGTAATGAAAACTGACTTTATGATTAGTCTACTTCAGTTGATTCATAAATACCTGATTTAAATTTTGGGCTGTAATAAACTGACTACTACTTACCGTCATTGTTGAAGACACTCTGATATTGCTGACTGGTAGTTATTGCCAAAATATGATTAGTACAGTTGTACATAATCAAATATTTTTCAACTTGTTATTCACTTGTTTCCTGTTGTTCGGCTGCATAACTCAGTCCATGTTTTACTGGCTTTGTTAGAATCAGTAAGTGATAACTAGTAAAAGTAAATAAGTCATTTGGCAGCCCTCAAATATATGAAAGGGCTAAGTGGGAATGTGGATTTTGTTTTAGAGTAACTATTGGTAACTCCATCGTTTGCTTAAGTTTCTCTTCAACTAGTCCAGTGACAATTATTTAATATAACTTTTACTGGTTATGAACTTCTAAATTCTGGTTTAGCAATTTGAACACTATGTGATGCTCAACAACACAGTGAAATATTCTCTTGCCCCTGGATATGCTGTGCCAGTATAGATTTCACTCTGAAGACCTCACAGTAATAAGGGCCAAGTCTGTGCCTGGGTGAGAAGATTAGGAACTACTGCCTGATTTGCCTCTGTATCTGCCCCCCACACCCCCAACAAAGACTTTGCATCTAGATGCAGGCAAGCAGGCCAGAACTGAAGAGAATTGGATGTTTCTGCCTACAGAAGAAAAGGAAAGATTGCGGTAGGGAGAAAAGTAGACAGCTGAGTGCTTGTGAATTGCCTTGTCAGCAAGTGCTCCTTATTCACCTTCACATTTCTAATGTCTGTCTCAGGGAACCAAATCTCCTCAGGATCTTCCCTAACACTGCTTGCAAGGTGATGAGAATATATCTGACTTCCCTGAGCCCTCGCAGGGCAGCACTTGCACAACGATTAGAGACAGATCCACAGGGGCTGATAGGTATTGCTGTGGATTTCAGAGCAACACCATCCCTTCCTGATGTGTATCACACTGCTAGCTACCCTACTCCTGTGATGTGCTATTTGTTTTAGTACTGTAATAATCTGTTTGCATCAGGGGGTTAAAACTTCTGATAAAACCTTTTAAAACCATTTCAGGAGAGGTTCTGCTTTCCCCTCTTGTGCAATGTTGCTGCCTCCCCCAGGGGTTTCAAGCAAGCAAGGCTTTTGCACGCATGGTGCCTATGTATATGAAATAAAGGAGAAAAAAAAACCCTTAAGACAGCCCTTAAATGCTCTCTTTTGAAAGGCAGTGAAATGCTCTATCAGTAGTCTCGGCATCTGCCTCCCGCCCCCAGCAGCCTGGTGGAGGCCATGCCCTCACTACATGTAAATGAAACACATTCAATCCCAAATGACCTGCCCTCGTTTGCCGCCCCGCTCCTTTGGCTGGTCGCTTTCTGCTCCTGGGGGTGGAGGTCACTTACCCCCTGGCCCTCGGGGTGGTGCAGAACAAGGAGGATCATTCTCCCACTCCTTGGGCTGACTTACTTTCTCAAAGATCAGGATGCAAAGTGATTTACATTCCTAAGTAGCAAGTCATGTTTTTTGAAACTAGGATGTGGGCTTCTAGCCTGGGAGCAATTTTAAGAAAAGGCCAAGGTTGGGTAGCTTCTGAGAAAGGGGAAGCAGTTCACTGGGGACAATGCAAGTGCAGCCATTGCTGATTCCCAAGCAAGTCTTATACAGTGGCTAAAAGCTGATCTGTGACAGGCATTAGCACAAACTGGATAAAAAAATCAGCCTCTTTGAGTGTGTTTGCTCTGCCAGAAAATGCTCATATTTCAGGCATTTTGTCTGTCCAGTTGATTTAATCAAGTAGCTGTGTGTTCTTCTAGATGTCCTGGTCATTTGTTTGGTGTTTGCTGTTCTCAGTTGCCACATAATTTGCAGACTGGCCATTGGACTTGCAACCTATTTGCCATGCTTTGGGGCAGCGTACAGATTTTAATGACAGTAAAACATATATTTGCAGACCTACTTCTTCTCCCCCGCAGATGAAGGACATTGATATTTAAATCTAACTGCAATAAAAAGGCACCATTTTTCATTCATCCAGTTTCAGTATCTGTTGTAGACACAACCATTTTCCTGCCACAAATTTTCTCCTCCAGTATTATCTAATGATTCAACAAAGGTCTCTTGCATTTGTCCTTCCACTGGTTTTCTAAGATGCTAAACCAAATCAGACATTTATCACATTTCCAGGTTTCCAGTCATTTTGGATGTACCTGCATTCTAAAGTATCCTTTCTTCCCATGTTTGATGAGAGTACAGTTCTTCACTGAGCAGCCTATAAAAGCTTAATCTGCTCTCTCAGCACAGATCTTCTGTTTCAGATGATTACTTAAATTCATGTGATCACTGAAACTTTTTAACAGCAGTAATGCAACAACAATTTTGTTTTGTTTTCACACATGCTCACTGCTTGATTATTCTTGTTACAAAATACTCCAGGACTTGTTTCAAGTCATCTTCTAAACACCTCTTAGAGCTGGGAGTCCTTACCAAAACTTTAATTGCTCAAGCAGAGATTCTTTGACAAGGTTAAAACACAAAAATGAGCAAGGTTAATCTTGTTTGAGTGCAGGCATTGTTCTGCATTTCTTCCACTTGATTTCTCTTTTCCAAATAGTGAATTAAATGAAATGGCACACTGTGCCCTGAACCGGCAGGAATGTTTCCAGTTTGCCCACAGGGAGTGGATTCTGCCCAGCAATATGTAGCCTGCTGGGAAAAGAAAAGATGTGATTCGCTTCCAGAAGCACACTATAACAGTGACATAATTAGTGAAATCCACTTTTTTTTTGCTGTTTGTGTAGCTTATTACCTTATTAAAAGATTCTTTCTATTCTTTCGACAAAAATACCTCTTTCAGTATGATGCAAAACACTATAGAAGTTTAATATATTTATATCAGTTTTTAGCTAGCATTTCTTTCGCTGCCCAAGAGGCTGTGTTGGAAATTTGATGAAATACTATGACTTACCATATGCAGCTAACAATATGCAATACAACAGGCTCTGAAAATTGCAGACCTTGTTATAAGACTGTGGGTTACTTTTAGCTTTACCAATTCAACAGCTGTTTGATCTCAGTGTGCAATGAATTCTGTTTCAGTATCCTTGTGAACAGCTTGCATACTCTTTTATACCCCTTACTTATGAGATGAAAAAAAAAGCCATCAGGCATATCTCAAAAGCCAGCCAGGACTTATTACTGGAATCTTACAAGCTTTTCAGGGGTCTGCCTTTTTCAGATTTGATCCTGGAAGCTGATCTCTGTAGGCACTGAGTTAGTGACATGTTATTATATGGGTTTTGTCCAAGAATGAATGATAGGATGCTTCTGGGGGAAAGGCAGGATTATAAATAAGCAAGCAGAGCACTAATTCTCGTGCTGAAAAATGAAGAAAACTTACATTTTTGAATTTTAATGTAATTTCATGACAACTTAGCTGTTTCTTAGTGTAACATAATGTTATCTTTTTTAAGCCAAAGTTGATGTGTACGGTCACCAGGAAAGGTTTGTCTCTGTAAAGGAGGTGGCAGGGAGGAATTAGTGAGAGTGCAGGTAAGGGGCCTGTGGGCAAGAAGGCAATGTACAGTGCTGCAGCAAACGGGGAAAAGAGGAAATCTGATCTAACCCACTTTGGTAGCTCCCATGTCAGCTGCATTATGCCAGCAGTGATGTTCAAACCTGTAAGCTATGCCAGAGCTGCCTGGTGCAGCACCCATAAGATGTGTGTATTTGCAACAGAGGTGTCTGATTGCTCTACATTTGTTCTGGCGTTTTGTACACACATTTCCAAAATCAAAGAATCAAAGGCACTGTATATCCTGGTAAGGCATTATGTTTGCAGGCTCTCTATATTGTCATCTGACTTCATCTGTCCAGACAAAATAGGCATTTTTAGTTACTTCTTGTGCCACAGTAATGGAGATTTCTGTGTCTCGGACACCACTTCAGTCAGTTTGTCTGTAAATGCAACGTCAGCTACAGTGGGTTGTTAACTTAAAATGATGTAGGCCGAATCCTTAGTGTACCAGCATTTTGTATTGGTAAAAGTAATACTTAAACCAGGTTTTTTAAAAAATTCAAACCAGAAACTTACTTCAAATATATGCTAATGATAACTAACTTTTCTCCATAGTCTAATGTCTGTTGCAGGTTTTATTTTATATGATTGTTGATGTCAAAAACACCTAAAAATGTTAGACTGAAAATCTGAAACTAATTAAGATATAGTTCAATAGTTGGTATTTCATATCTTCATTATGTTGCTGTTTGAACTCACATCATATATGAAGCTTTTTCTATGAAGCACTTTACCAATTTATGCATCTGTTAAAAGATTTAGAATGGAAAAATTCAAGGTGTGTCTTGTGTGAAAAAGCCCAATAATAAATTCCTGCTGCTTCAGCACATTATTTTAACAAGTATATTGAGTGGAAAGACTGGCTGAAGATTTAACATGCTACTTAAATTCTTACCAACATTATTTTCTGAACTTTCAAATAAAAGCAATGCAATATGTATGGATGGATTTTGAAATATCCGTTGTTGGTTCAGGTGTTCAAATTAAGCTCTCCCTTCAGTCAAAGCTTGGCACTTAATCCAAACTTCCAAACATGAACAAAAAGAGTTTTTTCTCTCCTTTTAAAAAAAGTGTATATATATATTTTGTCACAACACAAAACACTTTACATAATACAAATATAACTTATTTTACTTTGCCCTAGGGCAACTTCCATTCTGTAGTAAAAGTTACTTTATTATCAGAAAATCATGGTGAAAACTGTTATACAGTTGACATCCTGAAATGATGCGTGGATTCCCAGCACAAGGTTTGTGACTTTCATGGCAATAATTACATTTCTTTAACAACTTCTCTTGCATATAAAAGAACTGCAAATAAAGCTGTCTAAGGTAAGGTCACCAACAGGGTGACCACAGAGCATAGATAGGAGAGGATAGTATTCATCATGGGCTTAGACTGAAAGAAAAGAGAGTTTTTGAAGAACCTTTTGTATGTACACTCAAACTTCCCACTGACAGTGAGCGCTGACCTGGTTCAAAGTCAGGTTCCCAAAGTAATACTGCCATTGCCACTTCTGGGGGGAGGATTTGCAGATCGTTGCTTTCACAGGGTAAGTAATTCCCATCCAAAAGCCCAGAGGCTGGCCAACTAAATTCGAAATTTAAACAGTGAGGTCAGAATGGCTTGAGTCAATGGACTCAAAATTAAAGCTTGGCAGGAAACTGTTTTTCCGTCGCGCAACCTTTTTATTTTTAAATATTTCAACATATTCCTTTTCTACAGTGGGATGAAACCAAGATCATTCGGAGCTTTTTTGAGAAAAAGAGAGAGAGGAAAACACTCCTCTCCATGCTTGTTATTAAATCTCCTGCTTATGAGGCTTCTTTGCCTGTAGGATGCTTCTTTCTCCTCCTTTGGACACTGTTATGCCTGGAGAAGGCCAGCCACATGCTCAGGAGGAAAACCAAAGATTTGCTCCACCATTTCTCACCAGTGAAAATCAATGTCTCACATTTCATGTCTGCTGGACAGAACAGTCCAGGGTCCCAGGAGTGCTCTCTGGGTACTTACCATGCCCCAGTTCCTAACTGAATATGGACACAAATGTGAACATTTACAAATGTTCAAATAACCAGCTTTTGCTTCAGGCAGGTCTTTAGAGATGCAGTCTGTGTGTGGGAAATATATCGTTTTACTAACAGGGGTTTAATATTTAGTATTCAACTGGCATCAGCATCTGCCTGTTTAATATGTCAGGACTTTCTCCAAAGCCTGGTTTTCTGAAAATGGTCATCTTCTCCACCCCATCCACCCCCCCCCCCCCCCCCCAATTGTTCTTTGTATAATTTGACCTGTTTTAGTTTGATTTCTTAAAAAAAATGTACGAAGATGGTCATCCTTCCTAGCCCCAGAGATTATGATATTTGTAGTTCCCATTTGTCTCTTTTTAAAAGGATTTTGTTTGCTTATTCATTGGGTATAAAAAAAAAATCTAATTCTCAAATGGTTTCCAGTGTTAAAATTGATCTTAAAATCTGTGAGTGCACTGATAAAGAAAAGCTAATACAACTATTTGCAAAATCTTGATCAGATTTTCTAGAATATTGAAAAGGCGAAAATTCCAGCTATTCCACAGATTGCATTAAAACTCTCTAGGTGTCTTGCAACAGCAGCCAGCAGAGTTTTGATGTAGCATTTTTGTCTAGTACAGTGTCTTGTCCAGTTAATAAAAGAACAGAATTAAAATATATGTTTAGCAGAAGGACTGAAGTCATGAGCTTTTGAAGAAAATGAAAAAACAAATGAGAATAAAAGTTTTGTTTCATCAGCTCAGTTTTTCTGAATGTCTTGATTTTAAATACTAAAAATCCTCTCACTTGATAGTGAAAGCAAAGTGGTGGGCTATGAAAATTCTTTTGTGAAACTTCATAAAACTACTCACACGTAAAATTTGGGGCAGCTTGCAATCCAGAAATTTCTTTTTTTTTCCCAAAATAGGTAATTTTGTATTGGAATAGTCAATCACAAATGTTTGCATGATTCATTGTAAAAACCTGATCTTGAATTAAAATTTGAAATGAAATTAAAAAATGTTCACTGCTCATTTAACTAGTCAACATCCAGATGGTAATAGTCCAAGCCAAACGCCTGTAGATCTCCTACATATATACCTCAGATTTTACCTTCTTTTTTTATAGCTTACAGAAGTATTCCATTACAGTTAAAATCAGAGAAAATACATAGCTAGGAGGGAGACGACTGTTGTGCTAGCCCCAAGCAGTATCAATTGCCCACAGATGCTCCTCTAACCTCGTCCTCCTAAAGCCATAGCTGCCATCTCCTGTGCTGAAATTTAGGGCTCTGAATTCATGTTCTAGAGGGCAGACAGGCCTGGAGAACAGGCTCTGCCCTTTTGCTTTGCATTTACATTTAATGTGTTTGAAGACAATTACCACATTTCGGCTGCTTTTCCTTTTCTCTGGAGTAGCAACCTCTTTATCCTTTCTTTGTGTGATCAGTTGCCCTTACCTATAGGAATTCCTTAGGGCTCTAAGCCAGCTTGTCCCACTGCTCCTCCCAGCCAGTAGCAATTTAATAACAATGATGTTTTATATCCTGCTGGCCAAATCACTCATGAAAATGACAAATCAGTCCCCATTTAGGGCATATTAGCCAGGAGTCCTGCTTGATTGTTCCTTGCAGTGAAAAATTGAGACCTACCTGGTCTGGTTTCTACCAGTTTAGCACCCACTTCATTGTTGATTCATCTAGAAAATGTTTCTTTGGTTAACTTCTGAGAAAGCCTAGTACAGGTTTTGACCCTGTTCTGTGTAAATCAATATAAATGATGTTTGTGGCTTGTGTCCACCCACAATGCCTGTTATTGTCATAAAGAAAACTGGAGTGATTTCATGTGATTTATTCTCAACAATTCCATGTTGCCTCTAATTTATTGCCTACTTATCTTGGAGCCAATTGTTTATTTGTCCTTGTATTTTTTAGTAACTGGAATGAAGCTGACTGGGTTCTCTTTTCTCCTTTTTCTCTTTTCCTCCCTTCTAAACTAGTGCATGTCTGCTTTTTCCAGTTTTTGGAAACCCCTTTCTGTCCATCAGTCATTTTCATCATGTCAGAGCCATTAGCAGCTCTGCAGCTGAACCACCTCTTTCCCTAATGTGAATTTCACCAGACCAGTGCATTTAAAAATCATGTATTTGCTCCTTATCCTAACCAAAAATCCACCCCCAAATTCCTAATGCACTAGTAATTGGACCCTGAGACCAGTGACACTGTAGTGTCAGCTCTGGTTTGGCCTCCACATATAGGGTCGATGCCTTGGCGACTTGTATAGCCCTTCATTCTTTCTCATTAGTGGGTCTACTGTTGTCAAGTCTTTCATAAAAGCCGCTAGCTTTGATTAAAAGATCGTCATATCTCTGGTTATCTCTGCTACATTGTATCTCCAGTTAAGAGATCAGACAGATCAGGCCTTGTTTTTTCCCAAATCCAATGAAAATCCAAAGAAAACTAAAGAAATACAATGTTTCCCATTAAGTGATGCCTATAATGTATTTCAAAGAGTTTTAGCGGTTGTGACCATATGTATATAAATAGGGTGAAAACGAGAATCAGGTTGCATCCTCAGCAAAGGTGTAAGATCACCTCCTACTTCAGGTGTATCTTTGGCGAAGATCTTGGGCCTTGAACGGAGAGGGTCTGAGGGATGTGATGTACAGTTATCCCCACTAAAGCAGCGCTCTCCAAGCTCATGTTCTCAGGCAGAGCATTGCAAGGTTTCTCAGAGTCATGAGCTGGTGATAGATTTTTTTGTATAAATGTTATTTTTCTAGGTCATTTCTGCAAGGCCTCTGCAGCATTTGCTGGCTGCAGTGAGTGAATGGGGGATGCTGAGAGCATGAGAGATAAGCGAACTTAGCAAGTGCAGGGAGAGGAAACCGTACTTCCTCCAAACCATTCTCAGCACTGTTTCTGAGCTGTTTACTTCCTATTTTGATACCTAGAGCAACAAGAGACAAGGTTTCCAAGCAGGCTTCGATTGGCCTTGGGCACTGTTTAGCCTCGCTTCCTTTCAGGAAGCAATTGTGATAAGGTCTGGGACTTTGTTCTGGGAGGTTTTTCCATCCATAATGTTGGGAACACAGTACTCTATTCTTCTGCTCATTTATGAAGAAGTTTTGAGGCACCTTAGTGATTTGAAGAGGTTTTTGTGTGCTAAACACTGAGATTTCAATAAATGCAGTACATATTCTCTCTGACAGTCTCTGTATTTTCTGCTAAGAGAATCATCTTACCACTGCTGGCAATGCACAGACAAGTCCTAGCACTCAAATACACATTTCCTGGGGTCCAACTCGTGCTGGTGTTCCAGCTGACCTGAAGACTCCTGAGCCCTTCAGTAGGAAAAGTGCTTTAAGATCTGCTTATGACTGCTTCTGTCCCTCTGTGCAAGTGGCCTTTGCATGTGACCTTAAGTGTGGCTTCTTAAGCTAAAAAATCCTTCCCAGCCAAAGCCAAAAGATGAAGGAAAGCTTGGGTGCAGGCAAGCAAAAGTCATTGGTAATTCTTCTTTTCAGCAGGCTGTCTGTCCAGCTACATCTGCAACAAGACCCTAAGAAAACCAGTCTATGATAAGTAGTAGAATGAAAAGCAGGAATGAGTACGCAGTACAGAAATACACTGTATTTATATTTATGTATATATGTATATTTATGAAGGGCATACCCTTCACAGTGTCCTGCTCCAGTGGTTCAGCCAAGATATGGAATGGCTGTATTTAAGGGTAAGATCATACCTTTTATTTACCATGTTCCATTCTTGGCTGTTTTGCTAGCAAGGTTGCCAAACAGCATTAGATGTGGACATAATATATCCACTAATACTTGTTCCTCTCTCCTCTTTACTGGCACTAGTGTTGTTGAGCAGGAAAAGCGGAAGAGAAAAAATCTTTGATAAAAGGCAAAGTTTCTTCCAAGCTCTTGACAAAGCCTAGACATTTCTGTGATGCTTGAAGAAACCTTTCACACCCTCCTTGCTGTCTTGCACAGTAGAGTCAGAACATATTTCTGGATTCATATCCTATCAGTGTGCTAGTTGTGCAGCCCTTGTTTTCTGGCTTGTCCTCTATTTTGTAACTCTCCCTCTCACCCACCACTTGATGGTAGTATTTTGATATTTGCTTTGTATTTGACTGTGTTTCACTCAAAAATAAGTACTTACCCATTGCCCTTTTACAGTTCTTTTGCTGATGCCAGATGGGTGCCTTTTGCATGTACAGTTCCATTTCTCAATGGTCTTTGAAAATGATTACTTGGGACAGGATTTGGTTATCCCTTCTGACTGTATAACATCTGACTACCTTAAGCAGCAGGTGCTGTTGCCATCCCTTAGCTTCCTTTCTTCAGATCCTTGTGCACTATCCCTGCAGACTGTACTCGGCATACTCGTTTCTGTGGAAAGGTGCCCAGCCTTTTAAATTTTCTTTCTGACTCTGATCAAATGCTGCAATATTATTGAGTTGCTGTATTTTTACAGACTGTTTTTGTTTCTCTGCAAGAATTAGAAATCTTCACACCATCTTCATGTAAGGAAAACACATTTTGGAGGAAATATGCTCGCAGGCTTGCTCTGTAGTTGATAGGTTGCCAGCATCTTTTTGGCTCCATTTGGAATGTGTGAGAAATGGTGTGACTTTCTGTTTGAATGGCTAGAAACTGTAATGGTCTCCTGGGGTTTAATAAATGAATAGGAAAATGTCATGAATATTATAAATTACACTTGGGAGGTCATCTAAAAGTGTACAATTAACTGAAAGGGGGGACCTTATTTGTACTTTTCTTTGCCAGCTGCACTGCAGAAATGAAAGTTGTTGGTAGAGACCCGGTGCTTTGATTTATTTACTTTGAGGAAGGAAAAAGAAGAAAATGTATATATGTATATATATGCATTTGTAATTTCATTTCAGCAGAGTGGCTGTCAAAATACTGTTTCAGAACAAACCTGAAGATGTTTTCTTTAGAGAACATGGAAGGCAGTATTCAAAGGAGGGTGTTAACTGAATGAGCACTCAGCTGATTGAAAACACAGGTTTACATTAGTCATTTATACTTGCTTTCCACACTGGACCTATACTCACAGGTGTGACAGTGGGAAGTCCAAGAAGGGCACAGTGTATGTGATGGCAAAGGTGGGATCTGTGCCTCTTAAATGAGCAAGATTTTGCCAGACAGCTGAAGAAGCAGCTGCAAAACACCTGATCTACCAAACATGGTTTGGACTATTGGCACTGGCAGCACTGGCGGTGCAGCAGCAGATATTACAGGAAAGCAGGATAGGATTGTCACTACCATCCATCCAAAGACCGTGACTCAGTTGTCTTGAAGAAGCTGTATATATCTAAACAAACAAACAAAAAAACCCCAAAACAAACAACTGATGATTGGTAGGAAACTCATAGGAAGTTTGTTTCCCAACATCTTTCTTTTCTGGTAGGTATATCAAGAAAGCACAGGCTTTGTTGCTTGTTGCCAACGTAAGGCTGTGACCCACTGACAGAATTAGTAATACAGAGGCTGGTGAGTAGGATCGTATCTTTTCTTTTTGGTTGAGAATCTGCTAATTGGTGCTATAGCTTATTAGCCAAGTACAGCATTGGTACTGCAGCCTCTCTCATTTCACGTGCTGTGGAGACAATGAGTGTAATTCCAGAATTCAAAACCTTGTCTTAACTTGCTTGGTAGAGGACAAAACCGGTCTCAATACAAACGAGAAGCACGCCCTTTGAGGTAATATTTTTACATGCATTTTAATTTGTAATCATATCCATCCAAATCCCTGGATATGTTTCTAATTTAAAACATTTTATAAACAATGTGCTCCCAACAAACCAAACTATTATTCCTGCTGCCTCCTACTGACAAATGGCCACCCAGCTATTGAAAAAATCAGAGAAACAACACATTAAGCAAGTACTTTTTGCATTATTTTATTTTAAATCTGCCAGACCAGGCTCTGATGGAGCACAAAAGCATTGCATCGGAGCCAAGAGTAATGATGGGGAAAAGCAGGCCCTTTAACTTAGCCGGGTTCAAGTCTAAGCAGAATTGTGAATTGTAGTCAGCTTCTTTACTACATAGAAAGACAACTGGACTGTCTCTGTAGCAGATTGTGCAGAGGCACTAATCATGATAATTGCAGTAAAATCTGACAGATATGATTGCAAGGGGACCAATGGCATTTTCCTCATTTGTGTAATATATCAAAGGTTTCTGTAATGAATTGAAGGGTGGTTTATAACATTGGCCTAAGTGCTTCTGTTCTGATTTTTCTCTCCTTTTTTGGAAGAATTTGACCACTTCATGATGCAGGAGAAATAAAATGATTCAACTATTTTGCAGGCCTCATTTAGAACATGTGAGGACTCTGTTCTTCCTTCGTCTTATTCAGACTAAACATTTAATAACAAGTCACATAAAATTCGTACTTGGGAATTTTAGCAAGGGAAGTTGGTTTACAATGTTCTGGTTACACCTTATAAAGACATAAGTTAAATCTGTCCGGCTTGATGCACTGTACCTCATTTGTTTATTTTGTCTAAAGCAAGTGCCTGAATGTTTGTTTGTTTCTTAGCTTTATAGAAACAAGCACTTCAATTAAATTCTCTGTAAAAAGGGTTTACAATTCCTGCATCATTTTATTTCTTCATAATTGGCTAAGACCATCTGAAAATTCAAAGCAGCTGAGGGAACAGACTTACAGCCAGAAGAACTAGAGAGATGGGACTGTGGTTCCCTTCTGAGGCATGTTGAATAACCACAATAATTAACTTAGTATTTCTCGAGGATTTTTTTTTTTTTTTTCTTAAAGCCTATGAGCACTGGGGGGAATAACAATCACCTGGAACACATGAGCATTGAAATTAAACCACAGACATCAGAATGGGAGATGGGGTGTCTTCGTCTTTCCTTTCTCAGTGCCAGAGGACAGACTGTACGTTTTACCCAGAGGTCTTGGGGAGGACCTCCCTTCCTACCAAGTCCTCTACAGAGTCTCCTACGCGATGAGGTTTGGCTCCACGCCCCTCCTGCTGGAAACCTGCCCCCAGAACTAGAAAATCCCGAGGCATTGTTGGCCAGTGCCCTCTGTATTGCCCAAGCTGCATCATGCAAGCCCTTTCCTGCCATCGGGGTGATATCTGTTGGATGCCCTATAGGATCGGTCGAAGTAAACTACTGCTCCATGGTGCATGGTGAACAGTCAGCCATCTCCACGGTGGGAGGAGGCCTGCGAGGTATAATGTACAATGTACAGCTGTATGGGGTCGGGACCCTCTCCTACACAATTACTGCAGAGCAGCCAGTGTGGAGTACACTGATGATTCCTGGGTGGCTGCTGGTGATTCTTGCATAAATCTGCCCTGTGCTTCTGGGTAAATTTAGGGGAGGAGGGGAGGCGATATAGCATAATGATGCTGCATGGGCAGAATGAAAGTGTCTGAGAGAGGCACATGGGGTGGAGACTGAGCAGCTTCATATGGGGGAGACAGACTCCCCATATACACAGTTTCAAAAAGAATATAAACGTGTGTATGTTTATATATTCGAATACATAACATATATTGAGTTTTAAAATGTTATATAGGGGGTGATTTAGTACTCCCCTTCTGAATCTGGTTTGGAGCTCACCATTTCCCATGCTTGGATTTTTCCTGGGAATCTACTTCCCCTCACTGTGTTGCAGCCCTGTTAACCTCTACCAGTGCTGGAGGGATCAGAGAGACTGTAGAAAACTTACTTGCACACTCAGCCTCTGCAAAGCCTTCTGGGGCCAGGAGTGAACAAGGGGTGTTGTGTTCCCTCATCACTCCATCTACCCACATCCTCCTACCCCCAAAGTGTAGGACGGACTGAGTTAAGAACGCAGGAATTACTCTGTAAAGACACTAAACTCTCTCCGGTAGAAAAATCATCAGTATTGAACTCTGTAAGAGACAGTGTACATATATGCAAGGATATATATAGTGTTTCATTGACCAATGCAGATAACAGACCTCAGCTTGCCTGATTTAGAGAAGAGCTTTTCAGCCATAAATGTCAGTATTATCTTTCATTTTTATAAAGTGGACCATAAATTTTGAAGATATTAAGACTGTGACATTCTCTGTGCTTGTACGAGACCAGTTAAAGCTTCTTTATTAATGTTTTTTTAAATTCCTTACGAAGACTTACTGTAAATTAAAGGCAAAGCATGGATAATATTTCAGTCAGCAGGAGTAAAGGTTTTCAGAGTTGCAGGTTGGACTAAAGCATCCTGGGGAAAAAGGGAATGATATGGGGTGCTGAATCAAGACTGCTGCCTTCAGAGGTGATTTTCAGAAGATGAACTTCTACACCAGACGTCCTTCCATACCACGATCAGTCAAAAAACCACTATAACAAAGTGATGCCCCAGCAACAAAAGACTAAAAGATACAATTCCAGTGTGATTTTGGAAGAGAACAGAAGCAATCTGGAAGTTACAGAGGAACTGCTCTGAAGAGCTCGCTCATTTTTTCCACAGCAGAGCAGAAGTACATGAGCCTATGGCAGGGAATTAAAGGAATGTTCAGTAATAACTGGGACTCAATATAAATAATGAAGGGGTATAAAGAATGTATATGACTGGAATGTACAACCGTAGAAGATTAAAAAAAAAACAAACTAAAAAGAAAATAAAAGCCAATACAAATTCTGCAGGGAGTACATTCTTGACACCATCCTCTAGAGGGGAAGTTAGGAAAGGAAAACCATTACATGATGAGGAGGGTAGGTAGGTAAAGGGGAATGTAGGTATTGAAAATGACAACAAAAACTTTTAGGGATATGAGCTAAGAAATGTACACAAGAGCTACAGGAAAAAGGAAACATTCAGAGTCAAATGATTGTGGTTTCTCCTTCATCTGGAGAATTATACAGCATTCTCCTGACTCCAGGCAGGCATTGCATCAAAAATGTTAATAGGGGAGACTGTGTATTCAGCTTGTGCTTTATAGGTAGTTAGGCATTTTCTTATTGGAACAATAGTGGCAAGGACAGGTTCACTGATGGTTTGAAACAATCTGGAATTTGTAATTTTATTCTAGAAATGCTGGGTTAGAAATAATCTCCTATAAAGGCATGGGGAACACGTATTTGGCCTTTGCAAAGAGGATAAGGGGAAGTATGCTAGGAGCCCTCCTCTCCTTGTGCATATCACGAGGCCAGGATGGTTGCAGCTCATCCACTTTCTTTCATGTGGCAGTTTGTCTAAACAGGAGCTGGACAGGCTCATGGTTTGCCTGGTGCCAGTCAGCAGTAAAGACTATATGCACTATCAAATCAAGTGCCTGCAGGGGATTCAGAAAGGCCAAAGTGCTTTGGCATTGAGTCTGTGTGCCTGAAGCACATCTTAAATGTCTCTTTTCTAAGAAAATTTGCTTGCATGAAATTCAGCTTTTCCCTGGAGCGGAATTCCCAGATTTCACAGGCACAGTGAGGGCAGTGGTGGAACGCGGCTGTGTGCTACCATGGGCATCCAGTCTAGCTGCCACTGCATGTTTGTAGGTTAAATCTTTGTAACCTGTGGCTTTATCTCCTGGGCCGAACAGTGGGAATAGTTTTGCACCATTTGAATTGCATAGCTATGCAATAGGTATAAACACCAGAATGTACGTTACCTTTATGAACCAAACCAGTGTATTTGCAGTGTTTCAGCAAAATCCTCTCTTTGGCACAAATAGTGCCAGATTACAAAAGTGTTTAGGAGCTGCAGGTTGTAGATAAACACCAACTGGGATTTCAACAGTGCTGGTATTGGCCAGCTGCCTAAAACCCAACTGGCTTCAATTCACAATTACCTTTGTTATATGGGCCACAGGGCTTTTAAAGATTCATACACACAGTAGGAAAGAGTTTCCTGTGTGTATATGCTGCAGTTCATAGGAAAGAATTTCCTGAGTTTATATGCTGCATTTCAAAGTATACCAGTTCCTTGGCAGAAATTGCAGCTTCAAATAAGTGCAGTTCAAAGAAAGGTATAATACATATATGCAGGAAGACTTTGTGCAGGGTGCAGGTACCACTTCATAGATTCTGTGACTTGCTAATTACTGGCTTTGTTTTGCTAGAACTTTACAACAGAAATGCAAAAGTCAAATTAGAACCTGAAAAGAGGAACAGCTGTAAGGTATAGAAAGCAATTGCAAAAAGACTGCGATTCACCATTTGATTTTGATGGCAAGGAGAGAGCCCTATGGAGGAAATGGTCTAAACAAGCTGCCAGATTGCAACTGGCTAAATTCTAAGGTGATTTTCTCTTTACAGATAAATCCTGCAGTCTAAATTGTTTTTACCAGGACTAGATTCTGGTCCCATTGTTCAAAACAAATATCCCCTTCTTTCTGCACACTATTCGTGGGAAGCTTAATGGGAATTAATTCTGGCGTCAAATGTGTCCTGCAGTGCAAATGCAGGCACAAGGGTCTGCACCATAGAGAGCCTGAATCTGCTTGTACACTGCCATGTGCTGCCTTTTTATTTTCTCTCTTTCCCGGTAAATAATGTGCCACACCATGCCTTAGCAGGGAGACTTCCTTTGGTTTGTTTTCCTTTTGTTTATAGTTTGCTGTTATCATAGATTACCTCAATGGGTGAAAAAGTGAGTTTTTCTTTCAAGGGCTGTGTTAGAAAGTTGTCTGTAGGAAGTACTACAGGCCTTGGTGTCCTGCCAGTTCAGCACACTGAAGTGACTGCTTTCTCTTTGATGGGAAGTCCTACTTCTTATTCCCAGAGGGTTGCTTTAACACTTAAACTTTTTTTTTTTTTTAATAAATCTGAGAGTCTGAATTATATCTTTGTGGTTAGGAAAAAAAGACATTTTACTAGGGAAGCAACTTGTTATGACCTTAGGTAAAATGCCAACTGCAATAAAAAGGACTTTCAAGTGTCATTTATATATTAAGCAAGATTTAAAGAGACATTAAAAAATACCTGGCTGTGTTTGCCAAAATCTATAAAGCTTTTTATTCTCAGAGATAATGAAGTAAAATGTAGCTTGTCTCTTTCAGACTAATGGCCTGATTTTTGTGGTCAATACGCACTCAGTGGGAGTATTTTCAAGTAAGCATAAGCTTGGGCTCTAAAATCAGACATGATTTTACTCCAGAGTTTTTCTAGTTCCTCTCCGATGCAGAAGCTGGATCATGATGAGCAAGCTTCACAACTGCTTTACTCCATTTTTTTCCCAAGGAGTTCACAAGGTGTTCTCATTTCCAAAGAGGGTGGGTGGGAGGGAAATGAATGAAATCCAAGGGAAGTCTGGGGATCCCAGAAGTGCATCTACAGGGAACACATCTTGTTTCCCCATCAGCCCCATGGAGGCCATTGAAGAAAATAAGAGTTAAGGCTTGTTTGCTCCTCTTCTGTTGCAAAATCTTTTTAAATGATGATCGTGGGCCAGTCATTGCTACAGGGAATCTCTGCTGTTGCATTGCAGGAGCAAATGCTGAGGATATTCATTCCCCATTCTCTGGAGATTGGCAATGAGTCTTGTTGCCTTAAATCAAGAATTTTGGCGATGAGTCTTGTTGCCTTAAATCAAGAAGTTTCAGGAAACTCTCAGCTGTATTAGAAAACAATTAAAAATCTCCAAAATATCTCTTTTAAGCCTTTCTTTACCTTATATCACTCCCAAGTAGCTTCTTACAAAACTCTGTCCTGATTTTCATTGCACAGTCCTGCTGTCATTGCTTGAATGACACAAGTGCTGAGTAAGCCAGAAGTTGCCCCTTCAAGTATTCTGTTCTGATTCTGAGCCTGAAGCAGAAGCAGCAATGCAATTTTAAACCAGTGAACTTTCCTTTTTAAAGACTTCTACTATTTAATATACATTAAATTGGATAAATAAAGAGAAAGCTAAGAAACCTGCATGCTAACAGCACTGTCTGCAGTCTAAACAAAACAGATGTCAAGCTATATTTATCTCTCCAGAAGAAAAAAAAAACCTGCTTTGCCATTCTGTTGTCTAATGCAGTCTTATGAAAGATGGTGAAGCTTTTGAATGATATGTAAACAAGCTGAGACGGGAGGAACTGCTTTTATATTTTTTGGATCTCAACATTGCTACCTGTTGGCTCAACAAGAAGGACCCAAATAAATAACAGTTCAAGTCCAGAAATACCAGAAAGCGGGAAGAGGAAGGAAATGCTGTTGTTTAATTATGTGTTTGTCCTTTTTCTCTGACACTCCTCACCCACAAGCAGGAAGTTAGTTTTAGTTTGGAAGCAAAAAATCCTCAGACATAGTTTGAGGTCATGACTATATAATGAGACACCTCTTCCTCCATGTGCTCCCAGTTCTGGAGTTCACTTCTCCCTTTGGCCTTTCCAGCCATTTATAAAGTTTTTCTCCAATTCCCCCTGCCTGAATTCAAGGTCAATTCTGTGTTTCCACAATGGGTGCTGTAGGCTGCACCATGCACTGAGTTACATACAGGACACTTAGATTTTGGGGAATTTTGTAATTAGGAATCACTTTAGCCCAGAGAGCAGGCTTGGGAGTGGGTCTGCCTCTAACTAGCTGAAATCCTTCCCTCTTTCACATATAAGGAAATTTTCATTCACCTTTCCTCACACTGACAGAGCACAAACTCTTCACGCCAGAACACAGGACTTTTAACCATTTGTCCCCCAGGATTTAACAAAAAAATTAAGGCTCAAAGAGGCTGGCATATTGCAGAGTCAGCTCAAAATGTTTGCAAAACTGTGGAGAGAATAAGGGCTCATTCCTGGCAGAAGCTAAACAAATTGTTTGGTTTGGTGCTTAAAAAAAGCAGAATATACAACTCCTATACTTGTGATTGAAAACTGTGTTGGCCTTAACTGTATTTTCAGCTCTCAGTCTATGTATGTGCTAAAAACATAGAAAAAGTAGGTCATACTGCATCAAATGGTAGCTGTGAAGTGTATATATGCCATTATTAAAATTTAAAAAAAGCTGGGGAGAGGGAACGAAGAGAAAAGAGCCAAAACACAGACGCAGGAAGAAATGTGTTTTTGCAACAAATGCTGTAGCACATATCACAGCTGAGGCAAGCAGGGTGATTTTGAAAGTGTTACATAAATGTGTTTTAGTGAAGAAGTACTGAAATTAGGAAGAACAAACTTAACAGGAAAAAGGCACATGGTTTGAACATCCTTTGTAACTTTAATTTCTCATGGTCCTGTAGATAGGAGACTTGGGTTACCTTTATACTGCTAACTAAAGCAGGATAACCATCTGTGCTCTGGCCCTGAGATCATTACAGATGCACTTCATCTGTGTGTCACTTGGCTCTGTATCTCTCTGGGTCCCATACAGGGTCCTTCCAGCCTTGAACACAGTTATTATCTTGTCTGTTTTTCCCTTCCACCTCCAAGTGCCTGAACTAAAGTGAGGACTATGTTATGGGCCACTGCTGGGGTATTCTTAGTGCATGAAACCACAGGTGTGCATTGCATGTATGCCATGAAGGCATCCAGGGTGCTTGAGGGTGCCAAGTCCTACAGAAGGGCACTGGGGGACTTTGTCAAGGGGAGGGAGCCACATAAGATGCGGTTTTACCCATACTCTTCTCTGGGAGGTGGCAGCTGGCCTGCGCTGAGATGTGTTGACAGTGAGTCAGCCTGGGTGATCAGCAGTCTGGCACGCAAGCTCATTCCCTGACCCTTTTTTATGTAGTGATATAGATGCGGCATATATGTCTTCTAATTGCAAAAAAAAATGTCTTTGGCCATTTTAATGTGCATCAAAAAATCATTCAGTCAGTGAATTACAACATGTCTTTTTTGGCAGTTAGTCATGACAATTCAGCATGAGGACTAAGAATACAGAGGGCTCTTGCTGTTGCATTTATGTTTGTCAGCAGCAAAGGCTTGGCAGATTAAGGGAGACATCCTGTCTCATCTACCCCACTGTCTTCATCTGGAGCCTGTCCCAGCAGACCTGAAATGTTTAGGAGGAATTTTCCTATTGACTCCAATAAGGCTGGGACCAACCCCTTGTGCTCCTGGGTCTCCTCTGCATATGAAATGCGTTTCTCGTTCAACAAGTGTGTGTTTTGCTTGTCTCAGATGAGTAAAATCATAGCAGAAACGTAGGTTTTGTAAGCAGAATAGAGCTTGATAAGCATGGACGCTGTCAGTCAGTGATCAGTCTTTGTTAGCAAGATGTTCTTTCCACACAGTGCTTCTCCAGGTGAGAGCTAACCCATGGCTCTCCATCAGGCAGATTCTGTGAACATTCAGTTCACATATATTTTTCACACCTTGCGGTGTGAATGAAGAAAGTATTATTTTTGGCTGATGCAAACACAATTTAACTCCTGCTATCATCATTTAGGAAGGTGTTTCTCTACATGCAAAGAGAATAGTTTGCTGACTAATATAGAATGCTATGAGCAAATGCTGATCCATTTCAGTGTATGCATCCCTTGTTACCTTTGGCATGAAAATTATTCCAAGAGCTGGAATGGAGGCAGAGAGAGGAAGTGCCTTCCTTCGCACGATTGCTATTCCCTGACCACAGCGTTCTCTGATAACGAGGGATGTTTCAGAGATGGTATCATATCACCACTGTTGGTAGGACTTCTTCACATTGCCAAAACAAACAAGGCTGGAAAACTGCTAAAATCAACAGGATCTTACCTTAATATTGCAGGCAAATGCTTGTCAAAAGTCCAGGTCTGATAGCAATGGAAATTTACCCACACAACAAATAAAGCAGTGGAGGTCAGGCATATTTCAGCCCCAATGGGCTCTGTAGGGTAAAGCCTGACAGCTTCTCCTGCTGAGACTACACTCAGAGCTGCTACTTGTTTTTGTGGTCCACTGAGATCAGGACAGTAATTGCAGAATAAAGGCCAACAAATCTATGGTGCAGTCACTGCCAAGTTGCCAGGCTATAAAATGTGAAAAATGAATGCTCCTCCCTGCCTCCTGGGTAAAAGTCAGTGTGGGCAGATTCTGCATACCATCACAGGTCAACATAAAACCCCCTTTTAATTTGAAAGTTGAGAACTTGCAAAATTGAAACATTAAAGAAATAACGAGGGCTCTATTTCTACCTCCTTGACACTGTTCAAATCACTCTGAATATGGTCATCCAACACAGAATCACTGCAAGGAAGATTTGGATTTTGCCCACTGATGCAAAACATCTTATTATAAGAGATTCATGCTGGTTAATGAGGCTTATTCCCATTGTCAGAAAGAGCCTGGCAGATTTGTCCCCTGAGAAAACAGTTATTCTCAGCCACAAAAGTTAAGTAAGTTTTACAAAATTTGACTAAAGTACAGGGAAGCAATTTAGGGTTAAATTTTGTACATAAACAGACTAAAAAAGACACTGACAAAATGTGTATTGTAATAGACAGTTACTGTCAGTCACTGCTCGGAAATAAGTAAAGCCATTATGGCTGTGTAGCAAAGGTCGTGTGCTCCCACTCCTTATTGTTACTCTAAAAAGGAGCTGTCAGTATCAAATGAGACTTTATTTAAACGTTGCTGGGTTGTAATTGCCAAGAAGTAAGAGGCAAATATGTTAAAAAGATATCATATGCTGTCAGGTTCTTCATGTGATGGGGAGGGCAGAAGGGCTGTGTGTCAGTTGGCTACACCCTGTCATGTAATGTGGGATCTCAGTGATAACAGTGGGAATAATTTCTCCTTGGCTTCCTCTTAAATCCATGCAGGAAGGACATTTTGAACTATAGCATTTAACTATGGCCACTTTCTTTGACAGGAGCTGAACATCAGCACCATTAAGACCTCCTGTCAGCAGGCCTGGGGAACTGTGAATACAGGGAGGGGCAGAGAAGGCAAACGAAACCAGTGTGATGCAGGGTCCTGGGAACTGCCACTGCCCAGTCCATATCACAAGGGAAAGGAAAAGTGGGCAGCCAGTCAGTTGCCTTACCTGCCTGAGAATCCAGGCTGGGTTGTAGCCACCGCAGACCAGGAGAGGTTTGAGCATCAGATCTTTGCCACCTGCAACTGTTTTCAGGTCCATGTGGTGCAGGACACCGGAGCGATTAATTTGGTTTGACAAGTTAGTTTATAGACTGTAGTGTTTAGTATTTAAAATCTTGTATTACGATTATAGGAAAGAAAGAAGTAGGGAACTGTGCCTTTGAAGAGTCCTGGTGTGCACTGGTTGGAACTGGATGTTGTGTTATGCCAAACTAGTGCTATGGGATGCTGACCAGAGGACTGCAGTATCCCAAGAGGCATGTGTCTGTGAGACTCCTTGGCTCTGGCTGGGCACAAGTTTCCCATCACTTTTGCAACTTGTCCAATATTTACATGATTTTAAAGAGATTTTGTCTCAGTAAATTAGTCAAACATGGCCAGTCTTACATTTCTTGTACCCTCAATGTTCCTATTCTGTTGCAGAACAGGAAATGTAGTTTGAAGCTCCTCATTATTAGCAAGTCTCTCACAGGAGCCAGTGCAAATGATTATGTGAGATAATACAAACCCACCAGCTAGATGACAACCAGACTACTGAGTGAGGTTACTGTCTCATACATGCTGATATGATCAGATGATCCTAAAATTACTACAGAGTTGGTGAGGTTGGCAAGGAAATAGTATCTGCCTTGAAAAAAATGACACATCTGTGCACAACCATATGGCTTTCTGAGTGCTGTGTATTGTCCATCTACTGCTTGTTCCTTGTCTTGGGTTAAGATATACATAGACTTTCAGATGCTGTCCTTTCATCCTGAGAAAGCTGATTGCATTCCAATGTCATCTGATGCATGCTTTCTGAATCATGTCTTGCATAGCAAAATTTTTCATGCTTTCCTTTTACCAAAAGTACATAAAACCAAAATGCATCGTCAGTCCATCATTGCTGGCTCTGTCATAGCCTGTGTTTTTCATGGACACTCCTCACGACATTTTGATAGTGCAGGAGACAGAACTGGCAGCTGTAGTGCCATTCCTCTCCCATTCCCTTCAATCATTGTCTGTTTTGTAAATTCAAGCCTTTGCCCTGTACTTTGCATCAATGTCCCTCTCATAACTAAGAGTACACAAGATTTGCCTCATGGATTTATCTCACGACTCCATCAATGCCACAGACTCTGCAAAAGAGACATATGAATAAATATTTATGTATCATTATGAATGGAAAAAGGTGCTTGTGTGACGGTTAGCTGCAAACTAGGCCTTGAGTCTCTAGAAGTGTTAGGGCTACATCTCTTCCGATCTTGGAAAAAGTGTTAATTGGCCTCTTGAAACGTATGCTGAAAGGCAGTTTTCTGGTTTGCAGAGGAGGTGAGGAGCTCAAGAAGAATGTCAGCTATTTTTTGGGAGTGCAGAGCCATGCTAACACTTCTAGTCACCTGAGGAATTGAGCACATACATCTGTTCTGGCTATGTGTACATGATGTGAGGGGTGTTGTAAGGGAAATGGCTCCCTCCATGCTCCAGCACATTTATGTGACAGTTGCTCACCTTTGCTCCATCTGCTCATAAGAAACATATTTTTTTAGTTCCTATAAAAAGAGAGAGAAAGCAAAGGTGATGTAGTCATGAATTTTGCATTACAGTGGATGAATTTATGGATGAAAGCTTTCTGTCAGTTCAAACACACTTCAAACGTGAATGGCAGTTTTCTTCACTTGCCTGAAATACTGTTCTGGAGATGGAAGTCAAGAATAGTTTTATAAAGTTCCCTATTTTAAATTATGTATTTAACTGATAAAAGGGATACTGAGTTTGAAAAGCATATACAGGTTCAATTTTTTGTGTTGATTCCCAATATTTTACTATTACATGCTTACTAGAAACCAGAATGTATGCTGTAAACAAAATCAGTTAATATGAAGAGCAAATGCATTATCTGCTCAGAAAGTAGACCGAATTGGGCTTTGACAAGCATCCTTGCTTTGAGGATCTGTTTCTGCTCCCATGCAATTCAGTGGCAAAACTCCCACTCATCTCAGCCATGTAGGACCAAGCCCAGAGACAAGAGAGCAGCAAAAGGCTCTTACAAAACAATGTAAATATGATGAAGAGAACTATCAGGACACTCAGATGGTCTCTTAGTGAATGGAACAAAATCAACAAATGAAAGCTTCATCCTTCGGGAAAAAAAGTCTGTTTGGAAAAGGATGCATTCAGCAAAAGATATCACACTTAACAGGAGAAAGCTGTGCATCATGGAAGAAAAACTGTCTGCTGAGAGTTAGCAGGACACCAATATCCCGGAAGCTGAACTTTGGAAATGAGTGTGCAATGCTCTGAACACTTCCTAAGAGATACGGTGGAACTGGTAGGGGCTGAATGCACTCATATTTTAGGATGGAGTCCTCTGTGACTTTGGGAACATGTCCTGGGACATGTGCCTGGGAAAAAACATAGGAAGCTTGAGGAATGCAGTGAAATTTGTTTCTTACATATCCTGTAAGAGAAAGATTTTTTTTACCCTAGTTGTTTCTAAGGTCTCTTAAGGCTTGTTTGTTGTCAGAGTTTCCTTTGTTCTGCATCTTAAACAACCCAAAACAAAGACCTCTTGTTCCTTTTGGGAACCTATTATCCTCTCAATGCAAAGCAGTTGTGGGAGTCGCAGTTTCTGCAGACTTCCTAAGTGGTTTAAAACAACCCCAAACATTATGATCCTGGACATGCTTTGCCTTCTACATTTTAGAAGGGGGGAAGGTGTTATTATTGCAGACAATTTAAAACCATAACAAAAAGTGGGCTCCGGTTTAATTTGAGAACGGAAAGCGAATGGTATTGTAAAGCTTAATGTTTATAGGAAAGAATGCTTTTCCTTTTCAACCTTTTTCTTAAGTCTGAAATTTGTAAGAGGAAGTTCAAAGAGGATATACACATTAGTTCCTACTTGGTTATTTTCCATATGTGAGGTCAGTAGATTTCAGCGGATTAGCCCGGGTTCCTGAACAGCTGAAAAATTTTGAAATAACCTTCCTGAGGTTTTGAAGTAGGGTATTATAGTTTGCAAAGCAAAAGATCAGTTTAAGCAGGCTTCCTGCATTGCCTGTTTACTAAGAAAGTGAGAGTAAAGTGGTCTGAAATGGGAGATGAGTGTAATCAAAATAATTTACAGGATCTTCTAAAGCACATCCATTATGGCAATGTTTTAAAACTTATCAGGCTTTCTAATAACCAGCATACCTTTCAATAGCCTTGAGACAATACCTCCTTCTATGCTGCTGATTATAGTTGAAACCTTTTGGGAGAGGGTGATTTATTGTTTCAGGGCAATTTTCAGTATATCTAGACAAAAGACCCACTTTAGTTGAACCTGTTTTTGTATAGAAAACCAGACAGAAATAAATACATTTAAAAACAACTAGACTGACATTGTTATTTCAAATTATTTTGTACATGAGCATGTAAGTTTTTCAGTTCTGCATAGTATTTTGTCTCATAAGCAGCAGTAATTTATCTAATGTTATGAGATCACAAAGCAATTTCCTCACAAAGACTTGGTTTGGGTTACTAGAATTGGAAATTTTCACCATTTGGGTTCAAATATGCATTTCCCAACTTCAGTTCAGAAGTGAACTGAAGGGTCCTGATTTGATATCTACATTGTTTTTTTACTCCAAATCTGTAAACAGACTTTCCCAAAGATTTGGAATTAAAAAGCAAACCTAACACAGAAGGTTGGTGCAGCGAAAGATGAGGGAATGGCAGTGAATCTAGTTTCACCAGTAATTTCTTAGAGAAATACACTTCATATACATGGATACAATGGAAAAGTTCTCAAGGGAAGCTTTGAGTGAATGTATGAAATAGTTCATTTCAAAATAATTAATCTGAAAGTTTTTGAAGATGCTGAGGGTGGTGGAAGTTCTGGGGATGTGTTCTGTAAGTCAGGCTCTTCCCACTGTTGAAAGTATTTTTGAACTGACCTACAGAGGAAAAGGTGAGGTTTGAAAGGTGCAATTTGGGTTCAAAATAACTTCGAGTGCTAAGAAGTGTCTGGTTCTGCTCCAGGAAAAATACATTCTGAGTAGCCTCAGTTATGAGTAGTTGGTTAGGAGCACTATGTTCATTACCTTGCTTTCTTTTAAGGCCTGCAAATCCCAATCTCTTTTGAAGTTTTCTCCTGCACATTATTCTGTTTCTTCTGAGTAATTTTTTGAGATACCTGACATCTATTGTACTGGTATACAGCACTATATGCTGAATATTTGTAGAAAGAAATATACTTTGCAATTAATACTGTATGATTTTATAATTAGTTTATTTGTTAATATATAAACAAAGGAAAGGAAATTTAAGAATTCTTATTAACCTTTCATTTCAATCCAGCAACACTCCTAAGGATATAACTAATTTGAAACCAGTGAGTCTACTCAAGGGCGTACTGTTAAACCTGTAGTCAAGAATCTTTCTGGATCAGGATTTAGCTTTGACAGCAGGAATGGTCTTTACCTCTGGCAAGCCAACTTTCTTTATGACCAGCTGTGCAAATTTTCCACCTACACAGAAGTCCCACCTGATGTTCACTATCTTCACAGCACAACTCCTTTGAACCTGTATATAAGGTATGGCTAAGGTCAGGGTTTGCCTTTTAAATGTCATTAATATGCAGGTTTATGCATGTCTATGAGCAGTTACATACAAGACACACTTGAGCATCATAAGGAATGTTATAAATATTTCACAAGTCATACTCATCTTAAATCAGACATTGTATTATTGGTGTTATATGTGCATAGGCACCTCAGTTCCATATGAGCTCTAGGCTATTCTGTGGTAATAAATTGTAATTTATTAATTGCACAGTACAATCCAGAAGTGCCACTTAAAAGAGTTCTTGAGTTATTTAAATTTCTTGCTAGCAAGAGTTCAAATGTAGAGTCTATAGAAAGCAAGGGACAGAAATACAGGTGTACCTCATTCAGCAGGGAAAACTGCAGCTTATTCCTTGTCTTCATAGGATAAAACGTATCCCCCAAATTCTGCCTTCTCTTATGATTGTGCAGTTCATTTAACCGTGGACAGAAATTGCAAGAATCTTCATGAGTTCATGTCTTTTGGAGAAGCCTTAAATCTTACTAAAATCTCAGAGGTTTTACACAGGAATTCAAATGCTACCACTTCAGTGGCAAATCAAACAGTCCTTTCTTGTGCTGGGTTTATTTGCATTGTTTCCAGTGACATGGCTAAATTTAGGATCGATTCTGAAAATGAAACTAAGAGGTGACAGTGACACTAAGTTTAGTCTTTTTTCTTTGTCTTCTGTTCCTTAATAACTGCTGCTGAAACACTCTCAGCTTACAGGTGAAGAAGAGTTTCCTTGTAACAGCCTCACCAGTGGGAAAAATACTGCAAAGGCAAATATAGAGTCATGGGCAGCATTTACCTCCGTGCTTATGTTAGAAGATGCTCTCCCAGGCTCGACATGCCTTCAGTGGAGTGAGAGGAGCTCCTTCAGCTAGTGATTCACAACACCTGCACTAAGACATTGCTTTGTGAAGCTTTCCTTAAGATCTTGCTCCTCCTGAAGGAGGAGCCTCCTTGTTCCCAGGAAATATGGTGGTGATTGTCCCATTGTCCAAACTTCCATCCACTTTCTTCCAGCAAAGGAAGTGTTAGATGACAAAGTGATCAGGAGCGTAGAGCAGATTGAAGCCTGGAGCAATGCAGTGGTGCTGCTTCCAGTGGCTGCAATCAGCTCTGGATCAGGCCGTGAAACCAACCCAGACAAAACCTCCAGGGTTTTGTCTTTGCTCAAGCAACATTTGAATTGGTTTCCCTCACAGAGGTATTAGGCAGTTGGTTTTCCAATATATGTATTGGAAATTTTTCTTTGAGGTTAAGAGATTAATGCAGAATATCTAAACCAAAGGAAATAAATTTCCAGGTCAGTGTAAAAAATATTAAAGTAATTTTCTTCCCAGTTCCCAGCTTCATCTGTACAAATGTCACATCATTGGCCCAGACAGCAATTTGGCCAGCGCTAGCATAAAGTTGGTTTTTTAAAAACTGTATTGCATCCCACAGTTTCCATTCTTTTCCTAGAAGAAAACAGGTTTTTTGTGTCATTGTCATCATTGGAGGAAATGGCAACCAGCTGCAAAACTTTATAAACTAGTTTCATTTATTTGGTTTTGTCAGTCCAACAGCTGTCTCCCAGCCCCACTCTCCTTACCAATGTCAGTGCTTCCGTCACTCCAGTCTTCAAAGAAAGATAAAGATATCTTTTTTCTAAATAAGCATTTGGTTCCAGAGGATGAGTGTATACGTAGGATTCTGTCCAATTCAAATCAATATTTCACCTTGCATAGGATTGGCTCATCTGTATAAACTCAGGTGTCACTGAGAGAGAATAAAAAGTACCCTATGGAATATGTCTTATGAGAAAAAGACATTTCCCAGCATAAAAGAGTTTTTAAAAATGTTTGTTATTTTTCTCCAAAACTTCTTCAGAGAGTCAACAAAGAAAAGCAAGTTCAGCAGTAATACTCATGAAATTTATAGCCCTCTGTGTTCTTAATAGAAAAGAATAAAGCTACTGAACTAAGTTATTCAGATTATAACATTCCTGGATAGAGTAAGTTAAAAAACCTGATAGTTAAAGTTATGCCACTCAGCTACGCACTACTCTAAAATGCTGCTCTGTTTTTCTTGGAGCATGGTTTGCAACACCAGTGATGTATGATGGTTAGAAGAAGACCTGACATTTCTCTTTCCACACAGTTCTGTTGGATTCCAACAACAGGTCATAGTCTAAGCATATTTTGAACCTTTTCCATTAAGAGAAAGGCTAGATAAATTGTACATAGTTATCCCGTCTAATACAAGAGTACCAGGCCAGCTTCTCCTCTAGGTGTAATAAATGTTACATGCATTTATTTCTAAATGGAAGACTGGATGAAAGAGACTTAGGAGGATTAGCTCTACATTAAGTTAAAAGAATTCCTCCTTATGATGGAAATGTTGAATGTTTATGCACAACCGAAGTAGAATTCTCCTAAGAGTCAATCTTTGGGTTTCCCCCTCACCATTTGGACTTAGGCCACTCTCATATAGAGTTCTACTGTGATTCTCTGTTACTTCGAAAGCAAAGGTTCAATCTAAATAAATTTTTCCTATACTTTTTGAAATTAAATTAGTCTGTGTGGAATCCAAATCCAGAAAGAACATTGTTTAGCGAAAATAGATACTTTTTGTACACTTTCTTCATAAAACTCACTGCAGGTAACAAAATTTTGTTATCTGTCTGCATTTTCAAAGTGCATCAAAGTGTTTTCTGCCTGTACTTAAAATGTCATTTTATTATTTTTAAATTTTCTACAACTTATAAATCTTGATTATGACTTCAGTTTCAAACATTGCTAATTTTTTTACATATTTTCTAGCTGCTCTACACAATCACTCTGTTACAATCATTTAAACCATGTTCACATGATCTACTCACTCCATATACAGACCACTTTCGTCTGAAAATTCTTAAATTCTTCCCACTGGAAATTAAATATTATCTTCTATGTTGTTTCTTTATAAGGTTTACTTTTTCAAATGTTTAACTACTGCATATGGTAATAATATAAACCATCAATCACTTATCACACATATTCATGGAAAATCTGATTCTGTGCTGAGCTGTATTTTGTCAGCAACTTCAGTAAATGTTAAATTTTGTTTTCTTAACTGTAGCCAGGAATATTAACGTCCACTTTAGAAATTTATTTGGAAGATTTGTTCCATGAATTGTTTTTTTTTTGTCAAATTTCAGATATTATAATTAGTTACTGATTAAACACTGCTATGCTACTCATATGGGCAATAATTTCAAACAGGTTAGAAAAACACAATAAATTTATTTTAATTAAAAAGTTAGCTTGACATGTCCCCGTACCTAAGGCCAGAACACACTAGTATACAGACAGTCTTCCAGTACTGATTTTAATAATGATTGGTTTTGATTCTTCATGTTCTCAGAGGGACATACGTGTATGAACTAGGGGCAAACACTATTGTTCACCTTCATACTGTTCAGCGCACGTGTCCAGCAGATAATTTTACAGCTTTTGGTAAGACTTTGGGATGGCTTCCCTTTGTATGATATCCTTATGCACAAAAGCAGGCTCTCAAAGTCAGTGGAACACTTGCTTATATAAAACTTTTTGGTAGCTTACCTAAGGGGGAATATAAGGACTAGTTGCAGCCTGATAAATGCAGTAGCTTCAGTTTAATAGCTCATCCTTTGACTGACTTTAGGCAAATGTGATTGACTGTACTTAATTGCTTTCTTGAGGATGCTGGATTCTTCACCAAGAAGCTTAAAAAGCATATTTTGGTCTTTAAGGCAATGATAGCCTGCAGGGGCCATAGCACAGCTCCTTGACTGCTTGAAATCTGCTTAGGGCAGTGGTGCTTTACTCCAAATAGGGGCAGCTGCTGTCTTTTCTCTGTCAAAAGTCACATGAAGAATGATACACCTGTGACTAACTGCTGCTAATGGATCTGTGTGCCGAAAGCTGCTGGCGAGGAATGAGCAAGAGACGTTTGCTCTAGCTTCAGAGGAGAACCATGTGGATGAGTTATATCATGCTTTAAAGGGACTGCTTGGGCAAGAGCGTGACTACACTTCAACCATGTTTGGTGGAGAAATTACTTTTTCCCATCTCAGAGCTGCTCCTTCCCTCTCCTACTGCAGACAGGTGTTGCTTTCCCTTCCCTCTGCTGGTGGCAACTCTGTAATATTTCATTCAAAATGAGTAATTTTAGCAGAAGATGTACCATTTAAAATGCTTCAGCCTAACCGTGATTTTCTGCTTCTAATGTCTCCAAATGGAGAGGGCTATCAGCTCTCTCAGTGAAAGTTCCCATCTCAGTGGTGGTGTTATGTCAGGATCCTTCTCATTAATCTCTGGAAAGATCTGGCTTATAGTCCCATGTTTTAGTTGGGCCAAAATTGGCAATTCTTATTGAGTGGCTGGCATCTCCTTTTTAGATTTGACTGGAAATAGAAAGCTAATGAAATTTGGCAGCTTTATAACGGAAGTGTTACAACTGTGGAAATGAGACAGCTCTTTATTAAAATAGGTTCAGAATCTTACCTCTGTATTATTTATTGTTATTTATAGTCCTAATGGATTGACCAGCTATTTCTGTCCTCAGAAAATCTAAAATGCACAACGATGTTAAAGAGCTGTTACGGTTCTCCTTACAGACAGCTGCATTTCAGGTGATAAATTCTTTTGGACAAGGACTTGATCTTCATTACGTTTATTTGCGGCTGTGCAAACAACGTGCCATAATTTAATCAATCTCTTTTGTGGAGTGTTTTGGAAAGCCCTTGTAAAGTGCCTTATTAGTGTAAGATGATGCTTTGGGTTTATGGCTTCAGTGATGTTTATTTTGCTATTTAGGGACATAATGGATGTCACAAGCTCCCTTGCAACTTTGTGAATCTCTAGCACTAGCCATGTTCTTGGGACCTGTATGACATAAACAGGGAATAAAATAAAGAACCCATTTTGGCTGGAATTTAATTAATAACACTAAACCTATGAGTAGTTCCCTTGAAGTCTGTGGAAATACTCTCCGCCTCTAAACTTATAAACATGCTTAATTACCTTGCTAAAATTGTTACTTTACTAAATCAATTATGACTTTAATAATTCTGTGTATCAGGAATACAAAGAACAGTGAAGCTGCCCTTTAAATGGATCATGTAGCACCACTACATGTGGAAAAGACAGGGGAAACAGCCAGGCTGAAAATGTAGCCAAAGACAAAACATTCCTCCAGTGATGTGTGGTAAGTGTTAGGTGAAGGTATTCAGCACCTCACAAGATCAGGCCTTGTATGATTAAATTGCTGTACAAACCTGTGGTAATAGATCCTTAAATAATAAAGTGAAAGGGGAGATAGGAAAGTTGGGTGGGAACAAAACTAACTCAGTGCGTTAGAAAGATTATTGTTTGAGTTCCCAGTATTTAATGGCCGGGTTCGCAGTGCGGCGACTGAATTCAGCAGCAGTGTTTTCTGGCCAGTGATTCGGTGGGAATGTCGACCTGAGCAACAACACCGCAGTACGTACAACTCGGGTCAGACACGTCTCTGGTTTCTGACCACTTTTTCTCTTGGGTGGTGTTTATTTTCTTCCCAGAAAATATGGTAATATTTGGATTTATTCAATCTTGTGGCAGTCTTGTACAGCTTATTCTAATGCCCCTTGTTGAACCTGACCCACCCGTTATCCCTTTGTGTAAATAACTCATTTAGACCTAAGCCCTAAACCCTCTGCTTAAGGCTGAGTGAGCTGGACTGAAGGAAAACAGTATGTCCTCACATGGAGGGGAGCACAGAACAAATATTCTTTGACCTTGAAGCAGTGCTTGCCATACTGCGTAGCTTTGCCTCTTTTTGGAGGGTGCACACATAACTCGTCTCCAGTTTCTTCCTTTCTGGGGTCCCGTGAGGAGGAGCAGCATGTGTCAGTGCTGCCACACCAGTGAGCGGGGGGCTGGTGGGCTGCGTGGAACTTGGTCTTCTCTCCTGTTCTGCAATATCGTGCCTTACAAGTCAGCAGTGATACCATTCACCTTTTTCTAATGTTTTTCTAACATGTGGGCTCGTAAGATGGCAGAAAGTGAGTGTGGCTCTTCATTTCATTCCTGTAGGTTGCTGCTCACATTTCTGACAGGTCTGGGTGTTAACTGTTAGCGTAGTCCTTACACATGGACAGCCATGGATGAACCACTCCATCTGGGAGTTTAGTGAAAAATTAGAAAACAATGGACTTGGTTGGAACGATCTACAGGAAATTTATTTGTCCCTGTCAGAAATACAGTCTTTGTAGAGGGGATGAATGGGAGGTATTGCAGTTTGGATTCTTCAGCAAGAGCAACTTTTTTTCCACAGAAATGTAGAAACAACCTCTCTCTCAGGTAGGGTTTTTTTAACAGTAGATACAAAAAAGAAAAAACACATTACAACCATTTTGCAGGTAAACTTTCTTCCCTGTTATAAACTGTAACTTTTATTAGACCATAAGTAATGCATCTTGGAGACACTGAGCCAAAGCAGTAATACTATTTCTACTTCTGTGGTGATGCTTGGAATCCCCAGACGTGATTTAAGGCTTTTTGGTCTAGACACAATACATGTACACAATAGAAAGATGATTCTCTAAATAGTTACCTCTTTACCAACTTCATAGCAACAACATTCCATCAGAAGGCAAGCAGATTTGTGTGCTTGTTCTGCCTGTATCTGCATGTTAAATGGTGTGAGAAATTGCCAGGTGGTGACTTGCTGAAAAACCATGATAAATACAATTTAACTAATACACGTTGATTATATACATGCTATTCAGATATTTTAGGAACTAATAATATTAACTCCCAGTTTATTGTGAGTCATCTTGATTCTTGCATATTTTATTCTAAAACTAAAACTGTTCTTGCAATTCTTTATGAAAAGGTGATACATATCTTTATGGTTTCTAATAATCCCTTTGCAAGCATACTTAAACTGTTTTAAATAATCATAACAATCTGAATGATTTAATCATAAAGAATGAAGTAAATATAAACGCTCAATATCTAGATTCCTAGTACAGCTGTAGATGTTTCTAATAGCACGCCCTCTTGAATTTGTTAAGTGTGGTATTTTGGAAGGTTTGCCACTAAACCCTTGTGAGGTGACACAGACCTTTAACAACAGTGGACCATTGGCTTGGGCCAGCAACACACATCTATGCTTAGCCATACCAAACTGAGTAATGACAGAGTTTTTGCGATAATTAAACTCATCACGAAAGACAAAATGCTCTTAATGTGTGTGACAGAAGGCTCAAAATGATGCAGGCTAATATATAAATATAAGGCAGAGACATAAAGAGCCATGTGGATTATATGGAAACTTAAATGTTGTAATAACTGCTGAATGACAATTCAGCGTAAGGATTTTGGGCAAAGAGCATGAGAATACATGGTATTGAAGCGTGCAGCACATTAAAATGTATGTTTATGAAAACTGTGGTCAGATTCTTAGTATAAGAGCAAATGTGATATGTGAATCTCTTTCACTGCTGGCAATAAATGAGAAGTAGGGAAAGCTAGACATAAAACAGGTGTCACTATTTGGTTTTTGTGCTTAGATCAAGATTGCAGAGCCTAGTGTAATTTGTCATCAGCCCAGTGACTTCAGATGAATTCTGGCAGCTCATAAGGACTAGAATTGGCCTTGTTGGTTTCCTTTAAAGTTGTCTACAGGTGCATCAACTTCTGAATATTAAATGTTCCATAAAGAAACCAATTTCATCTGTCAGACATTAAATGTTCTCAAATACATATAAAGATACATCTTGAACATATTAGTCCATCTGCATGGAAGCAGGTGTCTGCTGGAAAAAAAAAAAAAGAAGGAAGAAATCTTGTATATTGTATTAGATTCCTTAAAAATGCAAACCACACCGGTGAGACTGTGATTCTCTCTATTTAGAGTGCCTTTTCTTTTAAGATCACAACAATCTTCTAATTTTATTTGATAAACTAATATATGTGGAAACAGTATATTTGAAGTCATACAGGCCTTTATGTAAAGTGAAAACTTCAGTTAACAGTCAGGTTCTTTATACTTGAAACCTGAATTTGGACGTGGTATTTGGAAGTGCTGGGATTTGCCTCCAATATAAACATATGAAAAGCCCGATCCCTGACATTTACCTTTTCATGCTTCTAAACATTTAAAAAACATGGTCAGATGGCAAATTGGGGGCGGGGAGGGTGGGGGGGAGATGAAGACCTTTTGCTATTTTTTCTTTTTTCTATTAAAAGTACTTTTTTCAGTGAGGAAGCAGAGTCTTGTTTCATTGCAAAGGAAAGGTAAGTCCCAGCCAAAATGTGCCGAGGTCACATCTGCTGGGTGAGCGTGCAAACCAAACAGCGGTGCTTTGATTTTAGTCTCAACCCATCTTGCAGCCTCAAATATTCTTCAGTTTTCACTCCTTCTCAAAACCTTCTCATTTCTGTCATGGCGGGCCAGCCTCTGCTTTCCTTGAAGTGAAACAGCTTACTGTCACGTTGCCTGCATTTGGAAGGAATGCTGCTTGCTCTGCAAAACGATGATCTGCAGCACAGGATCTTCGGGATCTGGCTTACCTGTTTTGTTCATTTTTTTAGTAAGGGTTTTTAAGTGCACCCCGCTCCTCACCTCTGGACCGGTTTGGGGGCACAAGGACACCCTTGGAGGAGCCCGCACAGCTCAAGCAAACCAGTCTGGCATCACTGGGGGTGGTGGAGGCCGGTGACGCCCTGCCTTGCTGGCATGCCCGGCCCTGGCTCCCTGTCCCTCAGGGCACAGGAGGCTGCGGGCACCCCAGACGCCCCTCACTGAGAGGGGACGCAAGTGTCAGGGCCTTGTCCGTGTCCCCTCCAGTGGTCTGGCTGCTGAGGGCACCCTGGCCACTGAGGGTGGCCGTCATCCCATTGGGGACTGGGGGGAGGCCCCAGACAGGCAGTGGGAAAGCTGGGGCCGTGTCCCGCCTCAGCACCAGGGAGTTGCTCTGGGCTGAGCAGGAGCCTCACGGTCCCCTGACGCCCACTTCATTCCCTGCTTTCCCCCAAAGGAATCGCCCTGTACGGGAGCAGAGAGATGGGGTGTGGAGTGAACGTTTATGCAAAGCAGCCAGCTGAGAGGTCAGGAACGTGCTGTGAAAGAGGGGTGAAAAGCGTCTGGCATCATGGTAAACAATGTGTCCTTTCAGTTGAGAAAAACAGCAAATACGGAGGTGAGGGGCAGGGCAGAAACGTCTTTTCTAGAAACTTCTGCCCTGGGGATGAGATGGCCAAACCCCAGAGCTCGGCCCTCCAGACCCTGGGGGACACGTTCTCCACGCGGGCAGCGGTGGCTGCTGGGTTCCCTGGTAATGTGGCTGGGTGGAACAGGGCCTGAGGTGTACCTATGGAAAGTTAGTTAGTTATGTCTAAATCACTCCAGGCTCATTTTCTCGCCAGTTACAGATGCTGATTTATCTCCCCCTGCTTTAGACACCAGAGATGAACCACCCAGAAGTACCAGCTTTTCTATGCTGGCTGGTTAAAGGCACCTTCAGCAGCAAGCCAAGAATTGGAGTCCTAACCCTGAGCTGTGTAAATTGAGGTGAGGAAGGTCCCTTCGTGAACGATGAAACTGGACCCTCTATCCGCATTTTGAAATCAGGTGCTTATCTGCTTCGGCAGTTCAACCCCAAAATTAACAATCAGCACCAGTCTTAAGATATGGAAAAACAGAACTAGAAGCTGTTGCCCCTGAAATTTGGAAGCATTTTTTTTCAGCTCTCTAATGCATGGGGAAGATACTACCTCCTAGTTTTATTAGTATCTCTTTAAAAAAGCAATGAGTGATGACAGGGATAGAAGGGGAAGAGTCTGGAACTGTTAAAATGTCCTTGGCTGCCTTCCTGCTACCTTGGTAAATTAGACTTTGCCAAGCATGGTGCTGATGAGCCTAGAATGATTCGGATGCCTGAATCCGTGTATTTAAAGCTAGCCTGGGTATTTCTAAGCTATGCTGGAGTCTGGAGTACAGATAACCCTGAACAGGCAGCTGGGCAAGGTAGAGAGAAGTCACACCACGGTTTATGGCTTAAGCCTCTGCTATTTTTGCAGGCTGGCTTTATGTGTGCAACATTAAAAGCCCTTAGTGACACCTCTCTGAAACCCTGAGGCTACAGTTTGATTAGCTAACTTGCAGGTTTTCTTTACAGAGAAATATATTTTCCATTTTTATAACTGTGGGCTTAGAAGTGGTTTTAAATTTAGCTTGCACAGATGCATCTTTTAATATGTTTTCTTTTCCAGAATGACAGTTGAGGGGAGGTGGAGGGTTACAAGATGTGACAAATGCCTACTATTTGCAAATTCCAGAAAAAGCAAAAGGCACTACTTGACTGTTTAATAGACTTGGTAAATACCTGAGGGCAAATATCAGGAATGTGCTCACAAATATAGGTGTCCAACACTTCCAGAATTTTTTTTTTTATTTCTCAAATGAAAGGTGCATTTAACCTCAGAGAATCACAGACCACAGTATAGTTTGGGAAGGGGGAGTTCTGGATAGGGCAAGTGAAACAGAACAAATTCCATGAAGTTTATCAGGTAACCCAACTGTTTAAAAGCAATTTCCTGCGAGATTTTATTTAAACAATTCATGCCATTTGACTAATCCAGCACTGCTTTTTTATGTTTTATCTACAGTATGTTAAACAGAAGAAAGATCTTCAGGGCAGATTTACTGCACAAGTTTTCAGAAAGGACCCTCTGAGAGAAATGATTCACCACAATGTTTCAAATGCAAGCGATGCATAGTAGCTCTGGTGTGCTGTTCATGGAAAGAGTCTGTGCTCCTCTTGCTCTATTCACGCAATAAATGCATTTCTTCAGGAGAAAAAATAAAGGTATATACAGAAGCAATTTATTTCTTAAGGAATAGATCTATTTTGAAATTGCAAATCTTTTTGAGAAATGTGATCACTTTGAAACAGTGAAAAAGATCCTTTCCTCAGAAACAAGAGGGGTCTGAAGAAATTCTGTAAAATGTATTTCAGCAGATTTGGTAAAAACTTATTTCTGTCATTCAGAGGAGGATAGGAAAAACTACAACTTTTGTAGTCTCTGTTCATGGAAGCCAGAGGCAAACAAAAGGGGTGAATCTTATTGAACTTCAGCTGTCTGGGGTAGCACTCCTGACACGCTTACTTAGTTTTAGAGGAGTCATCTCTTTCTAGGATCCCTCTATGATGTCCCATTTCAGACTTTTTGAAGGGTTCCTGCTTAAGTAAAAGAATACGTTTTCTTAGGCACCTAAATACAATGATCTTATTTTCAAAATGCAGCTGAGTGCTGAAGTATTTTTTAAATCTCAGGTCATTATTCCCTGCAGAGAAACTATTGCAGGGTGAGCTGTGATGAACACATATCCAAATGCGCTGGAAGTGGTTATTTATCAGTCAGGTCTCAGAGGCTGGGGAACTCAGGGAAAAGCTAAAAGAAGGGTTAGCTGTAATATGCATCATCTATTTCGCCCTCTACCTATGTTAAATTTTCATAATTCTTTTAATTGGTCAGATATTGGTAAAGAGTAAGAGGGTGGAGGACCCTGCTAAAAAAGAACACACAAAACAGGATAAATACAATGATAGCAGTCTGTTGTCATATTAAGATGCTTGTCTGTTTCTCCTCTATTTTATTTTACTAAAAATTATTTTAAGGGGAATGTCACCGAACTATAGTGCTAAGTTTCGAGAACTTTCAAGCTGGCTTACTTTATGCACAAAATAATTCTACCTGTTTTTTTCTGTCTGGTTGTTTCACAAGTGCTTTGCTCTCTGGACTTGCTTTGTTTTTACTAGTTTCTGAGATTTATTTAGAGACTGATTTTTTGTGTTCCTGACTCATACAAAATTGAAGAAACAACAAACTAGTTTTAACAGAGGTTGTAAGAATTTTGCTAATGTGAAGAATAAAGACTATTCTGTTAACTTGATTGCGAAACTGATTGGAGGAGTTCTCATTCTGTTTTAGTTGGCCTGAGAAAATAGCAAGCTATGCACTACAGATGATCTAAAGATTGAGATTAATCTCTATTTGCCTGATTGGAAAATACATTTGTTTCTTTTTATATCCTGTGTAGGGTAAAAAAATGTATCTTTGCTTTGCAATAATTCTCACTGTTATTATTAACAAAGGACATTGTTCTGTTTCCCAGCAAAAGATGCTATTGGACCAAGGCCTAGATCCACAAAAGGCCTTATATGCTGATGTGGGATTTAGGTGACTAAACCCAACAGTTAGATCCTCAAAATCCCTATTCAGCTGTTGCCTAATCTTGTAGGTTCCTAAAACCTCCAGGAGCCAAAGTTACTAACATTAAACTTCCCAATACCTATGTCTCTGTTTACTTGGAAGTGCATAAGATGGTGTTTATCTTCTTCCTGGTCATGCAGCCATTCTCAGAGCATGTTTGCAGCTTTCAACTCCACAAAATCCAGCAGCTTCTTTCTCCCAGAGTTGTAAAGTGCTCCTTATGCAGCAATTCAGAGGTTATATTTGGGGGAAGGGAATGGAAGAGGACCAGGTTCAATCCATCCTCTTCTTGCTGGGCTTCAGCTCCACATCCCCTGCCCCCCAGGACAATGGCTTACTCAGCATTCTTTCTGTAACAGTTCTGGCCATGTGCTTTTCTACTTACCTATACTGCTTTCTCTTCCAAAGACATCATGAAGAAGAATCCTGAGCCTGGGTTAGTTGTTTGAGAAGAAAGATATAGCTGCTTCTTATGGCTCCTTCAGGAAAGGTTTAGGACTCTAAAAGCTGTGTTGGACAGAAGAACCTCCTTGTAGACATGGATGAGTCACTTGAAAGACTCTAGGTCATTGCAGATACAAATATTAAAATGCCTATGGAAAAAATTTAGATCTGAGGACTTACTACTTTCCCCATGGACTCATAAAGATACTTTTCTGGCATTTGGTAAGCGGCAGTCATCTGAATGTAGTAGCAAAGAAACTGGATGGTGTAAACACCAGGAAATAAACACAATTGAATTAGAAAATTGAATTCTTCTGTTGTTGCTCAGTGGGAGTTTCAGGGTAGATTCTGAATGGAGGTAGTCTCAGGGGTCTCCCAGTATTACTCTATTACATGTTTTCCTTCTGCTGGGCCATCAGTAAAAATGTCTGTGAATGTAAAATGCAGTCAAATTGAAAAACTGATTAATCTAGGATGTCTCAAACACTAGAACTACTTAAAAAGGAAATTTAAGTTCCCTGTTGTTATCCTCCACCTTGCTGTTATGAGCATTACTAGTCACTCAGCTGGTTCATACAGGTATCTCCAGTTAAAGATAATTAGTAAAGCTGCGAAGTCAGACACTGGGATTAGAAAAGCCTGTGAAACCTGAGGTTGGTACTTTCTGTGAGACAGTCTTTACATATGTGATCAGGCAATGTTTTGGTTTTTTTTCTTTTCATCTGGACTCTGCCTCTTTTAGTGTGTAGAGGACAATCTTAGCGCTAACTAGTCTACTCAGTACCTTGCTTTATCCTCATTTTCTGTCTTTTGGAATATTATTCTCTGAAGATGTAATTATGATTTTCCTCACAGGTTCTTCTTGGGCAAGCACCGTTAGTTTATTTATTTTCAGAATGGTGTAGGGTGGGATGGTGTTTGTACTCCACAGATGGGGTGTCCCAATGCTACTCCACCCAGAAATATATTCACAGCCTCTTTTAGAACATATCTCTCCTCATTCACTGTTCATCTATAGCTGTCATATAAACTCCACTGGTTTTAAACTTCAGAGAACAAGAACATGTATTGACAAAACACAAGGCTCCTCTGTCCCATTCCTTACCGTGCTGTTGTGGTTTAATCTCAGCTGGCAGCTAAGCACCATGCAGCCACTTGTTCACTCCCCCCGCGTCGGGATAGGGGAAAGAATCAGAAGAGTAAAAGTGAGAGAACTCATGGGCTGATATAAAGAGAGTTTAATAGATAAAGCAAAAGCCATGCATGCAAGCAAGCAAACCAAGAAATTCATTCACTGCTTCCCATGGGCAGGCAAGTGTTCAGCCATCTCCAGGAAAGCAGGGCTCCATCACGCATAATGGTGACTTGGGAAGACAAACGCCATCACTCCAAACATCCCCCCAGCTTTGTATGCTGAATGTGTTGTCCTATGGACTGGAATACCCCTCTGGTCAGTTGGGGTCAGCTGTCCCAGCTGTGTCCCCTCCCAGTTTTTTGTGCCCCCCCCAGCCTGCTCGCTGGTGGGGTGAGGTAAGGAACAGAAAAGGCCTTGACTCTGGGTAAGCACTGCTCAGCAGTAACAAAAACATCTTGGCATTACCAACATTGTTCTCATCACAAATCCAAAACATAGCCCCATACTAGCCACTATGAAGAAAATTAACTCTATACCAGCCAAAACCAGCACATGTGCATACATGCTGGGTGAAATCATTGGCAAAGACCTTATAAAGGCATAGGATTTCAGGAAGGTAAATGCTGATAAATTAAGAAAGGCAAGGCCTAATTATGATTTTGCAGACATTGATGCTAACAATATGCCAATGTACTGAGACAGTCAACTGTTCAGGATCATTCTTGTCTTACAGCATAATGGGATTCTGATATTAGCAACTACTTATGGTATCCATGTAATGAAATTGATAAGATTGTAGCAGTATGAAAGCAGGATCAGACTACAAGGAAGTAACAACTGAGGTAAGAAACATTAAAATCCCACTAGAATCAAAATGTATGAAGACTCTACCATTAGGTCTGTTGGAAACTTTTCTTAACCTTGCAGGCTTTTTGAGTGCAAGTATGTTTTGGTTTTGTGCCAATAGATTTGTCCATATGACTTCTTTGTGAAAGGTAAATCATGGAAGGTTCTTAAGACATGATAATAATGTTAAATTTCTCTTACTAAGTACTTTCAAACTTTGAGTCCAAAGTGAAAAATTTGGGAAATGTGACAGCTGCCAATGCTAGCTGGCATATTTACCTTAATAGACATTGATTAGGAAATGCTTTTTTTCTGACAAAGGAAACAGAAATGATCTATGGGTGCTTTTAGCCTAAAAAAAAAACCTTTCTGGGTTAATTCAAGGATCTTGGTATAAAATGAAGGCTGAGAAAACTGCATGTTGGTAAGTACCAGACTTCCTGTGAATTGGACATGAATAACAAGAGAAGCTGGCCCATCTCTGTTACCAAACCAGCTTGGGTGCTTTGGCGAAAAAAAGCCACTTGCTTGGCAGTCCTGTTAAGGTAACTGGTAAATAAATTTCTGTGTTTGGTTTGGTGTCAGGATTGTTTTGAACACTTGGTTTTGATTATCCAAGTTTTCTATTAGATGCTCTGAACTCTTGGCCTGAGATGTTTGCAGTGCCAATAAAATTCACTGTAGAGCGAGTTCATGCAAATTTGCAGTGTTCAAACTCTGAAGAGCAAAATTATACTGGTGACAGTAATGCCTTATCTTTATACTTCTAGTGTCTGGCTTTTATACTTCATGCTATCTTGATCTGTGATTTGGCGAAACAGTCCTAATATCTTGGAAGGTTATTTTATTTAGTGTCTTGTGTGCATGTGTTAGAAAACCTGTCATTTCTACCAGATACGCACAGCCAAAGGGAAAGAATATATATTAACAATAATGTCTTTAGAAACATGTCACCTCCTATTTAATTGTCAGTATCTGCCTACCCCACATATGGACACACTTCAGATTTTAGTTTCTAACCAGTAACTATTCTTGTGTTGAGACTAAATATTAGACTAGATATGAGACTTCGTTTAGTCTCATATCTGAAATTGCCTTCAAGAGAGAATGTGTTTGTGAAGTGGTATTTGTTAGTGTAGGTATTGAATGCTGTTTTAGTTACATTTGTTCCACTTTTTTCTGGCTTTAAGCGTTAGCCCTGTGTTTTTTAGTATTGCTAAGTATTTCCATTTTATTATTTAAACTGGTGTCTATTTTGTATCCATTTTTGCCAAGTTAGTTTAACATTATCCTGTTAAAAGATTTTTCTCCTTCAATGCCAACTGTGAGTCTTTAGCTGTCTTTTCAGTACTGTTTTCTCCCCTCTTTCCTCTCTGCTGTCAGCTACCTCCTGACCCTGGCCTTGCAGAAACGATTGTCTAGTGTGTGATTCTGAACCTACAACCAAAATGCTCATGCCAGTTTAGAAACTATTAGAGGAAATCTAACTGGTTGACAACCTCCAGCTACCGGGTTAGTTAGCATAAGCTATTCCACTTCGATGAAACAAAAGTCTTGTTGTGGAAAAACAAAGTACTGAAGTTGTTGGTGTGTGGGTATGGTGGTGTAGCAGTCTGCTCTCTCCTTATCCTGTGAGATGTCAGAGGACATTGGCTCCTCCTGCATTATAAATACTCCTGCCAAAGTACTGAAAAAAAGGAAAGACAAGCTGTGGGGTCTTTTCTACTTCTTCAGGGTGTTCTAGTCATGGATGCTTGTCCTTTTAAAAGTATAAGCTATATTAAATCTGGTCTCTCCTGTTTCCCCTAAAAGGCTATTTGGAAGTCCCATATAGGTATTATAAGCTCTCTCTGTCCTCCATTGAAATGCAAAATGGATTAGATATTTCTCCCAGGTGTCTCTCAGTGTTTGAGTTAAGTAGATGTTAATAAAAATAACTCAAAGCATTAAACAGTCCAAATAATAAACCACTTCTGCTGTCTATTAATTGGGTTTTACTTATATGATACTCTGGTGATAATCCCACCTGTTCTTCAGCCATCCATAGTCTTCCAGGAAAAATTTGGTAGGTTTCCTCCTGTAAATAACAGGCAGAGCTCCCTCTTCCTTTTTTTCTTCTTTTTTAAAATAAGATTTATTTTTATAAAGCTTCTGCTTTGTAGATTGTCTTTGAAACTGACCTTGAGTGCTGATTCCAGATGTAACTATACCAATAACTGTAATTCTTTCTTCTAACAGGGCCAAGTTAACCTTCCATTTCTTTGCCATCAATGAAGTGCTAGTAGATGCCTTTTCACACAGCCATGTGGCAAATAATAGCTAGTACCACTTTGTTGTCATGGAGAGTCTTCAAGCCTTCCTTGATGCAAGCCCTGCTTCACTCCCCATGAGACCAGAAGGCATTTAGTGCTAATTTTCCAAGAAGCTGGAGGCAGGGAGCTTTTCATAGAAAACCCTTTTCTCTACAGTTTGCTTTACCTAGAATTACATCAAAGCCAAGATTTTCCTCATTTGGAACATCCTGCAGAATATCTTTATCCCATCATTAACTGTGGATTCATAATCACGGGAATTTAATCCACTGACAATCACTATAACCCACCTTTGTCCTTTGAATCCACTGTTGCCAGCAACACAGAATATTCCTTCAAACAGTGTTAAGATTTCCCAGGTGAAACCCTGTAGTCCCCCAGAGGTTACCATTTGTAGAGCTCATTGTAAAACAATAATATGGACACCAAGGCAAAGCATAACATTCACTTATCATTGAAAAGTATCCTTTTAATGCAGAAATAATAAAATTAAATAATTATGTAATCTTGCCATTATTTAAAATGAAATAGATCCTCCACTTTTTTCCTCCCTGTTGTGATTACAAAAATGCCCAAAAGGCCAGTTTGTATCATATAAGCTGACTCTGCTGAAAAGGACTGTTTTATTTGGTATGTGAATATATTATTCTGAAGATTTTGTTAAGTTGGCTTGTATGTACATATTTCACTGCATCACTTACACTACTCACTTTTGTTGAGAGTCTATGCTTGCAAATTTTCCCCAGTTAGTAGACTCTCTATCTTTGTTCAACAGTGACTGTGTTAGCTATTTTCCCTCACTCTTCAGGGTTAATGATTTTTCATCAAATATTTTCAATGAGTTTGATATTCATGGCAACCAAAGGACTAAATGCATCGCCCACAGCCTTGCTGGTGTGCGTAGCATTTCATTCATTTGATTAAACCAGCTCAGCTTAGTTACAGGCAAAAGCAGTGCTAGGCCTCCTCATTTGTGCAATTTTGGGAAAAAGATGGAAAATTTTTGTCTTTCTGGCTTTGTCAGTGCACATCTTGCATCTCACACTCCTTGTACATGCCATACCAGGTTGTTTTGACTTTGTCAGCTGGGGATGTGAACGTGACCTGTGTGATCAACAACAAGGTGCCAACCCACCTTAAGTTCCCTTGTACAGCCCAGTATAACAAAAGAAAGCCCTACTAGTTTCTACTCCTGAGTTAGGTAAATTCATAAAATGGTGGCTAATGGTGTCCTTAGGTGACTTCTCTGGGTCGAACTGTCCATTGTTTTAACAGTCCTGGCAGGAGCAGCAGCAAATAAAGCATCAGGTAATTTGTGGCACCTTTTTCAGAGTTGCCTGTCCTGTGCATAACCCTTACATCAGTAATCTGTATAAAAATCTTTGAAGTGCTTTGAAATCATTCACATGAGCGTGAGAGCTGAGGTTTGAGGCAATGATGTTGATGAGGCATGTTGGTGTTTCTGTGCATTTTCTGCATGATTTTCTTGGACCTCTAGGGGAAGTGTCTGGAGAGGAAGATATTTTTTTTCTGCTCCTCAAAGCTGTGAACTGATAGTGGGTTTACTGGTAGCTGAGTTAATTTTTCTTATGTGCAAAAGCATCAGGTTGCAAATGTTCCCATTGGGAACTCTTCCTTCTTCTGGACTAATGCCCACTTTTGAATCCTGTTTCTGCAAATGAATTCCACTTGGCTTGTCATCCCCGACATAAGTGCCCTCAGTTTGGTAAAATAAAGCCTACATTTTGTGCTGCAGGGAGCTAACAGATTCCACAGAGGTCAGAGCTTTTTCTTTTTAATGATTACAAAAAATATCCAATCATCTAAATAACCTAGGGGAGGCTTTCAGGTAAAGGGGATAAGATCCTGTTTTTCTTGATGTATCAGGTATTTTCACTGCTAAAGTCTACTTACTGTACTCCACGGATCTGGCAGATTCCAGAGTGCTATTGTAGAGGTTCCAAGAGGGATGTCTTTTTGAACTGCCCAGGAGGGCTGTCTTTGCCTAACTTCACAGCCTGTCCTGTGAACATTTTTGCACATGCTTAGCTGGCCCTGTCACTATTTTTTTTTTTTTCTTGGAGGTCAGGTTTCTATGTATTAAATGAATTTTTTTTCTCACAATTGCACATGTGCGTTTTCCTCCTAATGGCTCTATGATGCTTAACTCTGTGAGAAAAATCGTATCACATAGGACTATATTTTGAGATACTGGTGTGCAGAAGTGTTTGAGTGTCCTTTCCAGTTAGCTTGCCAGTAGTTGTGAATCTCTGCTTCCTCATTTCTCCAGTGGACTGGTCATCCACATCACGACATGCAGAAGCCATGCTAATCCACCCTATTTCAGCTCATCCAACCTCTAGATTTTCTGGGAAATGGCCAAAGACTCTGAGATATTGTAATATATCCAGTAACTCACCAAAGCTGTGTGAGGGAAAGTTCCATCTAGTTTTAGACCTAAATACAGGGAGGTAATAAAATCCATGCTGGTAAAAACCCAAACTAAACTGTCACCTTGTCCATCTCTTCCCAAATGAAGAGTACTCTCTAAATTAATTTATTCTAATTTACTTTTGTCACAGTCATTATTAGTAAAATAGAAAAAAGTGGTGCTATGTGAAAGAAGTGACGTTACTGGTCTACAGCTCTTTGCAGACAGCACAACTCACAAAGGAATTTCAGAAAGAAAGCAAGTCTTCACAAAGTAAACACTCATATGGGCATTGCAAGATGCAGTGGTTGGGTCTTATTTTCACTGTGAGGGCAACTAACTGTGATATTCTGAATTTCTGACTCTTGAAAACAAGATGGGAGTTATCCCTGGAACAAATGCTCTAGCTCCTTCACAAATTAAGGTCTTAGTGCAGGAATTAGTAAGTGGGTTTGTGTTTTGTGTTACAGAAATGTCAGAGTACCTGATCATAATACTTTATTCTAAGATTTAAGATCTGCAAGTAGAAGACTATTCTAAGTAATCAAGGGACATGCTTTTGAAAACTATATCTAGTGAAGAAAAGCACTAAAGCTAAACTAATTTTCACGGTCTCATTTTTACCTTGATTCCACTGTTGCAATTTGGGTCCCAATGGGAAACAAGCTTTCATTTACACAACAACAGCACTAGGCAATTTGTGTAATACCTGTGTCTGTTGGTCATAGGTGAACTAGTCATTGCCAAAATACGCTCTCTGGGGAGAACTTTGTTATATCAGCATTGTACCACTGGGAACTGGCAACACAGTGTTTGTGAGAATAAAACCCATAGAGGTAGGTACAAGTTTCTGCTAGGTTGTGTATTTTTACTGGTAGCTGGATGTGAAGCATTCATTTTTAAAAATAAGATGTAGGATTTTAATTGATTGTTTGACTTGGAATTTCATTGGAGAGACTAGCGTGGGCTAGAGATCTAATTTGGGTTCAAGAGTTTTGCATAGGCATATGGGATTGAGATGTCTACCTTGGCAGATGGAAACAGTCTTTACAGAAGACTTGTCACTTTGATGGACTTGTCTCAATAGTCTCCTGATCTCTTCCTGTATTTTTTATTTGGCTTTATATGAAGAGAAAGAATCCTGTATATCATTTCCTGTATATCACTAACATATATGGAGAGGTGAGAATGATCATGGTAGATGCAGAAGGAAGAATATCTTCTGATACTTAAAATAACAGAGAGATACTGTGACATAAAATATGGAAAGAAAATTTTCCCAAGTTCCAGCTTGTAACAACAAATCAATATTTGAACCCATCGAGGTTTTAAATGGGGGAATCATGACTGTGTTGTGTAGGAAGACGCTGAAGGAAGGGACCATGAAGTCTAGCTCCCTAGCTATGATAGGGAAGGGCAGAAAACAGCATGTAATCAAACCCTGTGTGGAAACTAATTATATTATTTGCCTGATTCTTTCTTCTGAAAGGATCCTCAGAAAGCTCTTTTAAAGATCAATGTTTAGATTTAGTCATTCACTGCTGGTTCTTACCAGCTGGTTCTTTTGGTATGTCATGGTGTAAATACTGCAAACGTCTTCAGTTTAAATACCTTTTCTCCACCAGTGATATCTATCCATCTATGTGTTGGCAGAGAGCAATGCTATCTTTTTTCATACTTAGCAAAACATAATTCCTTTTGGATCCTCCTGTTAGCTCTTCACAGAAGCTCTTCCGCATTTTCTCCAGTTCATCTGTATTAGACATGAGGGATGAGAATGGCACGTGGAATTTCAGGTGAGTTTTCTATTGTGTCTTGACATGAAACATGCCTAGCTCTTTCTTCAAAGGCTCTCATGTGAAATTGCCTCGAATATCACCTTGTATCAAGGAGGCATGTTTCTTTTTCCCCAGTTATTGCTACCCTCTGTGTGATAATAAAAAGAGTCCCTGACAATGTGTAAAGTGTTATAAAGGCAAGTTCTGTACTGCAAGATATTTAAAATGTAGTGACACTAAAAGTCAAGATGAATGTTAAATGCAGCTTGCAGCTCACTAACAAATAGATTTAGAAGCTGATTTTGTTAGGATTACAGCAATTTCCTCTTTATCACATTCAGACCAGTTTAAATTAATTTAGCTGAATAGAGGCATGGCACAGGACAGAACATAGCTACCATTAGCAAAGAAGAAGAAAAAGAGAGAATAAGACTAACCAGTAGTCAGCTATCAGTAAAACTGCATACATGAGGTACTTAAAGCTGTCTCCTTCTGTAGTAATGCATAAAAACCTTAAAGCTTCTCTTCTTTCTGTAGTAATACATACAAATAAGTGCATACCATGCAGCTGTGCTGTTTTCAACCTTCAGAGCACAGGTAAATTTTGCAGAGAAAGAAGTGTTGCTCTCAAGGGTGTTCCAGGCAGCATGGAAGAAAGGATGGAGAGAAGTCAGTGGGTAAATTGCTGCAAAATTAGAAAGTGGCACTTATATAAGCTTATTATGAAAAGAAGAAAAAAATGTACTGAGATTCCTGCAGTATTTTTTTAAACTCCAGAATTTGAAACATTTTATGCGCATTTAAGTAAAATATGATCCAGTGATAAAATACAATAGTGAATTGCTATGTTTTTCAGTCTGCTTTCAATGTTTTCTTTACCTTTGCACATAACTGGCTACTGAGATTTAGAACCACACATTACCACCCACCTTCTAGGTTGGTATTGACAAAAACTTAAGAAAGGGATCTTTGGTTGAGAGAACAAATTACTTCCTTTACTGGCTTATCCTCAGTGAGGTGCCTGCAAAACATTCCAATTAAGTTTTAGGTACAGAGTCCATGTTCTGATGAGGATGTGACAATCTCTGGTTCATAAAGATGGCATGAATGCATATTACTGGATGAAAGGAACATTTTCTGTGGTCATTCAGAATGCCACTGTATGTCAGAAATCTCTTTCAGGGATCTGAATAAAGTTCAATGTCTTTGACTATTTCAAGCTCCAATGAAAAAAAATGGACATTTTGTCTCAGTTTTCTGGCTTACTCCTGAAATACTGGTGAACCTAGTTCTGAATCCCACCATCCCACTGATGGCAAAAATCTCAGTGAATTCAGTAGCAAATTGGATTTCATATATTTTTGTCTCCATTATGCTGGAATGTCTTAAATGTCGCCTACTCTCACAGCTGGATTGTGGACTTGATATTTCACTTCCTTCTATAGCCAGCTGCAAAAGAAAATGGCCACCACAATCAATTCAGAGGTTTATCAGTCATTCAGAACAGTTATTTATTTCTGTCATTTTGTACACCAGATGCACCAGCTTCCCTGGTAGTAAAGCAGGCTGGGGATGAAACTGGTTCTAGAGCAAGCAGCCTCCCCTTTCTGTTCTCTGTGATGGGTATGAACCTGAAAGGGAGCCAAATGAGAATGAGGGTCCTAGATGCCAACAAGGTCCAGAGGTAAGGTCAAAGGTCCATTTCCCTCTCCTTCCATCTTTGGTTGGTTGCCAAAATCAGTACATGAGGTAACAAGCCTTTGAGTCCAGACCCATTCCTAAATGCCAGTTCTGCCATAACTCAAGAGCTGCTGTAAATCAAGAATCTCTGCCCCTGTACCAGAATGAGTGTATTTTGGGTGCAAATCATTGTGAGGATATGGCTGTTCAGCACTGTTCCACAGATGGTATTTTCGGTTTGGGCTGAGCTCTATCAGTCCCAGAAATGCTGTTTTTGGAATATTATACAAAAAGTTGCATGTAGGAACAAGGTATAGCTTCCTTGTATAGCTTTCTCTCTAAATTGGAGAGAGATGGATTTGATGGATGGACTGTTTGGAGGGTGAGGAATTGGTTGGGTGCTCACATCCAGATGGTAGTGGTCAATGGTTCAATGTCCAGATGGAGATCAGTGATGAGTGGTGTCCCTCAGGGGTCTGTACTGGGGCCAGTTCTGTTTAATATCTTCATCAATGACATAGTTGGATTGAGTCCACGCTCAGCAAGTCTGCAGACAACACCAAGCTGAGCAGTGCGGTTGACATGCCTGTGGGACAAGATGCCATCCAGAGGGACCTGGACAAGCTCAAGAAGTGGGCCCATGTGAACCTCATGAGGTTCAACGAGGCCAAGTGCCATGTCCTGCACCTGGGTTTGGGCAACCCCCAGTATCAATACAGGCTGAGGGATGAAGGGATTGAGAGCAGCCCTGTCGAGCAGGACTTGGGGGTACTGGTGGATGAAAAGATGGACGTGAGCCAGCCATGTGTGCTCACAGCCCAGAAAGCCAACTGTATCCTGAGCTGCAACAAAAGAAGCGTGACCAGCAGGCGAGGGAGGTGATTCTGCCCCTCTACTCTGGTGAGACCCCCACAACGTACTGCATCCAGCTCTGGAGTCGTCAGCACAGGAAAGACATGGACCTGTTGGAGTGGGTCCAGACGAGGGCCACAAAAATGATCAGAGGGATGGAACACCTCTCCTATGAGGACAGGCTGAGAGAGTTGGGGTTGTTCAGCCTGGAGAAGAGAAGGCTTCAGGGAGGCCTTGTTATGGTCTTTTGATACTTAAAGGAGGCTTGTAAGAAAGATGGGGACAGACTTTTTAATAGGGCCTGTTGTGATAGGACAAGGGATAAAGGTTTTAAACTAAAAGGGGGTAGATTCAGACTAGATATAAGGAAGAAATTTTTTACAATGAGGGTGGTGAAACACTGGAATGGCTTGCCTAGGGATGTGGTAGATGCCCCATCCCTGGAAACATTCAAGGTCCGATGGGATGCACCTCTGAGCAACCTGATCTAGTTGAAGATGCTCATTGCAGGGGGGTTGGACTAGATGACCCTTCCAACCCAAACCATTCTATGGTTCTATGATTCTTGTAGCTGCAAGTTTCTGTGTAAAACCTTGAGGACTTCATGGACCTTCTGCTGCATGTGAGTCTCTGCTGAAAGATGCATGGCTTACTAGGTGGAGTTGACAGAGACAGCTCTTTCCTATAATATCTAATACCTTTTTGAAGAACTGTAGTTTTGGCTAGCTCCTGTGAAAACTTCTACCTAGTTTTAGGAACTAGATCTGCCCAATATCTAGTCTCAGAACTGATGGAAAAGCTCATGACATAGATAGAATAATCATCATTTGCCTTTTCCACCATGACCTACCTCAGAGAGTAGAAAAAGAAGAGCAGGGGCACTCTCTGTAAAAGCTAAATAAATTCATAAGGAAGTCTTCCCTTCAAAGCATTCCTATTTGTGCAAACTTTGGGCTGTTCTTTAAGGCAGCTGGATGGCAGCTACACTTTATTTTGTTTGTTTGTTTTCTCCCCAGTTACAAAAAATTACCATTTGGTGTTACATGTGCTCCTATGGTCTCTGTCTCTTGTATCATTGTAGTAATAATATTGGCTTTAGGAAAGGAAGAAATTTACTTCTCCTTTCCTGGCTGATTCTTGTGGGGTTTTTTGGTGGTTTTTTTTGTTTTGTTTTGTTTTGGGTTTTTTTTCATTGTTATCAGGGGTGTGTAGAAGTCTGTGGAGAAGGCATGGGGAGATATGGTGCCTTCAGTGTTTTGGATTTGGATCAAACAGGTTCATGGTGACAGGTGTATCAGTCTGAGAACAGGTTCTGTCAGCTGTAAAGACCCATTTCGTGGGATTACTAGCTGAAAATTGAAGCTGTGCAGTGGGAAACTAGTGGTGTCATAGTAAATCCTTGGTTTCCTTGGGGGCCTCTTGGGAGTTCTGGTCTATCCGTCTATGTTTAAGTGACCTGTTCAGTGAAGAGGTCCTTGCAAGGTCTGATGATATTGTTTCTGCTTGACTTTCCATGCTTGCTGTTCCTCCTACAACAACACAGAAGGACTGAGTTATTGGCAGGGATAGCTTTTACACTTGACTAATTCACTTACCGCTGGAATTTTGTATTTTACTGCTCAAAGGGGAGTGCAAACTTTTGGCAAACTCAGCTGAGGAATTTGCTCATGACTTTGCTTCACAGTGAGCCATCTCCTACCCTGAACTGCAATGAAAATACCACTTAGGCTGATAGGGAACTCATTTGTAGTTTCTTTAAAATGTCTTTTGGCATTTTTCAACATGTTCTCTGCTACTATAAAGCTGGGGATAATATAGATAGGGCCATGTTGTGTCTCCAGGACACACACAGTCTTACTGAAGGTTCTGAATAGAGCTTATTTTCTGAATGAAATTATCTTAGTGACAGAGCGTAACTTCTGTTTCTGTCAGGAGAATGGTTGCCACAGTGATAGGATAATGCAGTTTTGTCAAAAACTCTAAGTATCAAAATAATCTTAACACATCCACTCTTATTTTGGCTTTCTGACTTTCATGGGATTGGTGGATTAGTGTGCTCAGTTGGGGTACCAGTACTGAGCCTAGTGAAGTATGATAGATCTTGCAGAAGGAGAGTTGTTCAAAAGATATTTTCAGCCTCAGGTCTCCAGACGTTTGAACGGTCTGGATGAGCTTCAACTACACATCTGGACATGCTGTACAATTCATACTGCCTTCCTCACTTATCCTGTGGTTGGGAAACAGCAGTGATGCCTCGCAATCTCTCTACGCTTTCGCTCCTTCCTGGGTGCTTTATTTTGCAATGTAGACGTAATCCAGACCGTAGCTAAATATTCATGCAAACAGACAAGAATTTGGGGTATTGAAAAACTTTTGTTAAAAAATACAAAGTGCTTCTTGCTTCATTTTAAAATAATCATGGTGCTTGATTTACATATATTTTGGAACACCCTCAAAATAACTGTTCCAAATCTATAATTTCAGCTACCACACCTGGCACAGTCAGATTTAATTGGGTTAAAAAATGTAATCCTAGAAGTATAAATTCTAAATCTTTGCACATTCCTGGGATTCCAAAACCATGCATACTTTTATAACTTAGCTTTTCAAGATCAAGCCCTGAGTGCCTTCCTTGCCCACTGGCTTGAAAAGAGTTGAATGCCCTTACCATATCAGCAGAACAAAGAACTGAAGGAATTCAGAGCAACCCCAATGAACCATTACAAATTAATTCATTCATTTGCTTACCTCTGGAGATAGACTTCTCTCGCCCACAGACACCATTTCAAACCTACAGTACTAGAAGGCATGGCCACTTCTTAGTTCTATTGTCTTTAAGTCTATATAGAAAAGGCGTGTGGACTTAATAGCTTTCTAAACAAGATATTTTAGTGCAAAACCATGATATAAGTTACCCCTGACCTGGCTGTAGATTGAAGCTTAAAGAGTTGATTGTGCCCTGCAAAGACCCATGACCACTGTATTCCCCAGTGTCCATTCAGGTTTGCCAACCTTCAAGGTACCCAACACTAACATGGCTAGAGAAAGGAGGTTGAAGGATGTGTGAAGTCTCAGAATTTCAGTCAAATATCAAAACTGACAGTTTTATTGCATTTTTAAATTCTTCCTCTGAGTTAAAGTTTAAACATGCTGTATGTACTAATATATTTATAGACCATTTATGATATATATATAATGAGTGAATTGGAAAGTTGCTGAAATGTGTCAAGGAGAACTGAAGTCACAGCCTCTGAAGTCCTGGCACACTACTGACTCTCACAAATAAATACTGATACTGGCGAATAAAGCAGTTTCACTGGAAATGGGGTGGTTAGAGACTGGAAGAGGTTTCTTAGAGAGGTGGTCGATGCCCCAAGCCTGTCAGTGTTTAAGAATCATTTGGACAATGCCCTTAACAACATGCTTTGACTTTCAGTCAGCCCTGAAGTTGTCAGGCAGTTGGACCAGATGAGCTTTGTAGGTCCCTTCCAACTGAAATATTCTATCCTTATCCTTATTTTTTTGCAACAGTTTTCAACTTGATGTAGAAATATACCTTTCACATACACCTTCCAAACTTCTGTCTGACCCTTTGTACTTAACCTGTGCATATGACTTTTTGTAATTATCTTTGTTCCTGTTATCCCAAAATCGTTGCCAGACTCCGTGACTTTTGCTGTCTGCAGTGTCATTGATGCTATCACCTTTGTGTAGATCATTTCCCACAGTGGTTTGTAAAGCTGCTCCCAGTCCAAATCTTACCTGAATTGCCATCATCAGGCTGACAAGAAATTAAACACCCCAAAAGTGATAGAGCAGAACCTCTCATAGAACAAATGGACTGCTTGCCCCCTCAGACGAACAGTGGCTTCTCTTGTTTTTGTGTGGTACCTGACTGCATTGTGACACTTCTTGAAAAATCATTATCATAATAATGATTAGTTCTAAGAAGGCTAACATGAAAAGAACTCAGCTCACTATTAAATCTTTAATAGTCCAAGGGAAGTGATCTTCCCTGTTACTGTTGGAAGAAACTGAAAATTACTAATTAAATGTGACTGAGATAATTTTCTTTTCATCAGTCCTTTCTTACACAGTATCATGAAATAGCATTCTTTCTTGCTTAACTCAGTAAGATTTAGGATATTTTTTTAAAGAAATTCAGATGGAGCTGATTTTAAGGCAATTTAAACTAATACATATTAGAAAAACTGCCAGAATTGAGAGTTAAATTGACTAAAAACTAATGGGAACTAGAAAGTTACTTAAATCTTAGTATTTTGAAAGGAAACAGAAAGATGGTCCTAAACATTGAAGTTTGCCTATGATAATACCTCAACTTCTGCCACTGAGTCTTCAACCTTCACCTTTTAGGCCTTTTCAGTTCTTTGTTTCTCAGCTAAGACTGCTGAATGCCAGTTACTGTCAATCCTGAAGGTGGATGGATTACATTCTTAAAACATCTCAAAAGACCTCACTTTTCACTAACTCAGAAGACCAAAAAATGAGTTTTTGTATATGAATTCAATATTTTGTATGAAAATGTAGGCAGTTTCTCTATTTTAACCACAATATAAATCAGCACAGAAAACAATGTAGGTTTTGGCATCTGTGTCGTGTTAGTTTTGAATGATGAATACATACCAGGTTTGGGAATTACAAAAGCTGCTTGTGTGGTATGTTACAGTTTTTCCAGTGTATCTACAAGTACCTGAGCTTTCAATGTCCTAAATTCTCTGTAGTGCTCCTTGGCATAGCCCATCGGGATTTCCCACTAAGCACAAGGAATCTTCCCTTGGGATTCATCTGCCCAGGAGTGTACCACAAAATGATAAAAATGGAGGGCTATAGGGAACAATGAGGCATCATCTAATCTTAAAGACAGTAGGCTTAGCTTAGATATAAGGAAGAAATTCTTTACTGTGGGGGTGGTGAGACACTGGAACAGGTTGCCCAGCGAAGTTGTGGATGACCCATCCTTGGAAGTGTTCAAGGCCAGGTTGGATGGGGCTTTGAGCAACCTGGTCTAGTAGAAGGTGTCCCTGCCTATGGCAGGGGGGCTGGAACTACATCATCTTTAAGGTCCTCTCCAACCCAAACCCATTCTATGATTCTGTGATTCTATGGTCCAGAGCTGCTCTGAAGCAGAGTCAGATATTCTTGCACATACGTGACAGTTATTTTTCTGAACTGTTCACCAAGTTATCCAAGAGATACCATAGCATACTGAAGTAACCTATTCCAGTGTTTCAGCACCTTTTGATTAGCACATTTTCCTTAATATCCAGCAAAAAAGTTTTCTGTAGTCACAGTAAGATTTCTTCTTGATCTTTCTTCTGTTTGCATGAAAATCAGTTTTTCATGGTAGTATTTACAGTCTTTTATGTATCAGAGAGCTACAATCATATCCTTCTCGGTCTTCTTTCTTCTAAAGAAAACAAAGTCCTCCAGCTCCTTTGTAACTTGGGTTTTTTAATACTATTTATTATATTCTCCTCTGGATTCTCCCAAGTAATCTACATCTTTCAAAAAATGTATTGTTTAAAACTGCATGCAGAATACTATCTCAGCTCTCTCAATCCCCTTAAAGAAAGTGAATTAGCCATCATTCAGCTCTGTGTTGCTTTGAATGTACTGCTTATTGCATTTAGTTTATTTTATCTAATGTTCCCTTGGATGTGTTTCTCCCTATCCTTGGTTTAGAACTATTCTAGTTTAATACTGAGTACAGTTGTAAAATACTGTCTCACCTTACTGATTAGTTAAATTTAAAAACTTCTTTTGTGTAGAAATACTTCTTAAAGATCAAATTAATCACACTAATGATATAGTCTAGTTAGATAATTTCTAATACAGGTAGGAAATTATATATAAAAGCAAGTGAAAAAGTTCTCTGTTCATTTTATAACACTTCTTACATAGGTTCTCCCATTTATTTCAGTGGTATTTTTTTTTCTTTGGATCAAATTCAGGTATCTTTGGAACACTGCCATGACATTTTTAACAGTCTTTACAGGTGTTAAACAGGGTTCATAGCTGATATGAAACCAAACAGTTTATTAAGGGTTTTTGACAGAATCCTATTAGAGCACACAAAAATTCACTTAATCCAGTATCTTACCTCCAGCACTGTCCATGAGCAAAATCTTGAGAAGAATCTACAAAAAAACATGAAATAGAGAATTATGGTAAAACATGCCCGAAGGGAAATGACTTCCTAACCCTATTTCTTAGTGGTTGCCTATTCACTGAGGAATGAGGTCCCAAAATTTAATGATTTTTTTATGCAAGTGAGGGTATTTGTACAATTCACATAATGCTTGACCTTTCTGTGAGCCCTATAATGGCTTTCTCCTTCAGTTAGTACTGTGGTAACAGGTTGGTAATATATAAGGGCTTATTGTTTAAAAATGCTTATTGTTATGTATTTCTTACTTTCAACAGCTTTAAATGACTTGCTTTTTGATTTTGTCAGATGTCCCCTTGATCCTGTATTACAGGAGTGAGTAAACAAACAAACAAACAAACAAATTTACCTTCCCTGAACTGTTCAAATGTGTTCCTCTTTGCACAAAATCACATCCAGTGATGATTTGTTACCATTTTTTTTCCCCCCTTTCCATTTCTACTGTTCCTGGCTTCATTTAGAGCTACACCAGTTTACTTGACAGTAACTTGATGTCAGTGATGTAACAGGCATGGTACTGTGTTGTTGCAGTACAGAGTGTGAAGTGAGGGACAGAATATCTTCCTAGTCCAAACTGGTGAGAACCCCTGATAGTCACAGCTACTTAAAGTTTTTGTGAGCATATTTGTGATGAATTCTCCATCTAAAGGGAAAAAGTGAAACTTCCCACAAGCCCACAATTCACAGTTTACAATTGTTGCAACATCTCACAACTTCTACTGAAAACTGACCGAAACAATCATTTAATAGGGTCATTACAGTCTGAAAATTTTGATTCAGAATTTTTATGTTTAAAACTTTGTTTTGTTCCTATTTTTCTTGTCTGTGCCCTGTGATATTACCTTTCTCCTTTACAGGATGTAAAGCTAAAACCCAGATGCTCAGAGTCCAAAGACACCAAAAAGTTGGTTTGGCTCAGGTGGTGGTGACCACATAAAAGCTTTAAGTTTTTCCTTGTTTCATGTGGCTTTTGAGTAGGTTGGACAACAAAAATAGTAGGATGAGGCTAAGTAGTGCATGCAAACTTACTGTAGTTAATTACGAAAAAAAAAGGGGGGATGACGAGAAAAAGACTGACTATAAAGAATTGTTCAGCTGAGCATATTTTATAATCTTCTAAGCGTAAATAGGGGTATACAGAGCCCCCAAAGAGTACATACAGTCAATAAAAGTAGCCAATTATTATTGCCAGTTTTATGGATATAGTTTCAGGAAGGGCTTCAGCCTAAATAATCACCAGAGATGAAACTTTACTGATAACTAATGTTCATTGGCAAGTATTTTAATTTATTTTAGATTACTGCTCTTCAAATGTGATAATTCCTAGCCAGTAAATCTGTGAATCAAGAACTAGTAATGGGCCTAGTAGGTGTGTAAGAATCTGTGGTCTGAGCAGGCATACTTGGTCAGACCAATGTCATCTAACTCTTATACTCTCACTCCAACAGTGACCAAAAGCAGATGTGCAGGACAAGGTATATAAATTCAGCAAAGCATCCCTAGAGCAATCTCCCAGTCTGTCACAACATGAGGCTTCCTGATGGTATGTGGTCTATATGTAACCTTCCATGGATTTCTCTGCCTTGAACTTTTCCAGTCTCCCACTGGGCCCGTGTAAAGTTTTAGCATACACAACATGCTGTGGTAGAAATTCAGTAACCTGCCATGTTCTACTTCCTTTTGGCTGGTCTATTCGCTGTTTGTCCCTTGAATAATTTCTAACAGCAAGTTGGTTTCTGTTGTAAATATAGCAAGTGCAGTTCTTCACCTCATTCAGAGGTTTTTCAAAGTTACCTGTGAGACTTTTTCCAAAGTTTCAAGATCTGCATAATGAACAATTTAAAATATGGTTAAATGTTTCTGTGCATCTCAACTAACTTTAGACAAGAGTTAGGCTTGTTTTCTAAACCCATTGCCCAAGATTCCTCTGCTATCAGAACAACAGAAGCTTCTGGACGGTGATTCATCCCATTTATTTTAGGCATCCATTTCTGGCTGGATTGAGTTGCCTTTTGGAGTGCCTTGTCCCTCCCTGAAGGAGGAGTATGGATGGCCAGCTTAGTCAAGCTGCTCCACTTTTAAAACTAAAAATAGGTGCCATGAATCCCATTCTAAGAGCTCATAAACAGTATTTACTTTGAACTCTCAGAATTTGGAAAGACATTGTAATCTAAAAGCAAACGAGGAATAAGCTAATGAACTAACAATGCAAAAGCATATTAGCACAGTCTTCCAAGGAGCTTCCAAAAGCTGAATGAATAAGGCAGCCTGGTAGCAGAAGCATAGGCCTAGAATACAGGAAAAGTCTTGCTTCAGGTCAGACTCAAATAGTCCTCCAGAAAGTCGTTTGGGTCAGACATTCTGCTAAGAGAGGAGAAACATTAAAATAGCCACAAAACTGGACAGGTGAAACATAAAACTTTGTGTTCCTACTATGCAGCCTGTGTCTGTTATCCATCTGTTATCCGTAACATGGATGTCTGAAAAGCATTGCTGTAGCTTTCACTGTGTAGGCTGCATGTCTTGGGCAATTCTGAACATTTGCTTGGTTCAATGACTTCTACTGATACAGAGTTAGGGCAGATGCTCTGAGGGTTTAGCACTGCAGACCTGTTTTGTCCTGGTCCCATACAAATTGTTCCTTTGCTAGGGAATAGGCTACATTTTCATTTCAATGCACTTAATTGTGTTGTATTGACCCAAAACTGTCGGCATGAGTTTACCAGAGGGACTAACAGGTATTTAACTCTCCCATTAACAGCGACCCACACGTGCTCACTTTTCACACATAAAGTTATCATGCAGCTGCATTGCTCCGGCTTCCCTATTTGGACTGGTCTGTTTCCATTCACGAATTCCATATGTTGTTTACATGTATTCTCAGAGGTTCCCATACTGTGGTTCATGAATGAAGCACTGATGGCCCACTTGCTTGTATGTAGAACAACTTTGGCTCTCCTTTTTTCCAGCTGCTAATATAGGTATTTGACTGCTTACAGAAAAAGCCTGGGGGCTTATAGAAGCAGCTGAAAACAAAGGAGCACAGACAATTCAGCTTCTTTGTCCAGTGCCTGCTGCTGCACTGGAGCCAAGGCTTACTAACAGCAGCTGCTAGGAAGGTGATGGCACCTTATGACAAACTCTTAACAATCACATAAGTATGTAGTCCCTGTTGCTCCCTGCTCACCAGTCATGAATACTTTTTCAGGCAAGTTCTTTCCTGTCATGTTTTCAGCCTACATATAAAAAATCAGTCAGATCTGTCTTCTGTTTCTTGCTAACTTTGAAAATGTCTTGTCGTATCTTTTTCCAGCTGGTGTTTTAATCTGAATTCAACCAATACATAATATCCTTGCAATGAACAAAAGCTAGGTCAGGACTATATTGCTTCCACTAACCAAGATGAGCTTGGTTGAGTGAAGGGGTTGGCTGAAAATTTTTTTAGCACAGTGTATAAAGAAGTGTATCCATGAATATGCGGGCAGAGAACACCCAGTTTGAAATTTTCGGGCAAAACTTTTTTCTTTTTAAACACCATGCTTTTCAACAATCCAGACATGATCGATGTTTCAAAGTGATGAATCATAGTGTAAAATGTGAGCCATATAAGACCTCATTTCCCAAAGAACAGTGGAAAACCAATCAGAAAAAAAATATTTCTAAAAATTAGTATTTTCAAAGAACTGGCTAGTGTATGCACCTCAAGATTTTAGCATAAATGTTGTGAGATGTTTTGCTTACGTGTGTGTGTGTGTGTGTGTGTTTTATCCTCATCCAACAAGTGTTTTGATGCTATTAGGAATAAAAAGAAATAAAGCTCTTTAGTCACTAAACCACGTCCTCTCTACAAAAACATGAAGTCTTATGACTTGAAGTTTGAAAATTTACCTAGCCATGTTAATATCTAAATCACTGTTGGACCTCTCTTCCTTTTCCCAACTAGCTCTCCCTCAAACCCACAGAAAGTTTCCTATTCATTTAGGTGGGCATTGGATCAAGTAATTTGGTGATTCCTGTTGTATGATGGTACTGCCGGTGAGGGTTGAGCACTGTTGATATTGGGTCTGAGTGAATTCCCTAATTTCTAGTGGTTTATAACCTGGTGGTAAAATTTTTATATGGCAGGAATGTGACCCTGTAGGTAGAAACTTTGGATGAGTTTTTAGAAACCTTTATTGCAAGGAGAGCTCTCTGAAATGTTCCTCACGACCCTCCAAATCTCTTTCTTCTTTGTTGTATTAAGGCAGGAAGCAGAAATGGGGTTTACAGAGGGTCACTGATAGCTGAGTTTACATGGGATGGATATATTTCTAGTGGCCGTAGCTACTAGAGGGATCAAGCAAAGGTATTATGAGTGTCCCATGCATATAATTACAACCATAAATTAGTTTTATGTGCCAGCATGGCTCACTTCTAGAAAACAATATAATTGAGCTGATGACACATGTATTTCCAAAATCCAGTCTTTGGCTTTTACCTCTTTCTTAAAAATATGGCAAGACAGACATTCTGAGTAGAGCTGAAATCTTCAAAACAGAACTCAGAAAAACTAGGCTTTATTTCAAAGTTAATATCCTGGCGAGACTTAAGGGAAGGCTTGACAGGGTTTGTGCATCCAGCACAGCCAATTCCTGCTTCCAGATGGAAATTCTGTGAGACATTTTTTGGTTTTGTTTGATGACCTCGGACAGTTCAGAAATAGATAGTTTATCCATGTTTCACACTGCATTCTGGTTTCATTCAAGCAAGAGGCTGTCAAGGGCAACAGCTATGTAAAAAGAAACCAGGAATACAGATAACTACAAACTGGAACCAGCAATTCATCCGCCTTTATGGGCAAAGCTGACATATAGAGCTTGAAACAAACAAACCCAAAATTGTGGTGAAGACTGAACAGCCACAGCTCCATTTATTGCACACCTTTCTACTGTACTCATGACTACTGCAGCTGGGCATTATTAAGCATAAACCAGTTGAACACTTCTGTGTCAGCACAATATCAGGAATTTAATTGCTTGCTCTGAGACATTTGTAACATTATGGAGACCATTTGCCCAGGAAGGTCACAAAATTTCCATGCCAAATCTCAATATATATTCCATGTCCAGGAGTGGATCATCCATCTGTAGTGTGTTTTGAACTGAGGAAACAGGGCCTTGGTAAAAATGCATCTTCCAGCTACCATCATTCACACCCCTTTCCTTCAAGCTCTGTCTTCTGCTCTCAGTTCCTCCTACATTACAATGCTTTCTCAGCAGCAACTTGATTGTGCTTTCTGTTTAGTTTATAAGCAATATCTTGCTCTTCATCTGGGACTTTAGGAGGAGGATGGCATTTGACAAATGGTGAAATCAATAGCAACTCTGGCTCATGCATGTGTCCAGTCAAGGACGATGACATTAGCAGCAGCTACAGAAATAGAAAGGGAGAGACTAACTGGGGAAAATCTCTTGTTTTAGCCCAGAGCTTAGGCTGAAGCCCAAAGCTGGGAAATATCATTGCAATATATTTTGCTATTCTTTGTTTTGCTGGGTAAATTATGTAAATTCTCCTCAGAAAAGAGCATGTAGATGATTAGTGAACCCTGGATTCTTTGATCACAAAAGGGCTCCGGCACATAAAATGTTTAAGTGAAGTAATAAACTATAAATCCACATTAAACTGAAATGACAGCATATTTTGATCCAGTATAGAAAAACTAGATCATGTGTAAAGTATCTCTCACCACTGCTCAAAATGAAGAGATAGCAGCTAAGATATGAGGATGTTTGGGGTTTCCTAAGGCTTCTTCTACTGACAAACCTGCATCTATTGCTGCAAGGGGCTCCTGTCTTTTTCACAGACAAAATGTCTTCTCTTGTGTGAGCAAACTCTGCCTTCCTATCACATACCTTCTACAGATTCCTAAATTATGCTTTTTAAAAAAAAAAAAATCAGCAAATACTTTTCCTCCTGAAAGGGCTGGGTTAACAAGGACCCTGGTTCATCTATTTACTTAACCTTACTTCCTCTCACCTTTCCACAACAGTAAACCTCTGGGCTAATAGCAGTTCTTCATATCTTCTCTCTCTCTGAATAAACAGTTAGGCCCTTCTGGTAATGTCCCACCTCTCCTCTCTTCCTCAAAAAGAATCTCCCTCAATTTTTGCCCTTCACTTTTTCTTTCATACAAACCCTGCAATTAGCTGTGTACTGCCTTTGTCAGTCCAGGCACTGGGGTTGCAAGCTGTGGGAGATCCTGTATTTCCCCCTGTATATATGATTATTGGATTGGCCACATGGCCTCAGTTTACTGGCTATATGATTTCCAGTGTCTGAGAGCAAGAGCCACTGAATACACAAATGCATGTCATGGCAGAATGATAGAGAAGAAACTGTGTTAAGAGCTGCTTCTTGTCAGCAGAAGGGTGATCTCTAGAAAATACCTTTCACAATGTGTCTTCAGAAAGAGCCAATTCAGTTGTTTTTCAACCAGCTGAACCAGATATTAAACGAATATTACACTGAGAGAGAGAAGAGTATATGGACTTGAAGCAACTGATTTATCTATGATGTATGTATCAGACTCATTCAGATTATCTTCAGACACAGAAAGAGAACACCTTTTGCAACAACGGTCCTTTCTTAATTTGTAATCCTCCCTCACATAACAACTTCACTGAAGACAGTGATACATTCCTTGACTGACTAAGAAGAAAACTCTCAGGGTACAGATAGGTCTCATGCTTACTATGACGTTTAAGCATAACCCCCTTTTATTCTGTACCAGGGGAAAATCACTTTGTAGCCTCAGAGCAATTGTAACTGAAACTGAAGCAAAATTGCCAGTGTGTAAAGCAACTCTTCAGGTACCGCTCGCTCTATATACTGGTCTGTTACTTGCTCACCTCACAGGAAAACATCAGTTTGATTTTGCTTCAGTCCTAACTAGGAGAACTGAGGCTGGAGGGAGAAGTATTACATATCTTTGCATTTTGAATTGGAGAGAAATAAGATAGGAGACTCATGCCAGCTTCTCAAAATTTTAGTTAAGTTATGGTTGGTTTCTCTCTGTCTTTAAGTTGTGTGCATTTGTCTGACCCCAGCAAGTGGTATGATGTTCTTTCACCATACTACTTCTTAAACTAACAATTATCTTTGGCAGGTAGCATAACTTCTCAGGCTCTTTTATATGTCTGGGGTTCTTACTGTGGTCAGCACTTCAAGTATAGCCCAACCTAAATGATCTGAGGGGAAAAGATAGAAATGATTTTTTCCAGTAGTGAACAAATGGCCCTAGTAGTTGTTAATATTTTACAAGTATTTAAGGCTTTCATTAGAACTTTGAAGCAGAGCTGCCATTGTTAACATTGTTAATGTCTTCATTGTAAAAAAATAGCCCTTAGAGTTTACTATTTGGCTCCTTGAAACAATATTCAAATCCAAGTTCATTTCATGTTTCATGTCTCTATAAAATTGTTCTCTATATATATTTTTACAGTGGCATTTGGGATTGATCTCAGAGTCTTTTGTTGCTGATGATGCTAGACTCTATAACATCCATTTTAATTTTTAAAAAATTAATCTTTAAGGGGTTGGTCTTTTAAAAATGAAAACAATTTCTTTCTTTTGCAAATGGTTCATCTTTTTACAAACAAAACACAGTAATCCTTTTCATCCTGGCATTTTGGATAGTGTCATATTAACATTAACTCCTTTTGGACTTCTTGTCATCATAAAGCCTGGAAGGCAACCTCAGCAGAAGTGTATAAGCTGGATTTGTCAGTGGTGATTGTATCAGGACTAGGTCTCAGTGGGGGTACTGCTCCACTAAAGCCAACAGGAGTTTCATATGCAACGTCCAGCAAACAGTTCAGTTCAGTGTAACATGTTTTTCCTACAGGTAACTAGTATATGAAAGACTTTGGCACTTCTTCCTCTGTGCCAAACTCCAGCCCTGCAAAATAAGTGTCTATGTACAAGCAGTTATTTCATTGCATGCACTTGTTTCACTGCATGAATAACCTTAGTAAACAAGATACTGCAATACAGTTTCCTGAATTTTATGCAACATTCAGGAAAAGAAAGAGATCAGTAAAGTAACAAGAAAAGCACTGTCATTTTAGAAAGCAGCTTGCTGAAGAGCTGATCGCTTGATGTTGCTTTCTCTTTCAAAGAGGGAGAAGAGATGATTCAGAGCCATAAAAATGTTTTTTGTCAGGTATTCATTAATCTAATTGCAAAGAAGTAAAACTACAAGCCAGCTAAGACGCATGTTGGTGTGATGTACTTATGTTTTAAATCAACTAAAATTTTATCCTGACCCAGTTGTCATCGAAATACATGGCCTCATTTTGAAAGGAATTGATCAGAACTTAAAAGAAGGAAGCAACAGATATCCCTGTGCAATTTTCTGAATCCATTCAGATTCCGTGAATAAACCTGGGCTAGACTCCTTTTGTAGTAAGCCCAGGATCCGTGCTGCTGTCCTAGAAATAGGTAGAAGCTAAACACTGGTTTGCTCAAACCAGTATAGTGGGGTCATTATCATTAGCAATATTTAAAAATTTATAGACCAGTGTCTGCAATCACATGTAACTAAGTAATTATTTTAGCTGCAAAAAGGTACCAATTTAAGTAACAAGGATAAAGGACCAAATAAAATTTTTAAGCACTTCGCTACTGCTCTGCTGAATCAGGGCCATGTTCCAGATTTATTTTCTGAGCAGGATTTAAATGAATGATTATTCTGTGAATGTAGATAAGATACAATTGAATTTACCTGCACATTGCACAAAAATGACTTAGATCTGTGGACATGTCATGTATACACTGAAACAAACAACAAAAAATCCTCTTTTTGGAAAAAATATTAATAGCTAAATTTATCTAAAAGTGATATTTTTTTGACTGATATACTTTATTTTAGCTTGTTGCTGTTGTTTTTTGTATATGGCTTGTTAAAAAGCTCTGTGAAAATGACTGGATTGCTTAAGAATACAATGAAATAAATATATGCCACACAGTTTAAAAAGTTTTAATGGTTTTATTTCTATTGTGACTCTAGTCCAGAAAGCGAGAATAAAGAAGTTAATGAGGGAACTAACAAAAAAATGACAAATTTTTACGTTGTACACTAGTACTGAAAAAAACATTGCCTGAATTGTTTAATACTATGCTTGATAGAAGATAGAGAGCATGACTTTGTTCTTATTGAATGAGCTTAGTGATAGATAATTTTTCTCCCACACCTTTTGGGTAGTGATCCATAAGAATGGATGTTTGGGAAACACAGGTGGAAGAATGCTTTTTGGAAAGTCAAGTTTCAGGCCAAGAGTTTATAAAACTGGATGTAATGCCAAACCCTTGAGATCAGTTTGTGTCACAGCTGTTTGTACTAACTAATTCTGCCTTTTTTTCCTTATTCTTCTTTTCTTTAAGGACTTTAAAGTTCATAAAGGAGAAGAAAATCCTGCTGATGGAAAACTTTTCTACTGAGTAATTGAATTTCTTTGTTAAATAATGAAAAAGAAGTCTGAACTCCAGTTGCTGAGATTATCCCCAAGCTGAGAAATGGAATTGAAATCATGCATAGAACCTATGTGGGTTTTCTGTAGAGAATTGAAATTCATCTGAAGACAGGAAAAGTATTGATGGTTTATTTTGTTAATTCTGGGTTTGTGAAAAAGGTAATTCAGTTGGGTTATGGATGTAAATCAGGTAATTATCCTTGGTAATTCTGGGATATAAATCTGGTAATTATTTTCCTTCAGAAATGTAGAAGGTCTAAAAACTCCTCCAGAAACCTTTCCATTCTACTTCTGGAAATAAACCTATAATTAGACAATGCTTACTTGTTTTACAGATTATGTGATGTACATCATATAATGCCTGAGCAGATTACTTTCAGTGGGAGTAACAAGCAGGTAGTTAAAAGTTAAGATTTCTAAGCAGAGAAGACATGAACTTTTCTTCTCTGTTGCAAAATGTTTGCATAAGGAAACATGTTCCTCTTCATCCCTGCCATGTGTCAGAGAATCCTGGTTTATCCTTCTGTAAGGATAAAATTTCTATAATGAATCCCAAAGTGCAGAAGCAAGGAGTCTGATGCTCAGAGAGAAGGCAAAACTGCATGCACAAAGTAGAAACCCAGGTTATTTTTTTTTCCTTTAAACTTTTTTTGTTTGTTTTATACAAATGAGACCTAAGATTTGAAGGTGAGATATAAGGAACTAAAAATGAGGTTAGTGCCCTTCAGAAATGCAAAGAATTTCAACTCTTGTTTTCTTTAGCATTCAGCTAAAGCAGTCAGCTTAGGACATCAAAGAAATGGAATGGGAACCTTCTTGGCTCCTCTTGTAGGAGAAAAGGTCAGAGTCTTTGTCTTCTAACTGTCATTAAACATTTATTTTTGAATCCTTGTTAACAACAAACAAACAAAAAGATTTCAAAACATAGAGGATTAGGCTTTCCGTCAGCTTCTTACAAATTTTCTTGCTCACCACAACCCATTATTTCTTTCAAAAAAAACCTAGAGTAAAAAAGATGTGAAGAGAAACCTGCAAATGACTACAATTTTCTCATACACCAAACAGAAAGGTCACAGGTTAATTCTTTCATTTGCAGATAAACTTTGAAGTGTAGGACAGAAGAGCAAAGCTCCTTCTATGGCAAGGCCAAAGAATGTCAATGCAACAACCAAACACCATAGTAAGTCCAGCACATAGAGGAAGATATTAGTCACATAATTCTCTCAGATAATGCTGTATATATTACAGCAAGCAAATAATATATTATTCAAATAATGTAGAATTCGTCCAACAACTGAAATGCCAGCATGTTTGAAGCCTAGTGCATCACAGACAGCATTTGAAATGTACTCCATGACTGTCAGAGTAACTACTTTTCTTAACTATTCAGACAAAGGAAGAGACAAGTGCCCTGAAATTAGGAAGAGGTCCACAGGACTATTGTACTGATTTTTCTCCTAGGAAGTGGTCTGAAAAAAAGCAATTCCCTTCCTCTGTGAACGAAAGAACATATCTTCATTTAAAAGACAACTTCCTCATTTGGTTATCCTTGGAGAGGCATATAAGGCAAGCCCTGTTGACTTGTAACGGCAAATAGCCAGGGAACAATTTCTTTATTCTGCTTTTACCTGAAAGTGCAGAATTTTTATACATTTTGTTGACTTCCGAAAGAAGCAAGTCCTTAGCTGTCAGATGTGTTGACACTGTTTGTCCTTAATGTGAGGAGGATTTCTAAGAGGGTTTTGCCAAAGCTCCCCCGATCACTCCTGGTGAAGAGGTTGCTCCTCAAAAGGTGGGAAGAGTCAGATGCTGCTCAAGAGGCGTACAGCTGCTGCTGCCATGCCATTACCTAATGAGAGTGGTAGGAGTCAGGAAGACCTGAACATGACTTTGGAGGGGAAATTTTCAATGGTCAGCCCAGAAAATTCAGTGGCTACATCCATAATAGTAAATCAAATAGAGCCAGGGCAGGCTAGTTAATTGTGTTGGTACACTGTCAGGATGGCAGCCAGCATAGTTTGGCCCTTACAAGTCTTCTCTCACCATCACACTTCTTGCTACCGCACTTTACAGAACTCCTATTCTTACAGAAGTATAAAACAGGATTCTCTGCTGCATGGTGGGGATGAAAAGCCCTTACCTGAACTATTTCTGCTCAAAGTCTGGGAGCGACCATTCCCAAATAAGCTGTGTGCTCGCAGGCATCCCCGTCAGGGTAGGAGACTTTACTGGTGTCAACACAGGGTGCTGTGTGCCAGTTAGACTCAGTGCTGCCAAACATGCTGGAGCACATTCAGTGCCCTAGTATAGGCATAAATATATTTTTCTCTAAGGGCTTGCGGTCTAACACTTACCCTTGAATCATTTGGAAGGTTAAATGTTCTGTCCTCAGTGGAAGCTGCTGGGAAATATAGCAAGTTTACACCCAAAGAATCAATATACTGCATTCCTCCACCATGGATAGAAGAGTTGAATACAGTCCAGTTTCTGAGTTCACAGTCGGTGGAAAACACTATAAGACTGAACAAGCTTTTACTGCAGCTTAATTGCTATGTTGCTGATGGGGTCAAGAGAGAAAAAAAGTAGGGAAAAATGGTAAACATGTGGATGGCAAAGAGGACACTGAAACAGGTACCTCTGACAAAGACTGAACTCCAAGCTGCATTTGAAAAAAATGGTGCAGGAACTTTGGACAAAGTTATTCTTACCTGGTATGAGACTAGAAATCATTTTAGTTTGAAAAATGACAGTATAGGAATTTCTGATAGATCAAAGTGGAAACTATAGGCAGCAGGCTGTGTCCTCTGCATGAATCCCCACTAGTATAGCAGAAATCTAAACATGACCCATGACAATTTCTCAACAAGCTCATTCATTCATTCATTCCTCTTTTCTTCCACAAATTAAAATCACAGTAGAAATTTTTTTCTTGGTAGGGTCTTAGCATTGTGTTCAACTTTCCTATGCTAGACCTAAACTAAGTGAATTAGTAGTGGGAAACCTAACATTCTACAAAAAAATTTGTTTGGATGAGGGGAACGAAGTCTTACTAATGATAATTTCAAGTTGACAGAACTAGGATGTAAGTGTTTGTCTCATGTGAATGATTAAAAGATATGGGATATAGGAATTTTATTAAAACAACTTCTAGAATACATGGTCATACTGAGGAAGACTTGGCCAGTGCTAGCCTGAATTAGAAGTTATTCACCAACTGTACCATGTTGCATGGGAGAGCCTAAAACCCCCTAGAACTATTGCTGTCTCTGTAGTATTTTACAAAGAATTAAAGTAGGGAAATTGTTTTCACTGGACTGTAAGCCTATATGGCCAAAGGACAAAAATGATAAAAGGTGGCAAAACTACAGTGACAAAACTCATTTGTGCGAGCATTTGAACCTCTGTTCATAAAGTGAAAACTGGGGTTTGACTGCTTTATTCTCAGTGTGTTTCTTTCAGTTTATTATTATTGTTGTTGTTGTTGTTGTTGTTGTCATTGTTATTATTTCACCAAGACATATTCTAGTAATTACATGGCATAAACTCCTGGAACTAAAATTAATATCCAATACGCTATCTTCACCAAAAAGTCCTTAATATGGTTTCTCTTCTTTCAAAGACAAATTAAAAGCTGGAAATCTTTAAAGCTTGGACTTTGAAAAGAAAAACAAAACAAAAAAGCTATTTTGCAGACTTGTCTGGTGTGAGCTTGTCTGTGTTTCCAGCCCTATGGGAGTTTTACCTCATTCTAGTCTTTAAATATTTATCCCCCAAAAAGGTTTAAAAAAGAGTGAGAGAAAGAGAGAAGAGAGGAGGAGGAGGGGAACATCTCTCCCTGTAACCGTTCCCACAGTCTGCAGTTCCCCAGCTGGAATGAATGGAATCCCAATAACACTGGCTTGTTCGGAAATGCAAAGCTCACCCAGACTGTGCAGAGACAGCTTCAGCTTAATGTTGCTCGGAGCTTCGGATTAGGGGAGAGGGAATGATAAAATAATTAAAACCAGTATCATCCTAGAAAAATCAGATTGGTATGGAAATGACCACCTCATCATTACAGAGGATATTGCTTGAAAAAGGTCAGGTTTAGATGAGTTTCTTCAAGACTCTTTCTTTCTTAAGATGTCTGTAGTAACGTGCCTATTTTGTGTTTTTCTTAACCACATCAACTTTGCATGTTGGAGGCCAGAACCATTTGACTGCCACTCCACAAAGCACTTAGCAGCTTCCCGGTGGGTGCCTGGGACCTTCGTTTCTTGTCTTTTCTTCTAAAAGCTGTTATTTTGCAATTCAGAAGCTAACTAGTAGTAGTAGACCCCAGAGGTCAAATTCTGGGGTATGTATACATATCTAGGGTATGTATATTATGTATCTATCCCGAGATAATATGAATCTCTATCTGCGTGAGATAACACACATTAAATGAAGGCCTAGGTATGCTATTCCCCTGTTAATTGGCAGCTCACTCTGCCAAGAGCCATGGGGAGTGTCTTTGAAAGCTTTCCTTAGTTACAAAGACATGAAGATCAGCTAAGGAAATCCAAAGTCTGGATATTTGTAGTGAATATTGTTGGTTTGGGTCCACAGCCTACAGAAAGATTTACTCTGAGAGACGTAATCACATGGTTATGTTGTCGTGGTGATAAACAGAACAGCTGATGAGTCACCTGCTTGTTTAAAAAGATACAACTAAAAGGCTGTATCTTTGTTTTGCACAAACAGTTTGCAAAGGAGTTTGCCATGAAGTATAAGCAAAGCAGAGAAACAGAAAGGTCTTCTCTCCCTTGATTGATATTAAAGTAAATTGCTTAAAGTTTTGGAAGCATTTAATAGTGCTTCAATCTCTGAGTTGTAGATTCAGGGGTTTGAATAATAAATTTAATTTTTCTTGAAAAGTTGTTGCAGAAAAACACCTGGAAACTGAAGTCATTCCAGAGGGTGGAAACTAATGTTTGTTTTGCTCAAAATGGGATAATAGCAGCTGCAACCACTTTCTTAAGATTTAGACTAGAGAATGGCACAGACAACTGAATTGGTGAGTTTATAGGCTAGGGTTTCATCTTCTGGCTTACATGTAGGCAGAGTATATTCTTCAGCTAATGACCCGATTCCAGCCTCTTCTTTTGGACAAAATATCCAAGAAAAAAGTAACCATCAAGATCAAACAACAGGTGACATTAGCTGACCTCACGGAAGGCTCATAAACAGAGTTTAAACTAGGACAGGGTGCCAAAGCTAATTAAAAATTTTCTCCAGGCCGTAAGCACACATGAAGTACTCCTGGTCAAACTGCTAGACTTTCCTGTAGCCTTGACACAGCAAAGCACACTAGCACTACCACCAGCATCTTTGTCATGTAGCAGGAATACACAGGCATGATCTACTAGATTTTTTCCTAGTAGTGATGCACAACTGCTCTTTCTCTCTGAACATCTTGCGGAGATCAGTGCTAACCTTGAGGGTTTTTGTCCTTCTTTTTCAAAATCTGCACAAGACTTCTGGGAGGAAGGCAGAGAGAAACACCATGGTCTTAGCTACCAACAATAGAATGATAACACCCAACTATTTATCTTATTCTTTGCTCATGCAGCTGTCATTATGTCTAATGCATCAGCATAGGTCAGGAAATAACCTTTCAGATGACAACGGACTGACTCAGGCTGAAACAAACAAGATTAAAGCAATATTCGGGAAGGAAAAAACACATCAAAGAATTGTCCATGATGTTGTTTCCACTTGTCCCTATAGGCATTCAACCCACAACAGTGCAAAAACTTTTCAATACTCTTCCCGACAAGTCTGAATGACTGCCTTTCTTTTACTTCTGACTTGCTAGGAAATTTTGTTCAGGGTGCAGACCTGGACACAGGAGCCCATGTGTTTGCCACACTCATTCTGGAGGACTGTTTTACTGATCGAATTGTGATGTCGACTCCCAGCTTAATATATAATATGGCTTTTGACCTGTGACTTTGGCTGCTATGTGAACCCCCTGTCTGTACTGTGTCAGGCTGACAGCTGGTTCCTAGTTCACTTGCGATGCCAGTTCAAGCTTTTGGTTCTAATTTCAACCAAATTGAAATTAGATTGAACAACTTAATAGATCAAATCTTAGATCTTGAGTTGTGGGGTCTCACCATTACAACAACTGCTTCTTTTAAAGCAATGCAGACCACAAAACTGAGGAGGAAGCTCGTGAGATTGCGAACAAATGTCCTGTGACATTCTAATTGGAAGAAAACCTCCAAAACCTTCAGGCAAGTACAGGGTTTGACGGTGTTCACAAAATATCTTAAAATCTTCATTTGTGTGGAAGTATTTACTACAAATAAATTCCTTTTTTTTTTTTTTTTTAATAAAAGGAAGGATGTGGAGGGAAACATAAAAAGTTTTATTAAAGTAGTGTTGCTGATAGAGAAGTTAGAAAAGCTAATGGGTGGATCACCTTTCCTCCAGGCTCATGACTGAATGCCTTTCTTTGGTTTTCTCTCTGCATTAGTTACTCATCATAAATTATATTCTCATTGTTCAAACATACTTCTTGTTCCAAATCATTTGCTTTATTTTCACACCTGCCAAACTAATCTGCCTCAACTTACTCCACATTCCCAGTAGAATCATTGCTAGTGCTACTCGTTTTTTGTGCTGACACTTTTATCAGCTAGTTTAATAATTTTTCTAATTGTTTAAAATGTTATTCATTTAATGAGTTTTCCTTTAATAGTTATTGTTTTCAAAAGTGCTTACATAAATTGCAAGTTTTTAACCAGTAAAACAAGAAACTTAAAACTATTTATTTCTAAGTTTTGAAGGGAAATGTTTAACAAAATGAAATTTAGGACTACCGCAGTTGAGATTTTTTATCTCCCAGATATTTAGAAAAGGTCTGAATTGAAACATCATATCAAAACACTCAGGAAGTTGGGCAATGCAGCAGTTCCAATTTGTATTACAACAAATGCCCAACTCTTCTCTGTGGCTAGAGTGTGGAGAGACTTAGAAAAAGTGTATGAAAGGGAATTCTCTGGATGTTTTAGAAACAAAAGTATATAATTTTTTTTTTTCCTGTAGAGAAAAAATAAGAGAAATTATTTAGCTAGTCATAGATTGAGGCGACCTGGACCTTACAGAACCTTTGCAGAACCCTGTGGAAGACAATGTAGTTTCATAAGGAATCTGTTTGGAGATCAAATTCTACATTTAGTTATTTGGACAGGTGAATGTGAGGCCATGAATTTTAAAGCCAGAATTTGGCTTGCAGAAACATTATTATTCTTGATGAGTCAGAAGAAAGAACTTAGCTTGACCTTTAGATCAGATTGTATTTCAAGGGGTAATATTTAGAGAAGCCATCTTTTTGCATAAGCCTTATATGTGATTCTGAGCCAAACTAAGCATAAATGTATAAAACTGTGTTAAAGATCAAGAGGCAATCAGACTAACAGTGTTTTGGACAGATAGACTAAGAGAAAACTATGACTACTTTAAGATTAATGAATTTCTTTGAAATTTGGTAGAAATCACTTCCCAGACTGTACCATATTCATGTTTAAACGCAAAGGCCACAAGCCTGACTTAATTCATTCTATATCATGCTGCTCTGAAGCAGAAAAATGAAGGCATAACGTAATTCAGTTTAATAACACTTCTATCTTCCCAAATGTACTCATTTCTGTATTTAAATATGTAATAAAAGACTTGGCTCAGTTCCCAGGCTTGCTGAGCACCACAAGAACATGATACAAATCAATCTATGCCATAGCAAAGAAATGTATAATGATGCAGTGGATACCTTACAAACCTCCCACAAAGAACTTTTGCCTTGAGTTCCCTAACATATGAATTCCCTAACATATGAAATACAGGGCTTAAGAAGTACAGAGGGGCCAAATACCTCTGTGCAGTATTTCATGTAATCAGCAGAATGACCCTGAGACAATTTTACTTAAAAGAGCTTTGTTAAATTTGGATATTTTTGTTTATATCAACAGGAAAAACCAAGCAACTCATTGGAAAGTTGAAAACCACCCAATGGTACAGACTGCTCTTCTCAGAGCATGAAACCCTCATAAACAGGCACAGAAACAAAGTCAGACTGTTTCCGTCTGCCCTACTACTGAGCAGCTATCCCAAGTAAGCTTGTATATCTCTGTTTAGAAAGGTATGTGGTAACCTAAGATTCATATTTCTTCATATGAGACATGAGAGGTGAGATAACATTTTTAAAAGTTGTGAAGAAACAATAATTCCATCAATTTGAGGGGGAGGGGGTTGCATCCAGACACCTAAAAGATAGGTCTGAAAAAGCATTTAAGAGTCTAGTGTGTGTCTTAGGTACCTAAACTGAAAGAGTAATCTACAGCGCCTACTTCCCTAATTAAACAGAAGGACCACAGACACTTATTTACTGTCAGTGAAGTGACTTAGTCATCTACAATATTGCTGCTTCATGTACCCTGAGATGGTTTTGATTAGTATCATGTAAATAACACTCAGCAGTTTGTGCACACCTGAATTTCCCAAAGTAGGTTACCCCATGTGCAAGTTTTATGAATGACCTAATGACAGGGCCAGGCGTAGCTCCTGCAAACTTATAGCTCACACATGGCAACTCCAGCCACCTTAACTGAAAACACACAGCTGATGAAGCCGGTTCCACCAACCTTTTGTACAGTAAACCTTTAGGTCAAAACGCTCATTCAGGAATGGCAGCCTGTGGTTCAGCAATGGTCTGGATGTACTGCAAATTTCCCATGAAAACCAGAATTTGTGGTGCCACTATTTGATGAAATGCAAATTAATTTTCTTCTACATGCATTAACAATTCCAGGGAATGTAGTCAATAGCAGTAAGTTATTTATGGATGTTTTCAGGATACATAGTGTACCACTGAGCCTAGGATTCCCACTTCTTGCACAAATGCTCTCACCACTAGCCTATTACAAAAAATGTGGCACTACTAGGATCTCTTCCCATCTTTTAAAAGAATAGAGTAACCAGGCTCCCATACCAAATGGAAAAGTTAAGTCAAGGATGGGTTTGAGACTGTTACCCACACTCTTATACAAGCATCTGGCATGGTGTTGCAGACAGTGCTTAAATCTAGAAGCAAAGTGGCTGTTAAGAATCTTTCTCCATCATTGTTCCTGCTTGCTAGTGTAGATGTCCTCTTCTTCTATGTACTGGCTTCTGTGAATGCTGTTATCACGTGTGTAACTCACAGCACAGTAGTGTTGCCATACTCTGCAATTAAAGACTTCAGTGTCTGATTCTACTTAATTGAGGCACTTCAACCATAGGGTAACTGGTAAATGAATAAATTAGAGGTCCAGCAGTCACCACTAACTTTTGGGTTAAGATTTTTGGCTTTTGGTGGTGGAAAATTTCTTCAGTTGCCATTTCCAGGTAAGCGTGCTACTCTGGATGACTGGGGCCCATTAGCTGTGCTGAGGTGGGTCTAGAGAGACACATATAAACTTATCTAAATTATCTGAACCTCTGACCTTAAATACAGACCTGAAAGTCCCCGGAGAACAGATGAGCACGGAGAACAGATGAACACTAGAGAAGTCCAGCAAATAGTGCTTTCTGTCTAACAGGAAATATTGAAAAAATGGACTTTCTATAAGAAAGTGTATTTATAATTCAGCTGAAAACAAGACGGTAATGTCAAGAAAATGAAAAGTTAAAAGAAAAGAGTGAAATTTTTTAATCAAGAAAATATGGGGACTGGTCACATTTTCAGCAGTCCAAGGCAAACGTGAATACCTTATTTACACATCAAAGAATATAAAAAATTGATCTAGAGACATTAAACGCTCCATTTAAAGGAACACCTCATAATATATTCCTTTTCAGGAGTAACTGTTGAGAGCCTAAACATTCCTTTCTGTGGGACTACTATGCTTAATTCGTTAAACATGTTTTAAACCAGCTATGATTCTGCTGCAAATGTGAACTCAGCTGTGGGTGGTAAATGGTAGAGGTATTTTCAGTTTATTTGAAATATTTGACACTTTTTGTTTGCCTTGGGCTTCAACCCCCCATAAGTGAGTGAAATGGATGATCTTAGGGTTACTGACTCATATTTCCTGTCCTCATGATAATAAAACAGAGTAAGAACAAATATGGAGAAATTAAGAAACAACTTGGGACCAATTATAAGTTGGGGTGCCTTCAAGAAAAACAATGATGTTCAAAAATAAATACTTTTATTTCATTTTGGAGTCTGACTGCAGTATGATATTGAGTTAAATCTTTCTCCTTAAACTTAGCAGCCAATAGGAAGACAGCAGCTGGAATATCTTTAAATAAATACTTTTAAAGAAATACAGGCTCTTTCATCCTTGGGAAAAAGGAAAGTGCTTGTGTGAGTGGGCAAAACACAGGAAATTGAATTGTTATGGGAATTATTAAGCCTGCATTATAAGCCTGCTTTCCCTACGAAAGTCAGAGTGCAATTCAAACCATAAGACACCATTCATTGTAGGCATTTGCCAAACATCTCAGAAGGGACTGCAGCACAGTCACATCTGTATAAAAGTGAACATTGCTTTTCTGCTTCTGCTGCCATCAACAGCTACCTTCCAATGTGGGCTCCACATCAAAGCTAACAAGGTGATGTGCCTGATTTACTGTGCTCTAGTAGAGCAATCCTGTCTTTGGCCACCTATATTGGTGTCCCTGCAATAAATTCAGAGGACTGTGGGAGTGTATTAGAGGGAAGAGTGGATGGACGATGCTTCCAAATGCCCCTTTTCTAGGGATGCTCCTGAATACCCCTTATCAGCAGTTGCTTAGGTTCACTAGTGTCAAAGCAGAATAAGAAAATAAATATTCATAGATATTTTTTCATCCTACAGTCTTTTCTGCAAATCTGGATTGCCTTGATTTTTATTCTGCTGTCCTTTCTTATTGTTGTTTTTAGCATTTGTTGCATCTGCCATTTATCATAAAATCATAGAAATGTTGGCTAGAAGAAACTGTGGAGGTCATCTAGTCCATTATCTCACCTGGAGCAAGACTTTTGCCGATCCTAGATCAAACCAGCGATTGTTTTGTATGGTGAAGTGTTGAAAACCTACTAGGATGGAGATTCCACCACCTCTTTGAGTAACTTGTTGCAGTACTGTAATGACCTCATAGTGAAGAATTTTTTTCTAATGTCCAGTCTGAACCTCTCAAACCTTAACTTGTGGCTGCCAGCTTTTTTTTGTAATCTGCCACTATATCAAAGGTTCAGCTACATTGTCTCCGTAACTCCTTCAAGTAGTTATGGGCAGAAAGTTTTTTATTGTCATTTTGGAGATCAGAATGAATAGATGATTTATTCTCTCTGGAATAGCAAATGAAAAATGTTCCTCTGATTTAACAGTCCTACTTGTGACATTTTGCCATATGCCGCATCTTCTCCAAGAGGGGCTACTTCGCCTATGTTGTGAGCCTAGTAGCAAGAAAAGATGACTTGAAGTGAAATATTCCACTGTATGATCCCAGGAAGAAAGATTTGACACTGAAAAGTTGTGATGGGTTTTTACTTCCTGTTGCGTATGTAGATCCAAAATGCATTTTCAGAGTACGGACTGCTCTCAGTGATGCAGCCGAATCTAACTTTACAAACCTGAATGAAGCAATAAGATATTGTGACATATTAGGATATCAGTAGTGTATGGCAATACAGTATTAGTAGTTGAGAATAATTTCCCCTCTGATGCACTTTTTGGTTATTCCCACTCAGGGCAATTGTCATGGTTTAACCCCAGCTGGCAACTAAACACAACACAGCTGCTTGCTTACTCTCCCCTCGTTGAGATGAGGGAGAGAGTCAGAAGGGTAAAACTGAGAAAACTGGTGGGTTGAGATAAAAACGGTTTAATTGGTAAAGCAAAAGCTGTGCACACAAGCAAAGCAAAACAAGGAATTCATTCACCACTTCCCATGAGCGGGCAGGCGTTCAACCATCTCCAGGAAAGCAGGGCTCCATCACACGTAACGGTGACTTGGAAAGACAAACGCCATCACTCCAGACATCCCCCCAGCTTTGTATGCTGAATGTGTTGTCCTATGGTCTGGAATACCCCTCTGGTCAGTTGGGGTCAGCTGTCCCAGCTGTGTCCCCTCCCAACTTCTTGTGCCCCCCCAGCCTGCTGGCGGGTGGGGTGAGGTGAGGAGCAGAAAAGGCCTTGACTCTGGGTAAGCACTGCTCACCAGTAATTAAAACATCCCTGTGTTATCAACCCCGTTTCCAGCACAAATCCAAAACAGCGCCCCATACCAGCTACTATGAAGAAAATTAACTCTCTCCCAGCCAAAACAAGCACAGCAGTGGAACAGAATCATATCAGTTTCCATCCCACCAAGCGTAAATATATTGACTTTCAACTCGAACTGCAGAGTATGTAATTCTTCCTAACACTTTTTGGAAAGGGGTGTTTGTTATAACACTAGGTGATGAGAGAATCCCAGCTTGAGGTGAAAGGTTCTGTGTTTTGGACATTGTTCCAGCTGTATATATGTTGTTTATATGTCCATGTTTTCAAATGAATAATCTTTGAGAAGGCATATTAAGGGCTGTAAGACATTATTGCAGTAGGGCCCATATACTGAATAGCAGCAATGTGTACTCCAGGGAACTGTCATCTCCTCTTTACATAACCATTAGACAGAGTCCATCTGCTAACACTGGCTCCTCAAAGATTTAAGGGAACAGTCGACTCACTGAAAGGTCTATCCAACAAACCCCTAGTTGCATGCACTGCGTACAACGGACATCCTTCTGGGGCTAAGCATAAACTCTGTATCTTGTGGGCTGTGATATTTTAATTACGTTTATTCTGCTGCTCCTTCAGCCAATCTCTCATGCTCTTCACCAAACAATGTCTGATACCCCTCGTCCTCCAGAAATTATGATCCTTCAAAGAAATGAAAACAAAATGAGTATTCATTCACATCAAGCTTTCTATGAGGATAATGAAGGCACAGGACAAAAAGACTTTTCCTACTTCAGCTTTAAAACATTTTTTCCAGTTTTACTGGGAGAGAATTCAGCAACCATCAAGAGAAGCAGACAAAATCCTTAGTGCCAAAGTGAAGTGCCCGTGTTCTCAAGATCTTAACACTCCTGAAGGGGGATGTGGAATAAGCCTTCTGGAGATGTCAGCAAGACCACAAATTGCTTGAGATGAATTAAGTAAAATTTTAGAATAATAGACTACAGGTGGCCTGTGGGAAGACCCCCAGTACACAAGGAATATGTGTTTGGCTTATACCAAGAAGCCTTGCAGCTGTGTTTTTAATATAAGCTGAAGTCTGGGATGTAACAAGGTTTAGTTAGATGGCATGTAAAATGGAATTATAGCAGTTGTAGCATATAATTATATGATTAATTTGGCAAACCTAGCTGCATTAGAAACTTTTTCCCACTGCACTGTTAATGCTCTGTGAGTAATGTATATCTAAACTCTTAATTCATATCTACATTACAGGCAAAGGCTGATCTGAAATAAAGGCAGGTTCAAAATCACATATAATTTCAATCTCTGATTCATAATTTTCAAAAGTTAAGCAGATCTGAAACAGCACTACAAAGCCTGAACATACTTAGTGTATTTGGTAGAAACTGTCATATTCGATTCCTGTCTTCAGGAACAACTAACACAAGCAAGGATTTCAAGTTTGGCAACTGTGTGCCCTGTATTCATCCCCACAGGCCCCAGAAGGATAATTCTTAAACCTACAAACTGTCTCGTGCAGGCTTTTTTTTTTTTTTTCCTGAAGGACTATCCAATTACTTAGTGCTGTGCTGGGACTACCTGGGGAAATAGTAAAAGGAAATACAACTGAGAGCGACTGTGGTTTGACTCCTCTCCAGATACTTTGAAAATATTTTGGCAAAAACAAGATTTTAAGTAAAACTGTTTCCTTTGGTAACATACCCAGAACTGCAGGTTTTACATTTTTGTACTTAGTATGGAGGGCCAAAAGAAAAAAAAAAAAAGCCCTTGTGTGGGAAGATTGTACACGTGGTAGTAATATTGGTGGAGAAGAAAGAGAGAGCAAGGGGGGGAAATTTGAACAAGATGCAGAAAGAAGACAAGGAGAGAACATATTACAAATATCTATCTTCTACTGGGAAAACAAACGACACAGTGCTGTGAGGAAAATCTCTTCGAGTACCTTAGGCTTTTTAGTAGTGACCGGAGCAACATGATGGTTTGTTCATCAAAGGATGACTGTGATAAAAGAGAAGCAAACCACGATTTCTTTTTTGCTGTTTTGTTGTCAAGCAGTGTCAGTGAGGAGCTCTTGAACTGACAATGAGTAGTTGGATTTCTTTTTCATTCAGGAGATTCCTTAAGAGCATTTCTGATTATTTTTTCTCTCTGAAATTTTTAGTGAGAATAGAAGGAAGTGACATGAAACACTTTCTAAATGCATTGTCCATACAGAGTTTTCTAGGTATCTAGGTAATTAGGAGGCCTATGAATATTTAAATGAATGAAATGAAACGTTAATGCCTTTACCCTTCAGAACTGCTTACTTCCTTTAGAAGATCTTTGTCTTTTGTTTGGCTGCTGCTGATTACAACCTGTTGGTGGCACGCACAAATTCTAAGTCTCTCACATTTGTAGTTTCATTGCTGTCTTGCTCTGCACACTTCACTTACAAGTGACATAAAGGTTGGCATTCAAGAGAACAGTGCTAAGTCACTGTTATTATTCACCATAAGTTGATTAGCCAAATAAGCATAATAAACCCACTTCTCTTCGGTGGTTCATTTCCAAATACAAAAAATCAAACCTCCTTGCCACAGCCTTCAGACAGATACATATTAATGTGTTTCTCTTCATTTTTGTTATGTCTCCATTTCTGTTCAACTTGTGAGAGGTTTTTCTCAAGGCTGAATTACTGTTTTTCGTCTATCGGTGGTCACCTTATCACAGCTGGTTAAACTCTTTCTGTTTTGGATAGAAATGTTGTGGGTTAACCCCTGTTCACCTCACAGCTTTTCTTCAGCAGGATACTTTTTCTGTCCTAAAGCTACTTGTTACTGGGAAGGACTCAAAGAGGCTATTCTTTAAAAATAGCTGTAAGATAGAAGTCAGCTTCAGTGGGATTACAGAGGTGCTTTCCTCCAGTTTTGCAGACGGGAGTGATGTGGAAGATGTGTTTTGGGAGAAGTTACCAAGCATGTGAGGTGTGAGTTTAGAAGTAGTCAGAAAACAAGGCTGCAAATCAAGAAGGAAAAAGGAAGAAAAGGTAGGTAATGAGTGCATGGAGATGATGAGGGTTGGAGGGAATTGACTATATTTGGGAAGCATGTCTCTGAAATGGTTGTGTTAAGCAAGAGGCAGGAGGAGCACACTGGTACAAAGCTCTAAAGGATAGTGATAGAGCTGATTTTCGATATATGAAAAGAAAGGCGAATGGATGTATTCCTTTAATGAATGTACTTGAACTCATAGGTTTGATCTTCATTTGAGCAAAGAGTTTGGATTGATTCTTGCTTAGCTGAACCAGTCAGAACTAATACGAAATGAAATATAAGAGGCTCTTTTCAGGGGGAGAAAAGCCACTAACATGAAACAATGTATAATGTCCAGTAACTGGCAACTTGCCTCTTTCCTGTACCATACTAAATCTTTTTTTCTCAGAGGCTGAGCTTCATTGTTCTTTGTACCTTGTTGAATTCCTTAGTTATTACATGCTGACATCTAGTATGTTTAATCATGTCTGTGTAGCCTATTTCTAACAATTCTTTAATATGCCACGTTTACAAACAACTCTTTCTGCTATTTCACCCTGTTCAACTTAAGTGCCTATTTTTTTCTTCTTTTTGTTTGTTTGTCCAGGAAACCTGAACATGCTGTTAGGCACAAACCGTGTTCAAGAAGATATTAACCTCACATAAATGACAGTACACTAACATCTAACGGAGCCATTGCAGTTAAGAGTCCAGACTCCTCTTTTGGTAATCAGTGGAAGGAATGAGGTTCCTAATGTAACTGTTCTTTGAAGGCTACCTTAAGTGAAACTTTATTAACACCTTCTTTGGCTGTTTAAAATTGAAATCCTCTTTTACATCACTGTCTTTCAGGAAGAGATTACAAAATAGCCTGCACCTTTGAGCTGCTGTTCTGTGTTCTGTTTTTGAGATGCTTAGAGGTGAACTGTGACAAGTTGAGTTTCTTAACAAGTACCTGGAAGAAAAAAACCTGTGGCAATTTGGTAGAGCAATTCAAGGAAGAGCCTTAGTTCAAACAGAGAAGAATTAATTTGTGAGAAAATACTGTGTTTTCACTTATCCAGTACATGTGGGTCAGTTGTTCCATAAACAATGAGTGTGTTCCATTAAAGTGTTATGCCAGGAAGCTTTAATTTCTACACCTAATTCTTTCATGATTTGAAGCCAATTTTTTAAATGTTCATGTACTGTCTCTGAAAACAAAGCTTCGATGGAGAAATTCCCTGGATTATTTCTGTAGTGGTCTGTTCTAGTGGTTTGCAGCATGCCATGCAGAACTGAGGGAATTCTTCCTGGAATTTCTTGAAGATCATTTTTTCAGTCATTTGCATAACTATTCTGAAATTAACTGAGACTTAAAGTTCGTATTATTGTAGCTTAGATTAACTATCTTTTTGGAGGTGTCCTAGAGGTTCTTATAGTGATCACATAGAGCAATAATCGGTGTGTCCATTCAGACTTCAGGTTGTACTGGAAACTGGACTCCTTTTCCACAATAGCACTAAACTTTGAAAGTGTGGGTCATGTCCTCACTGATGTTAGCAAAAAATCGCAGTGGTCACAGCACACACTGCATTATTCTCAGCTCACTACCAGACAGAGCATTCACTAGATCTGTATTCTTCTCCAAGCCACAGCTCATTTACTGTCATGACTTTTTTTCTTTCTGTCCTCTTTGCTTTTTCCCCTTAGCTTTTTATCAAAAGATAAAATATTGGGCCCATGATTCACCTCTGTATATACATACTTACATGTATGAAGCTCTGGGTTTACTTTCCATATTTTGGCAAATTACCTCAGCTGATGCAAAGTTTTCAATCACAGGTAATTTGAACATCCTTTCTGTTGCATCTCTTCAGCATCGGGCAATACCCCAAGATCAGTGCCCTTCAACTCCCACAGGCTGGCAGGTATTCTACTTCAGGGAAAAACTCACATTCACCCTCAGACATCTTTCTAACTCTGTAGAATGAGGAAACAGAGCAATGTATTTGATCCTGTACCACCCCCTTTTTCTACTTATTTTTCTACTTATCTTCTCAGTTTACTCTTCTCTTGCGTGTGTCCATCATCCCTATAATCCTAGACTTTCCTGTCCCCTGCCTCCCTACTGAGGGAGGGCTTTCTGCTCTTTCCTCCCTTCCCTTTCCTCCAAGATGGTCTCCAATACTGCCAGTCTCTGTCATGTGAGGAATGACAGAAATGACAAGGTCACATTCCCTTCAGTTTGCAGCCTTCCTATGACATACCTGCACCTCTGACAGTGACGGGTGACTGTCATTCACACCTTTTCAAAGCACAGCCAGGACTATGTTGACATCCCAGTTCTTTAATAGCACTGACAGCAGTCACAAGGTAATTCTGTGTGTATTGCTTGCAACTGCAGAAGGTTTGGTAGAGCATGTGCATTCTACCTGAAGATAAAAGGACATATCTGCTATACTTAGATTTCTTGAAGATGTGCAGTCCATAGGCATCTTTGCTTCCTAACCTTATTACGTTCTGTAGTATTGTCCTATAACTCTTTGATTACATTGTTGACTGAGAGGAAAGATAGGCATGGGATGGCACTCCGGTATAGGTACAATCTCTGCATGCAGGTTTGGTGCACCCTATCAGGTGCTAATAAGATTATCTTTATCAGGAGTAGAAAAAATTCTTGGTTATGTGTATTTGACAGACTGTCATGCATATGTCTGAATTCCACATCCCAAATAATTCCTGTTATTGGTTAGTAGCCTCTTTTCTCTCAGGCAATTTTGTTAAGAATAATTAACAGTTATAGGGCAAGATATTTGCATTCTGGTGATACTTCTCCCTTTCTTTTTTTCTTTGGATGTAAAAGTGCACTGAGATAATGTGAAATTCATAGCCACTCTTATTGTAGAATTTTATTTCATTTATGTCAACTTAATTTTTCCTTATATCAATAGTTTTGTTGTGATATGCTTCTGCTGAATTAGCATTTCATCTATTAGCTTAGTTCATGAATAACACATAGATATTCAAGATGAAGATGCCCCAATTAATGTTGATTTAATTGCTGGTAGTTTATTTTTAAAAATCTTGTTTTACATTTTAAAATAATCTAGACAAACCAGATTCTTCTAATTTCTTTCAAAATCACTTGGATATAGGCATAGATTAGCAGGTGTGAAGAAAATTGTTAGGCGTTCTTTTACAGTATAGTGTTCAAATGCAGATTTTTTATCAGAGGCAAGATAGAGGGAGAAGCTGACACAGAGACATCTACTGGTAAAGCAGAAGAGTGGTATTGAATACAAGCACTCATTTAGCCTTCCTGGGAGGCTTCTTACATCGAACTGAGCCTTTGTGTCTTGATTAATGCATTTGATTTGATTCATGGTGCTTTTACCTCCCTGTGCTAGAAGCATAGGTCTTAAATCGATAAAAAGTCATATGAAAATTGAACCAGTCTTCACTCCAACGTGCCATCATTGAATAACTTTTATTGTCTCCCTTTTAAAATAACAAAAGATAACCAAATAGGTTTTGTTGCAAGTGTTTAAAGTAGGAATACTTGAGTAATTTCAAAACAAAAAGGAGAACAGTATTAAAGTCATGGAATCATTTTCCCAGTCATCCATATCAACCCAATTCTAATTACCAAGAAACAAGCTGGAAGCTCCTATGGTCTTTAGACCACAGACATGAAGGAGTTAATGGCGCAAGCACCTTCTCCTTGGTAACTTTATAGATAACACTTCACAGCTAGGACCAGTTTTATGGGGAAAAAAAAAAAAAAAGATGTTATTTATGAAAAAGAATGTTACTAAGTTTTGTTAATGTTAATAAGTAGCAGAAAATGGAGTCTGGTAAATTAGTTAATGGGCTTCAGGGCTGTGAAACAGTAATGCTGTCATGGTTTGAAACTTATTTTCTCTGGCTCAGGCTGAAAAGGAAGTTCTGTAGACTAGGTAGAGATTTATTTTAAGGGGTGGCACCTTGGTTAATCTGAGTCATGTTCAGTCTGTGGCTGGGTAGAGTACCTCTTATTATGAAAAAAAATCTGATTTATCTATTGATGAAATAATATTAATTTGGATTTCCTATTTTTACAGCAGAGAAAAAAGAATTTAAGCTGGCTGCTGGGACATCCTGCCTAAGCCCCTTAACATTCCTTGAGTGTCACCAGCAATTGCTGGAAGATACTTCTGCTCCCACTGCCACTCCCCGCCCTGTCTTACTAGCTTTTCATCTTACCTATCAAAGTCCAAATGGCAAATGCAGTGTTATCCCTAGGATGTGCAGGGGAATTAGGACACTCATTAACATGTCCTGGAGTCTTGGTTTATATATTTATGCTACCCTTTTTGTTCTCTAGCTACTTCAAATCATATTTATCTCAAGACAGATCAAGACAAAGTGCAAATCCAAACATCACCCATGGTATTCAAAGCAGCCAGCATAGGTAGAAATGCTTTTTAAAGACAGAGGTGAAGAAACAGAAAAAAATCTATAGTTGATCTACAAGTTTTTTTCTAAGAAAGGCGTCTCCTTCCAGCATCTGGCTGGCTGGTACTCTCCTGACCAGCTGGTATTTAGAGTTTCAGGCTGTGTGCATGCATTCCCTCTTCTTCTTATGGAGTATGTTCATTGTTCCAGCTAGTCTTGCCTATGCAGTCTACTACCTCTACGAATATTTAATCTTTCTTCCTGAAAGTAATTCTGCTTCCTCTTAAGTATGAGGTAGCCTGACCAGTACCCTAAATGAGTCTTTCGCTTGAACATGTTTTCTGTATCAATTTGTGTGTTAGAAATGTGCATGGTACAATCATTTTAAAAGGATAATTATATTATTAATGGCCCTGTGTGGAAAGCATGCGCAATATTAAGTAAACTCTTTGAGGTAAAAATGTCCTTAGGGTGATGGGTTTCCAATTCAAAGTTTAAAAAAATTCATGCCCTAACTTTTTTGTCACAATGATCACTATCAACAGGATGACCAAAAGCCGCTATGTTGGACTGCATATTAAACTGTTTCTGAAGGAAGAGAACTACATGAGAGATCCTATCAATCAGGCTCTGTAGAGCTGTTCTGTGAATCAGCTAGTGCAGAAGGTGTTATGAGGCAAGAGAACTTATCCTGTCTTTAAATTTAGTATATTCAGTCACATTTATCTGCAATATCTTGATAAAGACATCATCCTTAGACACTGTCTAAGCATTTTTCCAAGGAAAAAAATTAATTGAAAGAAGAAAAAATTAACAACTTACTTTAGTGCCTTCCTCAAAACCAATGGAGCACCTTAACACCAACGGCCAGAATCACTGTGTGTGCTGCAACTGCTCTGAACAGTGCAAAATAACTATGAGCTTGATTAATGAAGACTCACATATCAAATATGAAACATGCAGTTGATCTACCTGCCTGCTTTTCTGCAGATATCATTAATGTTTATCACTGTGATCTACTAATTGGGTGCATCTGACATGTGGGTCACCAATAGGAACAAAAATATCCCAAAGTGCTGCAGCTAAAAGCATGCCATCCCTGGACATCTGCCCCAGGAGAAGGCACTCAACACTCCCAGGTATCTTCAGCAGATGACAGAATGATCCTATGTGAAAAGACATTAGCACAACAAAGATAGATAGCTTTTCCTCAGTGTCTCAAAAATAAGCCAGCTCCTAGTTTAAAGGTACATTATTTATCTCAATACCTGGAGCAGGTAGACCAGGGACCCCTGCTGAGACCTGATGATCTCACTGAAACCCAGGCTGTTTTCAGTGGAGTTTGAATCAAGCATGTGTTCTTATAAACCAGGCTGGAGTGTGCTTGTGGGGTTAGTTTTCCAGATATTTTAGCCTGGAAAAGGGCTTAGAAAGGAAAAACTGTCCTCTAGTGAAACAATCCTAAAGCTGTTTTAAATTACACTTCCAAGAGGTTAATAATTTAACCTCCAGTTAACACTTTAAATAATGAATCAGTGATGCAATCTTTCTGTAAGTGTATTTTTCATAGTTCTTCAGAAATGTAATAGTTTCCTTTTATGATATGTATGTGTAGTAAACTATTTCCTTAGAACAAAATTTTTAACTTTGAGTCAGAATTCCTCAACTGCATCTCCTATCAGTCTTAGCTAAATTCCAGGAAATTGCTAATAAAGGCATCAAACCAACCATATTACCCCCAAAATTATGTGTCTTATTAACCAAAATCATAATAAATGAACACCCACACAAACATGTCAGCCCCACAGCAAATTTAGTTTTATGCCAATGTACAATCACCTACAATCTACATCTCCACTTCCTATACGAGGGAGAACTCTTACTCACTGCAAAATCCCACAAGTACCTAGAGACTGAAACACTACTTAAACATATGTGTACAGAGACTGGTGTTTGTACTTCACCTGCTGGATTCAGAGAAAATTAAGGTCTCTGAGGAAACATTTTTAAAAGGATAGTGGTTATTGTGCGATATGAACACTACAGAAAACTCTTTCCCCCCTATTTTTTGGAAGAGGTATGTTAACTCTCAAAGCTAAATTCTGTTGCCAAAATTTGAAAGAAAACGTTTTAACTCTTTTTTATTTTGCAAACTCAGTATACAAATGCCTCTGTTCTCTCTCTGATGTGTTACCAATTTACTTTTAGCTATAACTTAATTATTATATTTTTATCCTTTTATCTCTATCTATTTACCTTTTTTCGATGTTATTTTTCAAGAAACAGTGACCCACAGCTTTAGCTAAATGACCAATTTTCTGCTACAGTTGAGAGACAGCTTGATTTTGGCCTAGTATCTTGTAAATAGGGATGAAGTATTTAAGAATTGCGATGCTATCATATCTGGCACAGAGAGCAGCAGTAAATGCTTATGATGAGAGTGTAAGAATGGCCTGTATAGACTGATCTTCCCTCCAGCCTACTCTGAGCTTTCAGAAGCTAGTGGCTAAGGACTTCTTGAGTTGAAGACTGTATCAATGAAGTTACCTGCTATTAATTTATCTAATCTATATTTTCATACCTTAATTGACACAGGATTCTGACCTTCAAACAAAATGGGGTAAATTCTTGCTCCTCCACCTTCCCAGGGACTGAACTGAAGCTGAGTAGCCTGTAGGTCTCCAGATCCTCCTTCTTGCCTTTCTTGAAGACAGGAGTGACATTTTTTGGGTGCTGGTTGACAGCCAGCTGAATACGAGCCAGCAGTGTGCCCAGGTGGCCAAGAAGGCCAACGGCATCCTGGCCCGTATCAGAAATAGTGTGGCCAGCAGGAGCAGGGAGGTGGTTGTTCCCCTGTACTCGGCACTGGTGAGGCCGCACCTCGAGTACTGTGTTCAGTTTTGGGCCCCTCACTACGGGAAAGACATGGAGGTGCTGGAGCGTGTCCAGAGAAGGGCAACCAAGCTGGTGAGGGGCCTGGAGCACAAGTCTTGTGAGGAGCGGCTGAGGGAGCTGGGGCTGTTTAGTCTGGAGAAAAGGAGGCTGAGGGGAGACCTTATCGCTCTCTACAACTACCCGAAGGGGGGTTGTAGTGAGGTGGGTGGTGGTCTCTTCTATCAAGTAACTAGTGATAGGACAAGAGGAAATGGCCTCAAGTTGCGCCAGGGGAGGTTTAGATTGGATATTAGGAAAAATTTCTTCACTGAAAGGATTGTCAGACATTGGAACAGGCTGCCCAGGGAAGTGGTTGCATCACCATCCTTGGAGGTATTCAAAAAGCGCATAGACAAGGCAGTCCAGAACGTGGTTTAGTGGGCATGGTTGATGGTTGGACTCAATGATCTTGAAGGTCTTTTCCAATCTAAATGATTCTATGATTCTTTCTTCTATTTCTTGAGAACCTGCCCAGATCACATGACTTTTCATGTGAGTAACCTTGAGAGTAACCTTACCATGACATTGACCAGCTGAGAAACTCAGTGAATTTAGAGAGAAGCTGATGAAGGTGTTTTGGCAGCAGTGTTTTGGAAGGATGGAAAGCCTGTATAATACTGGATGCAGTTCAAAAGCATGGTTGATACCAGTTCTTTGGAAAGCTCCCAAAGGAACCACAGTTCGGCTACTGTAAGTATCACCTCTATCTCTTTCCTTCTAGCTTACCTCATTTTTTACATCAAATGGCAGAGAAACTCTGTGAACCAAATGGAAAGCTTTTCAGTGTGGAAAGGTACAACTGGAAATCAGGATGCTCAAGCATGGTCAGCCAACCATTTCCTTCCTAGCTGGAGTCTTTCCACAAGCTACTGCTGTTTAGCTCACATACAATACCCAGTCATGGGAGCACTTCTAATAAAACTGAATTTGGTTTATTTTGTAAAGGTATGGACAAGGAGTGTTTACAGTGCTTTGTCTAAATGTTAGAGTCATGGGACAATGACATCTCACGGCAGTGCTGATCTTCCACAAATGAACCATGTGACTAACCAACTCCTGAGCCTTGGTTCTCTCAGGATGTAATGTAAGAAATGTTGTTTCACAAGCTTTTGCACAATATTGTTAAATATAGAGTGACTGGAAATGTTTCCCCTCCTCTACCACCACCACCAGGAGAGGAAAAAAGGCAGAAATGGAGGTAGAAGCTGTAGAAATCAGAGCCTGGGGGTTTTTCTGTGGAGGTGGAAAACTTCTACTTGTCAGCATTATTCCATTGAGTGGTTTTGTCACACATTGTCACAAATTACAGCTGCGCTGTAGGGATCTTCTCTGAAGGAATCTGTGATCTCTGAGCAAAATTTGCCCTTCCCATGCTGATTTGTGGCACAGTGTAAACTATAGCCTTACTGAGCAATCACATGATCTTAATACTTTGACCTTTTTCTTTTTTTCCTCCTTCAACAGCTGCTGACTGTTTTGTGTTTTCATATTAACTGTAACACTTCTGATGTGAGGCTCCAGTCTTGCTCACAGATGTGCATGAGGGGGTCATCTTAGACTCTAAGAAAGAATTTCTGTTGAGAAAACAAACTCATTTTAATGTTCAGTCTCTACTTACATAGATGTGCTCTGGAGGAAGACTTAATAACAGATGTTTTTAAAAATCACTGGAGGCTGGTCTGGTACATTATTTGTAATGGCTTCAAGCTTGATTTTAAAAATAGAATTAAAGGAGTGTTAAAGCATGAATTTAGCAAAAAAGAAATTCAGATGAAAGGGAATTGCCTTTCAAGATTTCTTAGCTTGCAAACCAACCTGATGCAGTTCAAGGCTGTATAGTGAAATGGATATATTATGGCCTTGTTTTCTTCTTAGTAGTTTCCTTCTCCCTCTTTTTGTCTTCCTTCTCCTCCATGTAGGAGGAAGACAAAAACAAGGAGTCTATCCCGTGGCAGCAGAGCAATCCAAGACTGGACATTGTGAGCCTCTTTGTGAGCTGGAGTTTCTCCATTAGCACCAGATGATGCTGGGCATGCTTTTGATTACTTACTGGAGAAGCAGCCCAGCAGCTGTGTAAGACCCTGCAGCCCTCAACAGAAGCTCAGACACCAGACCTGGGTTTTGCAGTTTCTCAGTTCTCCTGCAGATTTAAGACCTACTGTGCTGTTTTAGCACAGGCTGTGTAGCTGACTTACGTTTATACAGCATTGTTTCCGTTACAGTTATCATTTTAATTGTCAGTTAATTTTTCTGTGTACATATACTATATGGGACAAGATTGATTTATTCATGTTAATGTAAGAGTAAACCGTGACCCATTTTATTTGCAGCATGGTTAACTGTGGTATTCATGGCAGCTCCTCTGAATATTTTTGATGAGGTCTTTAAGTACATGTAATACCGAAAACACATTCCCACTCAGAAGACGTCTCTCATAAGACGTTAAGCCAACCAGGGCAAATAGGTTCTAGAAAAATTCCATAAACATTAAGCATTTTTATGCCATAGCATTAAGCTTGGTCAATTTGAACCTTACTGTATTGTGGTATAAGAGGCATCTTGTTTGCTTTTATTTACCTTCTCAGTAGTAAATGTATTTTGGTTAACCACAATGGCAAACTTAGGCAAGACATTTGTGTCAACAGATCCTTCTTCTCAACAAAGTAACATTCTTAGTTTCTAGGGCAGCAGACTGGATTCTGAGTAATAAGGTTTTTATAAGTCTTGTTGTAAATCTGAAACCATAAACATGTCTACTTTTCTATTAAACTTGCTGCTGTGTTTGAGGCACAATAAGTTCTCTTTTAAATTTGATGGTAGCAAGCAAGTTAGTTTTCCCGTTTTGATTGCTGTTGATTTAACAGTTGCCAGCACCTCCTGCCAAGCTTTTGACCTAAGTCACACTCCCTGGTGATGTCATTAACAGTGCCTAGAATTTAGTAGTTGATGGTACCTGCTGGTAGGCAGTAAAAGGTTTCATACATCCCTTGTTTGTTGCGGACATGTTTGGGAACAGTAGTAAGAAACTGGTTCTTTCTATAGCTGACCTCTAATTAGTCATTTTTTGATAACAGATTAGACAAAGATTTGGGCCTGGTGAAGTTTTAATTGGGACATTTTTTTGCTTTTTGTAACACAGGCTTTTAAATGCACCTCGAACACTGCTAACAATGAAATGATTTCTGGAACATTTCTTGCATTCTTCAGCTGCTGCAGGGTACTTCCCTCCTAGTGAGGACAACAGAGTTATTCCCATGAGGAAGGCCTATTCACATTGGCAAAGTCAGCAGGCCCAGTGCCCTTGGTGTATTCTTTTCCTCTTGAATATATTAAGAGTTGTATGCTGAATTATTTCTTTTATATTTTTGATATATATTTTGAATGCTTCAAATAGCTATGTCTCATTTATTGTGCTGTTATGAATGATATAAGATTATGTCCTCCTCTGCTGCGGGTGTGCATGCCAGTTTTGTGTGCTTCTTGAGGCTGCAGAAATCTGCTCAGCTGAAGCAGTGTCTAGGATCAAGGTCTAATACTGAAATGAAAGTCATATACGCACCTTCATATTCAAAGTTTACTATAGCTTAGTTTAATAAAATAAGAGACAAGAAGGAAGCTTAACAATGCTTATCTTCCTCTATTATTTCTATCCTTATTTCAGTGTCAACAGTTAGGACACAAATTAATGCATTTCATTAAAGGCACCACCATGTGACACAGCAAACAGAATTTTGTTATTTCAACACGTGTAAATGAAGGCTGGAACTGATCCAAGTTCCTTAATCTCAGTGGACAGCTGCAACTGCAAAACCAAAAATTAGTGTGTCCTGGAGAAGCCTCAAATTTTCTTGAGTATTTTTCTAAAACTAAATCAAGGAACAACTGATCTTCAGTAATACATTCCATCTAAAACATGGTTGAGTGCTTCTGTGGTGCTTGGAAAAAATGCCTACACTCCCAAACTCCTGGATACTTTTCTAGTTTCTCTATAATCAGTTTGCATCCTATTTCTCATGCATCAGGTTTCACAGTTTCCTTAGTCTGAATATGGTTATCTGGCAATTTTAAGGTCTCACTTTCATGCAAAACATCTTCCTAAAAACACTTGCTGAAAACTGTAGAAAGTAGAGCAGGAGGAATTATGTTTGGAAACAAGCAGCGCAAAGCATTAAGAGAAGAATCCTGACTGAATGTCTTATCTTCTTAAATTTTAACCTACACTCTCTTAATAAGATGAATACTCAGAAGGCTTAATACATGTATATTGTACATGCATATGCGTATGTGTATGCATATGATAATGCATACATGTACACTATATGTGTATCACACCTCCCATTCTTTGAAATGTTCCTGAATCTCAGTGTAAACTTGAACTCTTTGTGGAGATCTATTACAAAGGGTTACTTCAGCTTGCTAGGTTTCACCATTCTTTGTGAAGTTTGTCTGCTTCTGGCCCTTTTGCAGGAATTGCAGGAAAGGCAGCTTTTTGGAAGGGCTTGGAAAGGTCTCCTGTTAGCAGGACACACATGAGTTTCAGACCTTTGACCTGAAGTTTAAAGCTGGACTCAAAATAAGGCTCTGTGCTGTCACACCATCTCACACCCTTATCTTCAAGATCATGAACCTGGGTGTTTTTGCTAAACCGGAGTCCTTAGGGACCAGGCAGAGCCTTCTGCCAGCAACTACTTTAAAGCTGTTCCAAAAGATGACATTTATGTGTTAACGACCTGTATCACTCATGTCTCAGCTGTTCCTGCAGAACCAATAAGGTCAGAAAACTTATCTGGATGGTCCTTCCTGCCTATTTGTAAGTGAAGGACAGGGAAAAAGTGCTTATCTGCCACAGTGCCAGCAGATTGGATTGCAAGACCTTCTCTCCTCTCAGATTTGGAGAGGCAGCATTTCAAAGATAGGAAGCAAAGACTGCAGATATTAAAGTACAAACATAAAGAATCAATAAAATTAAATAAAAACAGGATAAAGGAGGTTTTGCAGCTGAAACTATTGCCTTTTCTCTCTCTTCAGAGATCTTTGCACTTCCCTTCATCATCAGATCACTCTAAATCTCCCATAAATCTGAGGCCCTAAAAGTGCCAAAGTGCAGACTGCTCTTCCTTCAAGGGTAAGTGCATTCATGAACCTCAGGGCTCATCAGGTGACAATGTGTGAAAACTGTGATGGCTTGGACCAGAAGATATGGGACTCCAGTAAAACAGTACATGGGAAGGAAAAGGAAGAAAATGCATGAAGAGAGGCTGGATGGCAAAAATAATTATAATATCCTAAGGAAATAAGTGTAACGAGGCAAGAGACATGCTGAAGCATGAAGCTGACTGAGGACAATAGGATAAGAGCAGAAAGCACAGCAAAAACAAAAGAGACAAATTACTTAACAAAATTCTGACGGAATAGAAAGCACTCTTAAATTAACTTGTCAAACATGATAAAGAACTGAATGGGTATTTGGGCTGGTATTTCACCTAAGGCAGCAAAATGCCAGGAGCAATTCTGACTCATATGTTTGTGAGTCAATTCTTCATCAGATAGCTGCTAGAACAAGAACTATTTCACGTGAAAATATATTTTTCTGCTGATCTAAACAAATTGAAAACATTTTCATTTGTTTTTCATGAGCAACACAGATGTTGTTTGGCAACTTCCATACAAAGCACCATAGATAAAAACCGTAACAGCACAGCGGAAATGGATGAAGTCTATTTTTTTAGCAGAACCAAAGATCTCCAAAGTTTTATACACTCTTTGCCAGGGAATGAGGGGAGATTAAATGAGTTTGGGGTCTCTGTGTTTGTGTAGTTTCATCCATCTCACATGGAAACAAAAGAAAAACCTCTGGAGATTTCTTTCTCATGCAGGAAAATCCAGTAGGCAGGAAAGTACATTCTTTTGAATCCACCAAACAGTTTAAGTTTATTCAGTTGTACTGCATATGTACTTTCTGCAGATGTAAACCAGTAATGGAACGGCTAATATCAGAATTTGCAATGAATGTGTAGCCCACATGCAAATTGTGCCACAGAAACTTCTAATTTTTGATAGCTAAATGCTGTAGTCCTTATGCCACTTTGTTTCCACAAGGATTTGAAAAGTTTACATACATAAAACATGCCATTTGTTCACCCAGAGCATAAATTGGACATTATTAGCCACAAATCAATTTCGCAGTGAAATTGCCTCTAGTGCCTTCTTTTCTGCTCTGTGGCCTACACAAATACACTCTCGATAAACCTACAGACAGATAACATGGCAGCTAAACTAAAGACTTTATTCATATATTACACCATTGAGGCCCAGCCCTTTCTCAAGCACTATCACTCCAGAATATTCCATTTCATTAGCCTTAACTACATCCTCTTAATATCTCACTAAATAATTCATATGATTTTTCAGCCTCTTTGGCATTTAAGCCTTTGAATACTGTACTAACAGATAATTAATGTCTCCCCGTAGATATCTCATGGCCAAGATATGTATATATTTAGCTGTTTTATCTTTCCTCATAAATTCAGCCATTTAATAATTGTTTTGCTGTTCTCTGAATCCATTCCAGTTTGGCACAATCATGCTTATAGCAAGTTGCTCAAAACTGAATGTATTTTTTAGGTATGGTCTCACCAGAACCATATGGACAGGGTTTTACAACCTCTCTTCCCCATGACCTAATGCCCCGCAGCTTGTAATTAAATTTTTTCTTGCTACCATATTGCACTGAAAAGTCACGTCAAATGTCTTATCTGTGTCTCTTTCAAAATCTTTTTCCATATCTCTCCCTTCCTCTCTTTCTTTCCACGCGTTTCTCCTTTTGTCCTCATTTGGCAGTAACTCATCCCCCAGAATTGTTTACATTGTAAGTTTCTAGTTATAATAGAAGAATGATTGCTTAAGATACTAGTAAAAGATTTGAGAAGTCTGTGCTTACTTTCCTGCTCTATGGAAAAGGAGGCAATATACCTTTCTATGACTAAATGGTGCTGTGAGCTTAAGGGCATTTCACCACTGCAAAACACCTATACATGCTGATATTAGGGCTGTTTAAATACCATGGATAAAGTCTTTCGGTTTTGTTGTGTTTTCAATTTCAGTAAATATTTGAATAGTATTTTCTGTCCTTTGCAGTGTTTACCCTTCCCAATTTATCTGGGATTTCATAGAATCTACTCCTAAGTACCTGCCAAATACCTGCATAATTTTAGCATGACTCTAGATCGGTTGACACATAAAATAAAAGGCATGTTGACAAAAGAAAAGAAATTCCCAGATTTCTATATAGTGTCTGAATGTCTGAGCAACTATTTCTCCAAATAAATGTTTCTGAGAAACACAGACTTACTAGCAACTGGTGCTGGTCTTGTGCAAGGCAGTAAAATTACTCACATTGTCTTACAGTGCTGTATGTGTTAGCCTTCAAAATGGCTACGGTGGGTGGGTTGGTTGTTCCTGGCAGCAATTGCCAAAGCATTAATGCTGGCTTCTGAGCATATCAAACTGGAAAACACCCCTGATATTTATTTAGCAGGTAAACTCATGTCTACATCTATGAGCTGAGATACAGTACAGTATATGTGCATCTGTGTATAGGGCTGTGAGGCTGAGAACTGGCTATCAGGATTCAAAAACCATTTTAATAAAAAACGTTTTCTGATGTTTTGAGGGAGTGCCTTTTTTGGTCAGACATTCAAGCCCATCTGCAGGCAGGAGCTCTAGTTATGTGGATGTCTACTTCACTTCTTTAAATAAAAGCTCAGAATGCCATATGCCTACTTCGAAGAGTGATCTCGTAAGAAAAAAATGAAATATTGCAAAACTTATAGTAAAACCATGAAAAGAAATAATATTGACCTCTAATAAGTCTTTCCTTTTTCAGTACTAAATGTTAATCCTTCCTAAGGTGAGTTTTGCTGCTACCTGAAATGAAACCTGCAGGCTTACATGGATGTTCTCAAGAAAAAGACAGCGGTTCTCTGCACCAGTGAAGGACCATGCTTTTTTTTTTGCCCATTATAGGAACCAGCTTGTTCACTGCCAAAAACTGCATCCATGTCTTCAGTAAATAACTCGTACTCTGTAAATGCAAAGGTTTCATCATCAGCACCCAAAATGTCAAATACCTGCTGCTATGGTTAGTTGCAGGGTTGTGAGGTATTTTTCTTCCTGCCAGGCTGAATGGTTCAGCTGCAAACAAGCTGCTGCATGAGCCCCAAGTGGCATATTTGAATGTAAAATATCACTGTCTTTGTTTATGTCACCCAAAGTCAGCATCAGTTACTGTTTCTACAGTTGAGCTTAAATGTTTTATCAATGTCTATGCTAGTAAAACAATGTTCATGAGTGCAATGATTTAAGTGCATCTTCATTTTCTACCTTTCCTGGCCAGCAGACTGTGGGGAGCTGTCAGTGAGGGGTAAATGTGAGTAAAATGTTACCTTGAGCCTAGGAGTAAAATATATAGGCTCATTGATATGTAAGTACACTTTGGGCCCCTAATCTAGCGAACCATTGATTTCATCTTTTAAGCCTGAAAATGGATCTTTTCACATGATTTTCATTTATTAAAATGCTATTAATTAAAATAGCATTAAAATAGCATTAAAATAGGTTATTAAAAAATGCTGGGCTTAAGATGTGCCTCACTCGCAATAGTCATAAAGGAGGCTTCACCAAACTTTTCAGGATGTTGTGATATTTAACTTCTGCTAGTGTATGTGTTAAAGGAATGCCTTGAGGTCTCAGATAAAGAGATGAATAAGAATCTGCCACTGTGTTGGAATTCAAAGGGAAAATCTCTACTGTATTCTTAGCAAATTTTTCTTTCATTATCTGTGGGCTTGCACTGAGAATGTCTCTGTAAGCCCTTCTTTCAAATCAGGGTTCACTGGCACAATGGAACAAGGTTTTAATTTGCTCAGAAATTAAGCTGGCAGATGTCAAATAAAGACACTCTTACCTGTCTGAACCAATCCTTGGTTTTGACACATGGCACTGGCTGTTGCTTCACTTGGAAATATCACAAATGCTGTGTTTTGTAACTGACATTCTAATTACTGTCTAGTGATTAGAGTTTGGCATAACAGACCATCTCTTGGATTGCTTTAGCTGTTAATGCTTTGCATGAACATTTCATTACTTAATATCATAAAATGGCAAAGTACATTAATTCACAGGCGTGAATGGACCTGAAAAGTTTAACCTTGACCACGTTTTTCCAGCTGGTTATGCATTCCCAGTAACTCTCTCTTGTTACAGCACGTGCACATACTTTCAAAAAGAAAATTTGTATCACCAATGCCACTAAAATACAAATATCTGTGCACACAGTGCATGACAGGTTTTACACAGGCAGAAGCCTCCTCATCCTCCTCCTCCCTACCAGCCTTCAAAATGCTTTTTTGTTTCAAATTGTGTAACTCTTTCGGCAGTTACAGATGTGCCAAGAGTTGGGCTTTGGCTGGGATGGGTTTTCTTTGTATCGGTTACAGCAGACCCTGCCAATGTCTCAGCTCTGCTGGCTGCGGAGGGCTGTTGCTCTCCGAGTGCAGCAGCACCTCTCTTGGCTGCTTCTTGCCCATCACCTCAGCCTTACCCGTGGCCTCAGATGTACAGGCGTGCTGCTTCTAGCTGCTCCCACGTCCCAGCGCCGCTGGTAGACCCAGGAGCAGGTGCAGATGCTTGTTGAGGTGGGGAGCGACCAGCAAGGGACAGAGTAGTGGCTGCCTCGAAACAAGAAGAGCCAGACTGTCAGATGTCTCAGTGAATGTGTGCTGGCACAGGCAGAGGCCATGGAGAGTCCAGAGCTGAAAGGAAAGCCAAAGGGGACCCAGTAAAGAGAAGAGGAATATAAATCCCCTGGGATCATCCACGTTAGAGAATGGGTCTTGTGATATTTTGCATGGGATGACTGGTTTTGTCTCCAAGAACAATGATTTGCTGTCAACCCTTTAGGATGGTGGTGTTCTGGAGAAAACCTGTGTTAAAAGTCACTTTGCAGCTAATAGGCTCAACCCCAACACTTGCTCACAAAATATTTTACCTCTAGGTTATCCCAGCAAACTCAACAAGCCAGATTTTGTTCAGGACATCAGCTCAGAAGCACAAGATTGAAGAACAGGAGGGACAACATGATTGCTCAGAGCTGCTCATGAAGAAAGACCTCATGCAATTACATCTACAGTGACTGTTATGCAGTGCAGGAGTGAAAGCAAGGAATGGGTCAGAAACATTCCCACCTGTCTCCAGTATGTTCTGGTGACCCTAGTCTCCAGAGGTTGGAACAGCCGTCAGACTATTGTCTCCTGCATATGAACAGACCAATGCAGAAACCATTGGCCCAGGAGATACTATTACCTTACCTAATTAATTAATATCACAGTATTAATTAGGCTGGACACAGCTATTTCATGGATATGAAGAGCTCTTTGTAGCTGTGCCACCATTATCCATGAAGATTTGATAGTATTTACCCATGTCAGCACCTGAGTTCCAGGCATTCTCAGTTCAGGACAGCTGACCCCACCAGGCAGACATCAACAGGCCTGAAGTTGGGCCATTAGTTTTGTACTAGGCTGAAGCATGTGCAAAACCATTCCCTTTTCAAACTGTCATTATTGGACTTTCAAAAAAATGGGCAGCTTCTAACCAATGACTCCTGCTCCCTGTGAAATTTTTGCCATAAGAACTCAAGTTCAGGGAAATTAGTCTGCTTTCCTGCAAAATTATGAAGGAATCATTTGGCCTTGTTGCTGCAGGAATTGGCCACCTTTTCACACAGCAATAAGGACCTGCCAGCCTGAGCTTCCAAAGCAGACAACAGAAGAGGACTGAGCAAGTAGGTAGATTTTTACCTCTCTATTGTGTTTTTGCCTTTCTCAAATGTTGTAAAATAGAAGCACCAACAACCAAGTATCAGAACCTGAACCTTTACCCTAGTTTTTTTTAGGCTGAACCATTTTGACATCTCTCTCTAGGGAGTGTTTATGTGTGGTGTAAAAGCGATCCAGGCTGCCAACGCATCAAAAAGCAAACAGAGCAATAAAGGTTGGGCTATTTTTGTTTGTTTTATTCAATATGCTTCATAAAGAGAGAGCTAGCTGGCTAATGAAATTATATATAAACCTGTTATGTGAATCCCTACGTAAATATAAAATCCAAGTTCAGTTTGCAGAGTGACTGGTAGAGAATTACAACATTATTGAATCATGATTGTTTGGACAACTTTCCACTCTTTCAGAGGATGTTAATAAATCATACAGGAGTTGTGGATTTTAGCACAAACGATTAACGATAGCAGAAATCTGATCTCTCTTCTTCACTGATTCATCTTAAAGTATAAGAACAAGAATAATACCCTGTGCAAAACATTGCTTGTCCTGTATGTCCTGTAATCTAACGTGAGCAGTAATTGGGTCACCAGTCAGAAACAAGGCTGCCCAGGATTCAAAGCATGCTGACAACTGGAGTGGGTCTATGTAAGTAGAGATGTTTTCAGATGCTGAACACATATGGACAAGATTACTCCCCTACCAGAGGTAAGGAGAGAGTCATAAGATCTTCCCTGAAGTACGGCTACAGCAGTGAAACTATGCACTGCCCCTATTGCAGGTTAGATTTCCTTCCTGTTTGCAACACAAGATTCAGGCAACCAAACGGAAAACTAAAAAGAAAGATCTATGGAGAATGTTTCACAAAGATACTCTAAAAATTGTTTAGCAAAGCCCTTGGTAATAATTTGAAATATAATGGACACATTCAAAGGAAATTACGATCTGTTTGTGATGGGTCACACAGACTAGTATATTTATAATTTTTGTACAAAAGCAGCAGTGCAATTAATGCTAACTAACTTGGAACACAGGTATACCTCTCTACTATGGCTTCTTCCCGGAGTCTCCACATCAAGGAATATTCCACCGGTCAATATCAGTGTTGCTTTTTATAGCAACAAGCATTATACAAACACAATTATTTGCCCTTTAGCCATGACTCAATCAACAATCCCTCCAGACTGTCTTCTTCACATATCACAGCTTCTCCCACTCAATTTACCTTTTGGGGTGGGTGCAGGAGATTAACATCCACCTTAAAAGTAAATAAAATGTAATTGGTTTTGAAACAGCTCATTCCACATAGGTGTCTTCAGTTTAGTAACTGAATGCCAGTGCATTTCATTATTTACCCCTACAGCTAGATGAGGTGGCAGATAGAGAAGCAGAAACTGGAAAGTTTGATGGGGTTTTTTTTGGCCTCCATTATTTAGAGCTGCAAGGACTAAAAACAGAAAAAAAAAAAATGGATGTTTGAAATCTCACTTTAATGCATTCCTGGGACATAGGCTATGAAAAGATGGGTCAGTGATTTTCAAATAAACCAACTGATGCAAACATTAAGTAAAAGTCTTGTGCCTTATTGAAGCAGTCCTATGGGAGACTACTTAATCTAAGTACTTGAGAGCTGCTGGGAACTAGCCAGTACCTCTTCCTTTAAAAGCTGGATATTCTCCTCCTCCTCTGTATGTGTAGATACCAGGAAAATGGGAATATCAAGCATAGCCTGGATCCGGCAAGTAGATACAGTCATTAATAGCAGTCCTCTTGTTCATCCTTCAGGATTAGGGTGATGGAAAGGCAAAGGCTCTGAACTTCAGTCTGCTGGTATAATTTGTATTAACCAAAGAGCGCTGCACACAAAGCTGTTCAGTGATCTGTGAAAAATGAATCAGTCTCTGTTTTTTTCCTAGAGGACAAAAACATACTTCACTGTAAAATGTAGACTGCTAATAGCATTAATTGTAGGGTTTATTGGCAACTTGTTAAAACGTCAAGAATTAAAGAAACATTCTGGGCTAGGTTCTGGACTTGGCAACACCAGTGTAAATTACATTAAAGCATAACTCTGTGCTTACAACAGATCTGAAAATCTGTGCATTTGATTGAAACAGCTATCACATATATTGGTTTCTTATCACTACGGCTTTTAACCACAAAACAGCCTGGGCCACACTGATTTGAGGAAACTTGCACTCTCTTTGTAGTTGTTATGTAGGTAAATATTGTGGTTTAAGTGCTAAAATGCACATAGTTGAAAAATAATTATCCATGATGTTAGCCAAGAAAAACTTGGCAAGCACTCTAATGGCATAGAGCTGGAAAGTTATAAAGCACCTTTATTCTCTTAAATAAGTAGGATTAGATAAAATATGTCAGTCAAAGACATCGTTTCAATTAGAATTGGGTAAAACTATCTCTTTTTTTTCCTTAAAAAAGGAACATTTTCTCCAAACTTTGAACTGAATTAAACAGCCAATTTATGTTTCTTTATTTCTTCTGTGACTTTTCTCTCAAGGAAACATATTTTAAGGAGTAATAACTAAGACAGCACACTTAGAGCAAATACTACAAAATATTTAAGTAAAATTAATTTCTGTGTATGCTAAGTCAAGAATTGGACTGTAAGTGTTATTTTCTAAGTTCATTTAGACAGAAGGAAACACACCAGGCTTAAAGTGTGTTTTAAACACCATTTATTATAGTTATTTATAGATAGGTATATGAGATAGGTATTTGAACTGAAATACTAATATTGAATACTTCCTATATTGCCCTCATTGAAAAATTCCCCCGGGTTCAAAAAATTTTCAAATTAGAATAGTTTCACAATTTTGGCATGATTTTGAATAGATACATTCCTGGAAATAGCCATCTGTTAACAGCAATCTGTAAAATACAACATAGAATATAAAATTCAGCTAGTGAGTTGTTCACTGCAATTCTCTCTCCTTTATTTTAATAACTAAAATTCAAATATTTTACTATAAATATTAAATGACCACTTGTTTTAAAATGCAGCAGTAATTTCTTAGGATGCAAAGTGTAAAATTTGCAAGAGGTGTGTGCACACTTGCAGACCTATGATCTTATTGGCATCACAGAGATGTGGTGGAATGGCTCCTGTGACTGGACTGTTGAAATGGAAGGATACAGGCTCTTTAGGAAGGACAGGCAGGGAAGATGAGAAGGCGATGTTGCCCTTTATGTCAATGAGCAGCTGGAGTGCATAGAGCTCCACCTGGGAATGGATGAGGAGCTGACCAAAAGTTTATGGGTCAGGATTACAGGGAGGGCAGGGATAGGTGACATTATAGTTGGGGTCTGCTACAGGCCACCCAACCAGGAGGATCGAGAAGACGAGGCCCTCTATAGACAGTCAGGAGCAGTCTCATGTTCACAAGCCCTGGTCCTCATGGGGGACTTCAACCACCTCAATATCTGTTGGAGGGACAACACAGCAGGGCATAAGCAATCCAGGAGGTTCCTGGAATGCGTTGATGATAACCTCCTTCTCCAAGTGACAGAGGAGCCAACGAGGAGAGGTGCTATGCTAGACCTTGTTCTCACCAACAGGGAGGGGCTGGTGGGAAATGTGAAGCTCAAGGGCAGTCTTGGCTGCAGTGACCATGAAATGGTGGACTTCAAGATCCTCAGGGCAGCAGGGAGGGTGCACAGCAAGCTCGCTACCTTGGACTTCAGGAGAGCAGACTTTGGCCTCTTCAGGGATCTGCTTGGTAGAGTACCATGGGATACAGCCCTGGAGGGAAGAGGGGCCCAAGAAAGCTAGTTAATACTCAAGGGTCACCTCCTCCAAGCTCAGGAGCGATGCATCCTAACAAAGAAGAAGGCACACAAAAACTCCAGGAGGCCTGCATGGATGAACAAGAAGCTCCTGGACAAACTCAAACACAAAAGGGCCTGGGAAGAATACAGAGAAATTGTCTGAGCAGCCATGATTGGGTTAGGAAAGCCAAAGCCCTGATAGGAATAAATCTGGCCAGGGACCTCAAGGGCAATGAGAAAAATTTCTATAGGTACATTGGTGATAAAAGGAAGACTAGGGAAAATGTGGGCCCTCTCTGGAAGGAAATGGGAGACCTGGTTACCCAGGCCACGGAGAAGTCTGAGGTACTCAATGACTTTTTTGCCTCAGTCTTCACCAGCAAGTGCTCCGGCCACACCACCTGAGTTGCAGAAGGCAGAGGCAGGGACCAGGAGAATGAATAACTGTCCACCATAGGAGACGATCTGGTTCAAGACCATCTAAGGAACCTGAAGGTGCACAAGTCCATGGGACCTCATGAGATGCATCCACAGGTCCTGAGGGAACTGGTGGATGAAGTGGCTAAGCTACTATCCATCATACTTGAGAAGTCATGACAGTCCAGGGAAGTTCCCACTGACTGGAAAAGGGGAAACATAACCCCCATTTTTAAAAAGGGTAAAAAGGAAGACCTGGGGAACTACAGCCTAGTCAGTCTCACTTCTGTGCCCAGCAAGATCATGGAGCAGATCCTCCTGGAAACTATGCTAAGGCACATGGAAAATAAGGAGGTGGTTGGTCACAGCCAACATGTCTTCACTCAGGGCAAATCATGCCTGACAAATGTGGTGGCCTTCTATGATGGGGTTACAGCATTGGTGGATAAAGGAAGAGCAACTGACATCATCTACCTGGACTTGTGTAAAGCGTTTGACAACTGTCCCACATGACATCCTTGTTTCTACGTTGGAGAGACATGGATTTGACAGATGGACCACTCAGTGGATAAGGAATTAGCTGGGTGGTTGCGCTCAAAGAGTTGCAGTCAATGGCTCAATGTCTGAGTGGAGAACAGTGATGAGTGGCATTCCTCAAGGGTCGGTATTGGGACTGGCGTTGTTTAACATCTTTGTCGGTGACATGGACAGTGGGATTGAGTGCACCCTCAGCAAGTTTGCTGACGACACCAAGCTGTGTGGTGCGGTCAACACACTGGAGGGAAGGGATGCCATCCAGAGGGACCTTGACAGGCTTGAGAGGTGGGGCCATGCAAACTTCATGAAGTTCAACAAGGCCAAGTGCAAGGTCCTGCACATGGGTCAGGGCAATCCTGAGCACAAATACAGGCTGGGCGATGAGTGGATTGAGAGAAGCCCTGTGGAGAAGGACATGGGGGTATTGGTTGACAAGAAGTTCAATATTACCCAGCAATGACCCAGCCCAGAAAGCCAACTGTGTCCTGGGCTGCATTAAAAGAAGTGTGACCAGCAGGTTGAGGGAGGTGATTGTCCCTCTCTACTCCTCTCTCATGAGACCCCACCTGGAGTACTGTGTCTAGCTCTGGGGCCCCCAACCTAAGAGGGACATGGACCTGTTGGAGTGAGTCCAGAGGAGGGCCATGAAGGTGAACAGAGGGCTGGAGCACCTCTCCTGTGAAGACAGGCTGTGAGAGTTGGAGTTGTTCAACCTGGAGAAGAGAAAGCTCCAGGTAGACCTTATAGTAGCATTCCAGCACTTAAAGGGAGCCTACAACAAAGATGGGGAGGGAGGGACTATTCATCAGGGAGTGTAGTGATAAGACCATGGGTAAAGGTTTTAAACTGAAAGATATGAATTGATTAGATATGAGGAAGAAATTCTTTACTGTGAGGGTGGTGAGGCACTGGAGTAGGTTGCCCAGTGAAGTTTTGCATGCCCCATCCCTGTAAGTGTTCAAGGCCAGGTTGGATGGGGCTTTGAGCAACCTGGTCTAGTGGAAGGTGTCCCTGCCCATGGCAGGACGGAGGACGGTTGGAACTAGATGATCTTTAAGGTCCCTTCCAACCCAAACCATTCTATGATTCTAAAATTATAGGCTTTTCACATGGAAAACATTCAGTATTTACCTTTCTGTCTTGATAGCATTGATAGAAGTGATTCAGAGATTTCCCAATGTCACATGCAAAACTTTTTATACAGATTTTTCTTTGCTGTAGCTTAATTAAGTTTGTTCTTCATTGTACTGTAAGATAAATAGTGTTAATTCCTAGGCAACCTTAGCTAAAATAAATATGTTTTGTACTTTGTGAAAGAAAAGGATTACTTTATCATTATCAAATGCAAAGTGTCCCAAGTTTGTTATCAGCGTACGGTGAATGTTTGCTTTAAGATGAACTTAATATCAGCAACCTTACAAATGAACAAATAAAAACCAGGCACTGAAAAAAATGTGCTGAAAGCGTTCCTTTTGTCAAATGCAGTTAAAGTGCGCTATGCTTAGTGCTCTGTTGCACTCTGGGGCTAGACAGGATTACTCCATTTGCAGTCCATTTTATTTTAACTTCCCAGGACCCAGTGGAGGCCTGGGAAGACTCAAGAGTTCTGGTGACAGACACTGGAGATCTGTTATCTTTAAATGAAGTGTTTTAGGGCCATTCCAACCTGAATTTGTGTATCCAGGTCTTTTGGTTAAGCCCAGAGGAGATTCAGCTGGTGTTCTGGCAGCAGAAACCTCCTCATATTGCCTCCTCCATGTGCTCCAATGCTGTCTTAGATAGTGCACCTGTAGGATTGAGAGGGAATTTCCCCCACCCCACTCATTTGCTTTCAAGCTTGACCTATCTTGTTCTGCTGGGATTGCCAACAAAGCCTTAAGTCATGGTAATGGTATTTTTTATCTTTATGCAACTGAGAATAGAATTTAAGCTACTAATTCATTCTATATGCAGGCTGGAACAACTACTAAATCTTGACATGCTTTGCCCCTTTTCAGTTCAACTCAGTAGTCTAAAGCCAAACAGTTCTGTTTCTCAATACTAATTCCATCATCCTTGGTTTTCTCCAGCTGTGTTACTGGGAAATGATAAAAGAACACAGTGGAAAAACAAGTAAATCTGGTTATTTTAATTTCAAGTTAAACTGAGGCAGTGCTTTGAAAGAGTTAAACCAAAATGTGACATAAGAATTTGTTCCGCTGTCTTCTCAGTTCTATAGGTTTGCTCTGGAAATTTCATGGATTTCTGCTGGTCAGCTGCTGCAGAGGCTGAATGGATTATAAATGCATGTCTGGAGCCCGCGATCCTTTCTGTGGTGCCTTATGCAGGTTATAGAGACATACTCTCCCCACCCCTCCCTGCCCAGCATCCAAATACTGTTCATGGTCCCCTATTTTAATACTGACAAAACATCACCACCATGAACCTCCTTCTAATAAAAGTCCAAAAAGGGAAGAAACAACTTAAACTCTTAATGACTGTTTTCAGTTTTGTGCTGAACTTGGCATAGGTCACAATGGAAAACTTCAAAATGAAACTTTAAATTTAATTAAAATAAAACTTAACACACCCCCCCTCCAACCCAAAGCCTTTCTCATTAAAAGCAGTATTGTGTGATCCTGATTTTGACTGTATAAACCAAAACAGATCAACAAAAAAAAGTTACCTGTAACTTGCCCCTCTGACAGGGAAGAGAATCAGCTCCCGTCCCTAGGATGCTGAAGAGAGGCAGAATCAGTGCAGGGCAAGCTAAAGGAAAAGTCCTGCTGAGCTGCAGGCTGCTGACAGGCACCACAACGCAGGGATGGCTCTCCTAACTTTTGGCTGCTGTGTCTCAAAATACCATCATGTCTCATAGATTGACCAAGCTGATGTGGTTCTGTCTCAGGAGCCTAGAGGCAAGGCTCAACGGAGACTTGCCCTTTGGGGCTCTCCTCAATGACTTGGTTTTACATTCACTGGGCATCTCAAACTCCCAGGAACCTTTTCAAAATCATAAGTATAATCAGAATCTTAATAGATACAGATTATTTTTTAAATAGTTAACTTCTATGAATTCCATTTCATGATGGAGAAATGTCACCCTCCTGCTCCGGTGCCTATCAGATGACATGATCCTACACCTACATCTGTCATTTGAAGTTGTCAGGAAGAACAGGGTCATTCAGAGTGTTGCTTTCCTGGGCCAGAGTCTCCAGCTTTGGAAATAAATATCTCAGCTTTTTCTTGACATTTCATTTTGATAGTGACTCGAATGCACTTCAGCATTTGTCTGGTAATAGGAGATAATTGCACCAGGGTAAGATGGTCTCAGAGGGCCCTTCTATTAGACTTCTGGAGTTCCCATTGGGATTGCTTGCTGCCTCTTGATCTTCTCAGTGATCTGCCATTCTGTGAAGTACCATGCAGCACAGCAGATGCAAACAATCTACTTTCATTGAAGACCTCAGTTGGAATAATATTTTCTTTTTGCATTTTGTTCTATCTATAAATCTTTTATATGGAAGCTTTAAAAAGACAAGTAAAACTAATATGACATCTTAATCACCTATTTATTTTATATCTCAAATTATATATCCTACTGCTGCAATATGAAAGTAAGCAAAGTTAAAAAAACACATCAAGCTAAGTCTATAGTTACTGTATACACTCTAAGGTTTTTTGTACCATCAAATATTGCCTAGAGACTTTGAACAGAACTCTACCATCTGTATCTATCGTGCTGTTTGTCAGAATGGCAGTCTTATCATATTACTATTTTTTTAAGGGATAGGTTGCTGGCCTATCACTCAACTCCTATCCTGTAGGCAGCTTTTTGTCTGGATTTAGCTCTTTAATCTCTCCAGCTATGTGGATTTCCAGGAATTTAAACTCTCACAAGTCTAAGTCTTAATGGGTTTCAGAACTTTCCTGCCATTCCAACACATTAAGAGTCTCCAGGGAAAATGCGATGTTTATGTTGCACTGTACTACTTCTTGAAAATTGCAGCACGTTCCCTATACTGTCTCACTATGATTGGTCATGACCAGACCGTCACCTGGCCTCCACTTTGTTCTTTATTTCCTCTGTTTGGAAATTCACTCCATATGAGAATGAGAGGAGAGAAAGGTCTGAATTCACTTCGATGTCTGGCTATTCATAAGCCAATGTGACATGTTTTGTTCTTTTCCTTCTCCTTCTGCATGACTCCAGCAAGAATCCTTAACACCAATACTGCAAGAAAATTACAAGTCATGGCTCCCTTCTGATTTTCCTGATATGCTCTAAAATAAGAAATGGAACAAAAGAAGATTTTACATTCTTATGTAGGTGTAATGCTCTACTGACAATGTGATCTTTATTAACAACTTGCTCCCTGGTTTAACCTAACAAGTGTGCAATGTGAGGTGGATGTTTTCACAACTTTGGTAGGTGGGTTGGCACTGGTTTTTTGGAACCTGTAAGGGTGTAATGAGGTGAAATCTCCAAAGGCTTTATACTTAGGTTGGGTTTCCATATGGATTTAAAATGTATTCAAACATCTTGAATAGATTGAGAGGGGAGCAGCCTTCCTCAAGACATTTGGCACTTTAGATGCAATCAGAAACCAAAAGTGGAAAAGACTTATTGAAATGGTTCTAAACTTCAAAAAACAGTGCAATGTGGAGGTAGTTGTAGAAATGGGGAAGGTTCAAGGTTTATAGGAAATACAGAAACCTGTCTGCATGTGACCATCCAGTTCAAACCTCTGTACCACCAAATCCCTTCACCACTTTAGCCAGTTTTGTTAGCTTCCCTCATGCTGAACACTCAGAAGAGTTACAGAACCAAACTTTATCCATCTTATCCTTCTTTAATGTCAACGATAGGTTTTGGTGTAAAGATGAATCAGAAGGTTTTTACCTGCCAAGAACTGAGTCCAGAGTTCTGGATTTCTTCTGCAACAGCAGATAATTTTGCTCACACCTAAGCCTATGCTGCACTTTATGTATTAGATTCTCATACAGTAGAAATCCAGAGACACACAGTTAGGTCCTGGCAATAAAAACATGGGTGTTGATTTGCAGACACTTAATTTTAAAATAAATTCATTAGAAATTTATCTATATCCAAGCATCCTGATCTTGCAGCTGTTTGCTATTTTTCTTACTGTCAAGCCCCAAATCATTGTACTGAACACTATACCTTCTTGGAAGCGTGGTTGTGGATTTAAATTTTGTGTCTCAAGCCCATTCCTGGAGTTAAACTGAATGTGCAAGTCTTTCCATATTGGACTGAATCTGATCTCACACTGAGGCAGGTCAGAAGTAACGGTACCAAAGTCAATGGAACTGACCCTAACCTCATAACTTCAGTATCAGTTGAATTTCACTTACTTCAGTGGAGTTGATTTTGATTTACACTGATTGAATGAGATCAGAGTTAGACCTCATGTTAAATCCATTATTTTTCTTTTGATTTTAGTAAAAATCCCAATACAGCAATTGAGAAATAGGATGAGATTTTTCTGCTAAAAGTGCTGGTTAAGTTTCTTTAAAATAAATACAGGAAAAGTTTTGTATTGTCTCTATGTAGAAATGCGTGCTGTTAGCTAAGAGAGAGGAGAAATATTCTGCAGCATTAAATCGTATTTTACAGTTCAATCATCTGGAAAATTTCCATATGTCATATTTACATTCACTTCCTATTTAATGCAATACAGATTTTTTACATGCATAAACCTTGAAAGAAAATAACACATGGAGAAGCCTATGTAGTTATTTTGTTTAATGAAATGGTATGCTTTTGTTTTATAAAAGAATTTTAATGGGCAGAGTGCAAGACCCTGAAACAAGACAGTGTTTCTTTCAATCAATTTTTTTCCATTTTCATTGCCCAGCACAAGCTGTGAAATAGTCCCAGAAAATGTGAAGGTTTCATGTATTCCATCCAAGTCAATGATTTATCTAATTCAGTAATCACAATGAATGAACATGAAGTTATAGAATCATAGAATAATAGAATTGTTCAGGTTGGAAAAGACCTTTAAGATCATCAAGTCCAACCATTAACGTAGCACTGCCAAATCCACCACTACATCATGTCCCTAAACACCTACACATCTTTTAAATACCTCCAGGGATGGAGACTCAACCACTTCCCTGGGCAGCCTGTTCCAATGCTTGAAAACCCTTTCAGTGAAGAAATTTTTCCTAATATCCAATCTAAACCTCCCCTGGCGCAACTTGAGGCCATTTCCTCTTGTCCTATCACTAGTTACTTGATAGAAGAGACCACCACCCACCTCACTACAGCCTCCTTTCAGGCAGTTGTAGAGAGCGATAAGGTCTCCCCTCAGCCTCCTCTTCTCCAGACTAAACAGCCCCAGCTCCCTCAGCCGCTCCTCACAAGACCTGTGCTCCAGGCCCCTCACCAGCTTGGTTGCCCTTCTCTGGACACGCTCCAGCACCTCCATGGCTTTCCTGTAGTGAGGGGCCCAAAACTGAACACAGTACTCGAGGTGCGGCCTCACCAGTGCCGAGTACAGTTGAATACTTTATACTCAAGCTCAAGTATCCCAAAGTGCCCTTTTATGGTCCCTGTGCTGGTCTTAAAAATGCAAGTCACTTAAATTCCACTCTGAAATGCTTCCTGATAATCGACTGTTGCTGTTGTAACCTAGGATGGTGTATAAATGCTGGGTTGCTGAGCACGGTCCAGTCACCTTTATGGTTAAAATCTGCAGTAGCACATGTTTCTATTGAAGAAAGGAGGATTATTTTAGGGACTGTATGAGGTGACAAGATAAAGAATGAATCTGTGAGCTTCTAAAAAAAAAATTTGGAGCCATTGTCTGCCCCAGTTAGAACTATAAAATTCCACTGGATTGTATAAATCAAAAATTGGCCTGAAGAGTTCTGTGTAGTTTATGTCAAGGCATCTTGAACTGATGGAGCTATTGTGGAGCCACATAATAACAAATAAAAAAAAATGCAAAGAATGAAATGTAGCTATGTTTGTAAAAAGGAATGCTACAAACAGATTAGCTTTATAAGTCAACCATCAAATTCAAATCACGTGGAAGTAAATGCAGCTCCTATGAAAATGTCTGGGTGGCATTCAATATGGTTCATAGAAAGTAAGCTGGGTAGAAAAAAAGACAGTCCTAGTTCTCTCTTACTACTGTCTCAAAGGAAGACTGCATTTTGTGCTTGATTCCCTGGACTTTAATGGAGGAGGTTTGGAGGTATACCAGTATCCTTTCAAGATGGTTCATTATCAAGAAGCTTGACTGAGTAACAGTCAAATTTCTGTGTATTTGTGTGCGTGTCTGTGTGTGTGTGTGTGTTCAGCACCCTTCTCTTGTTCACTGCATCATCAAAACCTGATCCATTAATTTTCTGATTAATATTCAGGCAAGAAGACTGCTTTTCACAAATAAGAATGTTACAAAAGACCCCTACTAGTGCTTAGTTTCTACACTGGAACAACACCTATCTGCAAGCAAAATATGCTGAAGTGCTTAAAGGTGGGAATGACTAGTAATGCAAGAAGACTGTGATCCCACCAGACTTTGGGGAATGGTATCTCCAGGTACACCTGTTTACTGTTAGATTTGCCATCCTGGACAAGGGGCAGACTAGTGGAGACAAAACCAAGCTTCAAACACACTACTATACTTTACGTAACAAAGCAAACCCACTTGAACTCCACTTAATCTTCCTTAAATTAACAAAGAAAACATTTGGTTAGCATTGAAAACCACTGTCCAATGCTGAGCAATTGCTGTGTCACTGTACTATTGATGCATGTAACTTGTGGCTCAGAGGCAAGCCCTGTGGCTCCTGTTCCCATCAACCTCAGAACTTCACCAGGATAGACGCCTGTACTGATTTGGGGCAGGACGGCTGGGGTCTGGAAGCAGCCAAATAGTGTGTCCCCTGACAGCATACATGCTGCACACCTTGCAAGGATTGGTAAAACACAAGCTGATCGATGTGCCTGAATTTTCACTGTGTTAAGCTGCATTGAGTGGGTTTATTGTCTCAGGTTCCTCATGTATAGTAATTCCCTAAACCTCCTTTTACTGCATGGTGTAAATACAGCCTATGTAAAGTGCTAGTCTTTTTGCACATTCAAGCAGGTGAAGGTATTTCTCTTCCATTTTGAGAGGGCTTCCCAAATCCTTCATTTTGAAGTTTTGTTTCAAGCAAAAATTTACTTCAAACTCATTGGCTTTATTGTGGTTTTGCATCAAAATGTGGTTTTGAGCTAAGTCAGTAAGGCAGTGACTGTAAATCAGTCCAAGATGACTGGAAACTTTTGGAAGAACAGTTCATGACCTGAATAAACCTGGCCTCAGTTTAAAGTTTGCAACAAAGTCCAAGGTAATTTGCTACTGAATGTTTCATGTGACACTCAAGATTCCACATTCATCCCCTTAACAACCAACTCATCACTATTTATTGTTTGTAGGGCTGTACCAGCAAGAGGGGTCACACTGAAGCACAGGCACAAACTTTAAAAGTTAGGCTTTATCTGGGCACTGCTGTCTGCTACCTATAGCAATATCACTGTAGATTATGAGCATTCACTTCGCACTGCCTGCTACTGTTGATATGGTGTGGTCTTTACTCTCCTATACTCTGCAAACAAGCAGCTAATCAGTCTGACCATTTGCTGAGTGAGTTGACAACTGCAAGAACCAGATGTTAAGTTCTAGAATTTATTTTTCCAGTAGGGTCATTTAGGTCTCTGATTTGTTTCCTAGCTAGCTCTTCTTAAGTCTTTTATCTGCCTTCTTGGCTGATTTCCATCAAAACAATAAAGCATTTATAAGTCTTAGTTTCCCCATAATCATCATCTCCAACTGCAATTCCAAGAAGTCCCCTGTGTAACGATGTGAGGGTTTTATTTTCCTTGCAAAAGCTGTGAATGAGGTACAGATTTTGTTATGTCAGATACAATATTCGTATCTTGTTTATAACTGCTCAAAAGAACATACTGTGAAACTTCATTCACAGAATTGACATTTCAAATTTATCAGAACAGGATTTACACTCTGATGTTTGTACAATTACAAAAGTTATCTCTGATGGGTGGAGGAACAAGTTTGTTTTGGATCAAGTGAATCCATCCAAGTCTCCATGGGCAGCAAAGAAAGGACATGAAAACCTGGAATAGCCTTTGCAATGATACTGATAACAGACAGTCACCCTGAAAACACTGGGGAAAAAAGAAATTAAACACCACGCATTTTCCTAGTAAGGGTTCTTATTCTTTGCTTACTTTCATCCAGAGATTACTTTTAAATAGAACAAACTTGCAAGAAATATATATAAGCCTTTTTAAGAGTGCATTTTTCAAGATCCACATATTTTGGTTTTGCATGAAGGAAAACATAAAAAAAGAAAATAATGACTGATATGTCAACACTTATTTGTCAATATCTAACAGAACTGTATGTGCACCTTCAAATTACTGCTGCCTCTTTAGTAGATTTCCTTCCCTTAAGATTTGGATTACAATTCTCTCTCTCTTTTGCAGTTCTGCTATGAAGAGGTATCTGGTTCTGACAATCTCTTAAGTTACTTTTCAACCCTTGATACTTACATATGTTTTCAGGCAATACTTTCAATTTGTTTTCCACTTAAGCTTGAAATTGCTGTTTTTCTACTGTATGGTTTTGAAGGTGTCTAGAATTCAAGCAAGGGTTTGGTTGGCTATTATAAAAGATTTTCTGTAAGCATCTCATTTTTGATGAAATGCTTCAAGTGAATGAAACACAAAACATCCTAAAAGTTGTGTAAAAGGAGATGAAAGATATGGCATGTTTGGCATAGCAATATGACAGTACTATCCCAATGTACATGCAGGTCCCCAAAATAGGTCAAAATGGCTCTTCCCGCCAACCAGACATTAGATGAATTCAGTGGTTCAGATGCCAATCCTGGCTCAGAAAGTCCATGAACTCCCAACTGCCAGCAGCAGACAAGGTGTATCACAGAAGAACCTTTTTAACACCTCACCTCTTTATAAAACTCTTTCCCTTGGCTGTACGTTACTGGTTACTGTCAGAGATGAGCTACTGGATAGAGGGCCTTTTGGTCTGAATCACTCCAGTTGTACTGATGTTAAATGTCTTTGCTTGGGAATGTTACTCTGTTGTCATTATTGACCTTCACTTGCACGTCTGGGCTGCCAAACTCTGATTTGGGAACAGTATACAAATCCAAATTGTCCACTCACAAGAATGTCTAAAATTAATAGTTGTGCCATCCGCAAGCAGTCAAAGGTACAGTCATTGTTGTCAAAGCTCAGAAGATAGTGTAGATACTACTCCAAAGAAATTAAATCCAGGGAACTGAATTCTGCTCCTTTTAGTCATGATAAGCAGAATTTCTTCTCTACAGTATTTGAGGACTTAGCTACCACTTCACTTGAGTAAACATGTCAAAATCTGGGTTTATACAGTGGTGCTGGTAGTGACATGCAATATTATATTCTCTTAAGGACATTTTCAGATGGCAAGTATGCGTCTCTTCCATGAATAACATAAGCATGTGCATCATGGTTTTTCAGGCCTTGTTAGAGGTTGTTATTTTTCCACATTCATTACTACTATATAGTAGATACTGCTATTAGAGCCGTATCACTGGTACAGCTGATTAATGTCCTTGAAGTGATTGTCCTTTCTCTAGAGATGAAAAGACTAAAAGAATTTGAAGGGGAGAGAGAAAATAACAGTGATGAAAGCTTTGACTAATGCATACAAAGCTCAGAATTATAATTTCAGCCACCTTATTCTGAAATATATCACAATAATTAATTAACAGAGTATGAAACAGTATCTTTTCATGCAAGGAAGTGCTGTGAAAGCAAACACAAGAAAGACTCTGGATGTTTCTGGCACAGTTCTGGTAATGTCCTGATACAGGTCTAGTATTTAAGACAATTCCCAAACTACTAATTGTCTCATTCTTAAGTGCCAACAGTGACTGTAGAAGGGGACCTCTAATGCCATCAGCCAGTTGATGAGGCATTCAAAACTCAAACTGAGGCATCCAAATCTCAGTTTGAATTTTCCCCAGCAGATTACTCTCCTCTGTTGTGTTTGGGTGGGATGACTTCCACAGAATTGGTTCCTTAAGCTTCAAGCAATTTTCAACCCTTTGTTTCCATCTGTTTATTTCCTCTGGATAAAATATCGGTTACTACATTTAAAACATTTGGGTTTAGATTTCTGTTGTTCTAGGATCCTACCATTTCAGATGACAGCTGGATCATATGTATAAACTTTACATGACTTTTCTTACTGCGTAGATCCCAAACCTTTCTTCTTTTAGTGATGTCAGCAGCTTTCTATCCTTAGTACTACAACTGAAAGAAAGCAGCTTTACCTGCATCCTCTTCCAACGTGTAAGTTTTAAGGGAGCTCCACAATTCTCTGTGCATGATATTGTAGAGGCTGTGTTGGTGGGCCAGCATAAGGAGGCAGTGCTCCCCTAACGCCTATCCTTTCCAAATATGTTGTCTCCCTTATCAGGACAGATCTTTGAAAGGAAGATTACAAACATTTGTTTTCACCAGTGAGTAGAGGTACCTCCATCCTCCATTCTGGACATCAGACAGAAAATTCAGACAGACCCTTGTTTCCTATGGGTTAACCATAGGCAGCTGTAGTGACAGCGTGCTCACGTAAGGCTCTTTCAGTCTGTTGCCTCTTCTGGACCCTGTTTAATCATCATCTCATGTAATACAGAAAATACCTAGCTCAGCCTTCTGGATTTCATTTCAGGAGTAGGCATGTGTGCCTCTACTGCGTCTAGGCTTAAGGTCTTCAGCCATCAGATTTTCTCAAGGTCTGGAGAAAGTCCTCTAGCAGAGGTACATCTGTATTAGGCAGGTTTCTGTCATGGTAGCTTTCCTGAGTTTGGGAAACACTGAACTGGAAGCTGCTAAAACTTGCTTATATGGCTTTAGCTGCATTTCTGCTTGGGGCTTTGCTAGCCTATTTTTCTGCCTCCAGCTAATGAGGCATTCAAAACTCAGATTGAGGCATTCAAACATCAGTTTGAATTTTCCCCAGCAGATTTTGTTACTCTTCAGCCAGCAAAATGTGCCAGCAAATCTTTGAAGTCTAGACCATACATTAACTTTACTATAGGTTCTTTGCTATCAGAAATATGATACCATCAACTACTCTTTAAAAATTCTTCCTTTTGTTTGTTCAGTCACCAAGGTCAAATCCACTGCAAATTGTACTCTAACTGAACAAACCATCAGGGAACTTACTACTTTGATTTTTTTGTTTTACAAATCATCAGAGAAGCCTTGGAGACTAAACAGCTTTCCACAGCTAGAGAAATGTGCTTGTGGTAGCTAATAGTAAAATACTATGGGAAAATTATTAATATATTGTATAACTTGATGCTAATGGATACATCACATACTCACTTTTGGTTACCAAAACATTCTATTTAGCAAGTAAACAATTTGACTAAAGTTTTAAGGCAAATCCTGGTCCATACAAAGTCCTGACCCCAGGGGCAAAAGATCTTGATTTCACTGAGAATAAGATCAGTCTTTTAGTTCAACGAAGTTTTAGAAAAAGGTGTTCTTGTAAATGTTTAGTTAAAAACAACCTTTTATAAGTAAAGTGGTATTGTACAGTATCAGCAAATATGTACAACTTAATACTACTTTTGCTGGTCCATCTTATTTTTATCTAGAATCTTATTTTGTGTATTTGTAAAAATTGGCAAAAAGAAGCTATGATTGAATTTGCCTAGTTTGGCCTTAGTAACAAAGCAAGAAGAATAAATTCAGCAGACTAAGAAAGAGACACAGAGGGCATGTAGTGTGACTTTTATTTCAGAGTAGCAGCTCCTGGTATAGTACTGAAGATTATGATAAGTACTTCTTTATTTATTTTTAATTGGTTGATTAATCTTTTCCACCCTTTGCTGCCTTTTAGCAATCAAGTTGGTATGCATGAGCAGGCCTACGACTATTTTATTTCCATGACTAACTGATGCTCCTCTTGGTCAGTATGACTTCACAGAGGAAAGGAAAAATGTTTTCTATCTCTGTTCATCCTACCTTCCACAAAGAAGTCTTCAATATGAATCTACCAACTTAAATAGGGTAGGTATATATGATTCATATGGAAAGACCAAGGCAGATTTATTTTTTTAATATATAAATGGCCTGATTGCATTTTGAATTATAGCCATCTTTCTTAAGAACTGTTTCTGTCTGTTCCCTGAACTTCTTTATACACAACTGTCTGTCTCCTCCTTTCCTAAAAAGTGGCCTATATGTAAACATCAATTGCTAGCCAGTGTAAAAGTTGCACTTTAAATTACACAAACTACCAATTGTCTTAGATGTTTTCTTCTGCTCCATGGATGCTAACATATACATGCTCTATTCTACTCCCTCTTTTCAATGGCATTGCTTGAGGAGGGACAGGTTCTGCATAACAAATGTGGACAGACCAGTATTCTGTAAATGAATTCAAATGCTGGGGGTAACTTCAAAGAATCGCCATCAAATTCAATTCTGGAGTTCATCAGAAATTTCAAATGCTTTTCCAAGGTACCAGAAAGAACAAAATCCTGTATGTCTGTAAAACAGCCACAAATCTTGTAAGAAAGTTTTTTTTAACTGCAAGATATCCAATAATTTTGTTCCTAGACTGTTATGCTATGTGTACAAAGAACTGCCATATGCCTTCAATTAATGTAATTTTGAGTTTAGATTAAAACAACAAAATAAGAACAATACAAAGTTTCCATGAAAGACCACAACGTCTTTATCTTCTTCGTCTTTAGTGAGCTATGTAAGAAAGTGAGTGCCTCTGTCTTTTCTTTACTTAAATAGGAAAAATGACAGAAACATTCCAAAAGCTTAAAAATTGGTTTTGACTTTGCAACTTATGTGAGGAGAAATTTCAGCTTACAGCTATCCATCTTCCTGAACTGATTCATTCTACCTCACTTGAAATCTATAGTGTAAATCTTAAAATAAAAACACAAAACAACACAGTTCTCTGAAAGTTGTGACATCTATTCTTTGTTTTCTGATGGTAAAGGAGTCGTGCTAAATATAAAAATAGTAATGCTTATATCTTTGTTAGAATGCTAGCAGGAATTTCTATCCTCCTTTCTGCCTAAAAGGGAATAATTATAACCAGAATGTTTCCACTTTGTACCTTTTCCAGATGTGGATGTCAGAGGAATAAAATGACATGAGTCAAGTGTTATTTTATGCCCTGAGTATACCACTTTACATTGTGGCTTTTAGAACTCTGTTTGCAGAAAGCTAAACTGTTCTTGTTAGAGAGAGAAAATAGTACAGGAGCCAACTAAAGGATCAAACTGCTTTTTAAAAATGTAGCAGAAGCTTAACAAAGTCCACTAAAATATGACTTTCAGGAGGACATGAGCAATTGTTATTTGAAATGCCAACTAAACCACCAAAATTTTCTAGGACTATTATGACATTCTTCCTAATTAAAGTTTATGATCCATTGGGGTATAATCTTCATTATTTGTGAACAGCAAGATATGATTGATAGCCACCCTGGTAACCGTTTACGTAGAAAGCTGCTTTGTGTGAAACAACAGGAATCACAGAAAAATATACAAGTTCTTTTCAAGGATTGAAGGATTGTGCATCTATTGCAGACCATTGCTCTTTTGTCCTAGCTTTCATTTTATAAAGAGTTGCAGTACTCTGACTTACAGAACAAAATTATAACTTTGAATTGTAACGGCAGGTTTTGACAATGAAATAACATATAACATTTACTGATTGGAAAATCTGGTAATATCCTAGAATAATGGACAGGACTGGAAAGAACTTTTGCTCGTTTGTCTTTGTCTTTCTTTGTCCACTATGCTGTAGTAGCATTGGAGCAGTAGGAGATGTTAGTGTGGAGAGTGGTTATCATCTTCAACAAGACCAAAGAGACATCCAGGTAATACTGGCCACTGCACACCAAGAGGATGACTGGAGGTGTTGGAGTATATCCTATCTCATAAAACCAATGTCTGCAGTCAGTATGCACCTTACTGCGCCTAGTAGAACTTTCTACTGAAGACTGACTGTCCTCTTGATGTGGGTCTCCACTGACGACAAAGTAAGTGAGAAGTCATAGTTGTAATAGTTGTTTTGTGAAAAGTATTCTTTCACCAGTAACTGGCTGTTTCAGTATAAAATCAAAAGATACAGCATCAGCGTTAGCTCCACTGCTAACATCTTCCCTATGCTACAGACACTGACATTTTCTCCCAAATCTTCTGAACTACATTATCAAGTACTTACTTTGCTGCTTCCACTGCAGACCTGAAGAAGGGCTTATGCATCTGGAAGATAGACTGTTTTTTTTCCAAATAATCATTTAGTTTGATTTAAAAACCACTGCTTCTTCCTCTGAGTTTTGTCTTATTAGAAGAGTTGTTATGTCCACAGAGGATTTGGTCCAAAGCCCACCAAAGTTAAAGGACACCATTTTAAAACGAAGTAATGATTGAGATCTGAATCCAGCTTGCAATGAGCTAAATTAAATCCAGTACTCTTACAAAAAATTACTGTCCTTGCTTGCTAGATTCCTATCAGGACACAAGCTGAATTTGCCTTTGTAATCTGTTTTACCATCTTAGATACTTCCATTTATCACTATGTATTTAAACTTCCTGCAATCATACTCATTTTAGCCAATAATAGTGTCTTATTTGTTTTCTTTTGCTATTTTCATATGCCTTTCCTGACTCTAAGCTCTTTCACAGTTTAAAATTCATAGCTAAAGTTACAAAGCTTCTTTTATCCACTTAGTCAATTATCCTGATATTGGAGTGCCTATTAAGAACAATAAAACTAATACTGCAGACCTTGAGACTCCATCTTGACAATCCTTGTATCTAGATTTTTCACTAGCTAAGTGCCCATGCTTCTCCCAAGTGCACTTTAAAATTATTGCTTATTGTATTCAGTTGCATGCACTCAACTTGACAGAACTGAGTTGTTACTAGAATAAGCAGGCGGAGTTTACACTATAACTTTTTAAGCATACTTAAAAAACTCCAAAACTTCCTCAAACCTAATGACTAATCCATGTTCTTAAGAATAGCTGTTGTTTTAGGATAGAAAATTACATAAATGGAAGAGCTAAAATGGATCTTTTTCATGTTTGTTGTGAAGTTCTTCTTGTCAATATAATACCTGCATAATGCCAGGTAAAGCTCTGGCTACTTTATTTTTCTGTTGCTGTGGAATAAAAGGCATCAATTGAGAATATATTCCTACGTGTATAAAAAAGGAAGATCATGCAATTTAAGTCACCAGACACAGCATTTTAGAGATACAGGTTCATTTCTTCTTTCTTCTGTGGACTATTTTGTGAGTTTGGGAAAGCTATCATATCCCTCTGTATTTCAACTCTCCTTCCACAACACAGGAATAGTAATATAATTCACAGTATGGCAGGAAGGCTAATATCAGATAGTGTAACAGCAATACCATATAATCATATGAAACAAATGAGTTTATTTTTTGTGTCATATCAATGTCCACAAGAAAAGTACTGTGTATAGTCAAAGCCTAATCCAGTTTCTACCAATGCTATTGATGTTACTTTCAGCAGCAACTGCATGAGAATCCTGACGAAACTCGATCTGACTTTTTCAACAGATGCACTTTGGTAGAGATGATTAAAAACAACAGTTTACTACCATGCTTACATTCAAACTAGCTTGGTATGCTTGCATGACAACATCAACACAATCACAATAGCATGGGATTTCTCACAGCTGCAAACCCATCCAGGAAACAGGGTCTTTTTCAGGTAGTAAATTGATGCTACTTTCTCTTCTGCAGTTACATTTCTACCTTGGTGGAACTCAAATTCAAACAGTAGATATCTAGATTTAGGTGTTTAACTATTAACTCAGTACAAAGGCTTCTAGTATAGCCAGAGGAGCTGAATGGTTCAGTCCACCTAGCCACAAATTGCTGTCAAATGCTATTTTTGATACCCTTAGGTTTTCCATGAGACACCCAGCTGTCAATCCAGAAGGGCAGAGAATTCCTATGGATCTTGCGTCACATCTGCCCAGCCCCATATGGTTGTTGAAGATACTCCCTGGCATTGCAGTTGGCACTTGATGTTTATGTTCAGGACACTGAATCAAACCCCTAGTCAAGACAAAGACATTTTAAGACCTCTTCAGCTCCACTTGAGGCAAACTTTTACCTCTTGTCAACTGACTCTCTTTCTAGACTTACTGACAGTAACGAGAGCTTAGACACCTATCTTACACGTAGATACCTGTGTTTAGACATCTAAATATAGGTAGGTGCCTACACCGTGCATCTGAATCACTCTCTTGTGTTCACTGCTCTTGATTAGACTATGGATGTTACTTAAAAGGATAAACTGCTTAAGTACAGAGAGTAAAAAGATACATTCTGGCAGGAATTTTTGGCATATTCTTTCTCAAAACCCCGCAGAAGCTGGGGCAGCAAATCGTAAGATGGTACCTACTGCAGTCTAAACTCTGGTCAGTAAGGAACAACTGAGATATTAAAACCAGAAGCCTGACCAATAGAACAGGCGAAGCTACTTGTACAAGTTATTGTGAAGAATTCTTTCCATATTCAAATCCAATCCTAGGTAGGAAAAGCAATTTCTCTAGTCATATTACAAGCAGAGCTAGTGGTGGGATTGCTGTTATGGAAGATGCAGACAGTCTGTGAGTGATCATTAAGTGACTGAGCTACCATAGCTTCATTAAATGGTTTAAGACAGTATGGGTGAGGTACGTAGGAATGCAGAAAGTTAGTTGGTATTATTATAAAGGCAGCATTGGAATGTGATTAAAAGCAAGTTTCTACTGAGAACTAAATGCTACGTCAGTCTTCAACCTTCCCAGATAAATAAATCAAGCCTAAAAGAAAATGCATTTTCTTGCATGGTAAATAATAACCATAGTGCTGTCAGTCATGTTATGCTGTTTATTCTCCTGTGACAATGGCATACTGTTGACATACCTTCTGTTCTGTGTCTGCTGCTTAACATACTTCAGACTTGCAAATTTAAACCCTACTGACATCCTTTGAAGATAAAATGAAACCACTCTCAACATGAGTTTCTAAATAATTCTGCCCTCCTATTTCAGACCAAATGTAGCTAGAGTTAAAAAGAAAACACTACTAAGCTACTTTCAGAAAATGTGTATCAAAGGTATAAGGAGATTTGAAAACTATAGCAAAAACTGACTTGGATAGGATATATTCTGGCAGGAAGGCTGTTGGGTTTACATTTTGTACCTTTAATATGCTCAATAACATTGAACAAATGCGTGCTTAATACAGAGTGACTCTCATTTCAGTTAAAATATGAATTAGTTTCTGAGGTTCCTTTGTTCTTCAATAGATGTAAATGACAGCCCGTGCAGTTCTGTTTTTTGTCCTTGACATGAAAGTGCCAAGACAATTATTCTTTGAAAGTTTGGAAAAGAATGCAAAAACCAAATAATGGTAATTTCATTTAATAACTATTATTTCTGAATGAAATATTCTCTTTTATATCATAAAACCCCATTATTAAATTGAAATAAAGAAAGAGAAGGAAGAAAATTTTGCCAAGGAAGAATTAAAATTTACTATTTTGAAAACAGATTACTGAGAACTGTGCATTTCTTCCCAAGTTCCTATTATATAATTTTTCTGTGTGTGCTTTAGAATAGATAACCTCAAACACCAGAAGATGGAGAGAAAAGCGTAGTTCTACTGCAGAAGCCATCTGCAGGAGGATGTCCATGTAAGTTAGATAGCCAGCTCTTTTAAGTGCCTGTTTCCCTGCATTGGATAAAAAGGGAACCTAGACAGCCAGCCCAGGTTGCAGAGCTTTCACTGAAGACTCCTAAAATTAGGTGTGGTGAATTTTTATTTGGCATCTGCTGAAGCTGTGCTGATATTTCAAAGGGACTTCAAATGATGTTTAGGTATGTCATAGCAAGGGAAGCAGTGGAAGTGCTAAGTTGTCTCCGTGTGCCAGGCAATAAATGCAGAACAGTCCAGATTTTGCAGAAATTAGTGAAATTAAATGGCTTTTCTGAAAGAATAATTACATTTCATTTTTCCGAAATGTCTAGAAAGAGAATATAAAAGGCAGTGTCACTGGCCAGTTTGTGAACACTGTGTTTCTGTAGTGTTCTCCCTTGTCTCCTCTGGCATGCTGGGCAGTCTTATCTGGTACAGGGTAATGCAGCCCTCTTGAGTTTAAGAAGCTGCACATTTTTACACCTGATCTGAATTTGAGTCTCCATATCTTCCGCTTTTTCTTTTAGTTGCTGCAGGTTGAAAAGGATGAGCAATTACATGCAGCCACTGTTCCTATGGCAACTATCTCCTCAACACTCATGTGCATAGCACATTTTCTTCTTGTTTGGCGTTCTCATTCGGAAGAAAATACCTGTTGCTGCTGGAGTGGTGTTATCCAAATGGAACATAAATGTCCTGTAAAATTCTTTAACATTCAATACAACAGCCTTGTGCTCTGCTTCATAGGTTAACTTTTTTTCTGAAACACACTGATTGCCTCAGTTTTTTGGTCTGTGGCTACATTGCACCTAAGGAGTGTGCATCTTTCTACCTAGCTGTTTGTGCTCTATCTAGATATACAGTGATCCCACAGAATAAGTACAACCTTTACTTTTCTCTGTGCTCTCTCTCCCATGAGAAACTTTCACATCTCTTTAAAAGATCAAACTCAGACCACTAATCATTCCATGCAGTGCTCATTACCCTTCCAGTGGGAAAATCTGTCACCTCTGCACTCCACAGTTACTGATAACAGTCCCTGTCAGGTTGAATTAGAAAAATTAGTAAATTTTCTACTTGTTTGTTTTGGCCATGTCACTGCTGCAACTTCTCTCTAATCCTTGCAGAGTTTCCCTGACTGCAGAAACTCATTGCTTCAAATCCACTGAACAATATGTATTAACTCCCATGGCTCAGTATAGAATTACATTTGGAAACTATTACTGTTTCAACAGTTTCTTTCCCTGTCAGACTTACATACACTAGAAACTGTATAGAGTGTTTATAAATAGTCTGGAAAGTTTGTTTAGAAACTTATTTAGTCTATACATTCATAAGGTGTTTGGGTTATTTCTCTTTCTTTGGATCACAAGTCATTCCTAAGTCAATCAAAATCTCTACGAATCTATTAGATATTCATATAGTGTTCACAAAACAGAGGATGAACAGTTTATCTGTTCTTGTAGCACAGTATTGCTTGGTCTTTGTAACTCCAAACTAATGATAAAATAGAGGTAAAAAATGGCAAATATGCGGGCTCAATATTAGAGTGTGCTATCTAGAAAGGCCTATAATACTGGAATTGCTCTCCTGAAAAAGCTTGAGAAAAAATGTGCGGTTTTTAAATATAGAAAATAATTACCACTTCTTTCACTGACATCTGTGATAGTGCAGATACACTTCTACAGACTACATAGATTCCCAAGTTACATTAAAATTAAGCAATCCAGACTGAGCAGTCTAGATTTCACAGTAAAAAATTCCATGGACTTTGCTCTTTAGAGCTGACAGTTCACATTAGAGATTTAAAAGCATCCTCACAAGGATTAATTTTTCCAAACACTGCCAAATTGCAGGCACTGTGATCCCACTGAACACATACTGACTGCAGGGGAGAGGTTTTAGGAACCTTAATCCTGCCTCCTGGGCTCCCGCTACGGTGTTGATAGTTTGTAGGTCTCCAGCTCCATGTAGCATCATGGCTTCCCATTTGCTCCTTCAGAGCAGCAGAGCTGTGCTTGAGTGGGGAATGGCTATGTCATCTCATTCTTCTCTCTCCAGTGCAACCCAAGACTGGCCAAGACCCATGAGTTGATCCAACATGAGGGGCTCTTCTGCACTATAGCAATTCTCTTTGCCAAAATGGCTTCCTGTCCATTTTTCAAAGTCTTTGTGCAGCTCTGCATTGTTTACTGCTTAATTTGACCATAAGCTCTGCAACACATGGACTTTCAGTGAGAGGAAAAACAGGGCTATATGTGGGATTAGATGTAACCAGCTTCATGCCCCACATATTCTCCATTCATATTGCTGCTATTAGCACAGGGGTAGCACATGGTCATGGCAAGCACACTGTCCTTAGAAAGAAATGAGTGCCAATTATCTCCTAGTGCACTGTGTAGAGTGCTTGGCCATTTCCAGACCTAATCCATTCAAATCATGGTTGCACAACCATGATTCAGATTTTCACCCTTAGAGCACTATGGAGCCTAAATCTCCACCTGCAAAACAGTTAATAGATAACCTGAGTGTAACTGCCTGCACAGGCATGCTTGGGGTCCTGATTACATGGTGGGATCTCTCTCTCTCTACAGAGAGAGCTCAACTTATTATGAGTTGTTGCCTTCCAAAATGAAAAATTACATAGTCTGTTAAATCTAATTCTCACAAAAATCATCCCATACCTATCACCTACTCTTGACAGCCATGTCATAAGAGTAGGACAAGGCAGGGACTCTTGTGGATGGGATAACAAATATTATTTTCAATTTTATTTTTTTCATTTAAAAAAAATATAAGGGGGGAGTGTGTGCCCTTTGATATATGGGAGAAAAGTTGTTCACAAATCCTTAATAAATATTTACCCAAATACTGTATTTGTACATGTCTATGAAGAAAATGCCTGCCTTGGATAAAGAGAAAAAGGAGACAATCTGTAACTTAAAGTAGTACCTGTCATTAGATTAGTTAGGGTAGCTGATAAAAAGACAGCTAAGCTTTTGGGCACAGAAGTCATTCTTCAGGTTTTTGGGAGAAAGATGAATGCCTGTATTTGTATTTATTTTAACTCCCATTTCTGTGACGCATGATTTCACCTTCCATTTGCTTTATATCTAGTCAGTAAATCTTCTGTTTATGAAGACATAAGAACCATGAAACACTTTGACACTCTCCATTTCCTTCATCCGAAGCAGTAGCATTATCTAAAATAAACGCGCTGTCTAGCTAAGGAAGGAGACATAATGAGTGTTTTTGCAAGCCTGCCCATGTTTCTGTGAAGCTACCCCAAGGCGTGAAAGCAGGAGAGGAAGCGGGGGAGGGCCTGCAGCGGACGTTGCTGGAACAGCCAGTGTCCAGCGAGATCCAGCTGTGTAAATGTGACAAACGTAAAAGAGGTACAAAGAGGTGAAGGCGAAACTGCGTTTGTGCCAATAGAGAGAAAAAATAATTGCTTGGCGCAACTTGTGTTGAGTCTGCGGGTTATAGCTTGTGTGCCGAAGAAGCATGTGCATTCATTCTCACATGCTTTTTGTACTCATTTGAGATACAGGGTGACTGCACTTAAAAATAAGTACACAATGTACTTGGTATGTTGTCCTTTCCACAAGACAAATGTTCGACTTCTCCTCAAAGGACCCAGTTCTAGTCCGTCATCACAGATTCTTCCATAACATTAAACTCATGATTAATATGTGTACTACGAGTTTTCCATTAATTCTGAATTTGGAAATTCAGTCATCCTCTGGCATAATCCTTAATTCTTATCAAATTTCTTTTTTTAGAGCCTCCCAATAGCGCATTACTATGATTATTTATCTACCAGCATTCTTGGGAGGAAGGGCAACAGTAATGTCCCCTTAGAAAAAAGGGAAACTGAGGCACAGACTATTGCTTAGAGTTGCCTGCATTGTGCCTTTTGACTTCATGATCATGCAGCTCTTCCCTTCCCATTATTAAGATCCTCTTCTCCCTGGTAAAGGGCAAAACTTTTGTTGTCTTTTCTCTGGAACACCATACTTTTGCTTGAGTGAGCAAATGGAGGCCTGCTTAAAGGTTGCTCTGGTTTCCAGCTGGTTTGCCCCGTAGCACCTGCAGGAGCAGGTACTGGAGCTCTTACCTTGCAGTCAGCCAGGACAGCTGATAAGGACAGGTTAAGCTCTATCCTTGGGCTCACAGAAACGTTATGAAAACCACTGTGTTCTTACCTCTTCCTTCTGTTTTCTCCCTTTAGCACTATTCTTTCCCACACAGGCACAAAAGGTAGCACCTTTCTAGCTTTCCTTTGATAATTTTATTACTGCCCTTCTCAGTAAGAATTTTGCCCTATTTTCTTCAAAGTAACTAGGTACAGGAATGCCACCTCCAACCTGGACATGTGGAGCCTGTCTCAACAATAGAAAACACATCATAAAAAATAGCTTTCTAGATTTCTTGCAGAAACCTCAGTTCAGGTAAGTGCTTTTCAGCAGTTGCTACTGCAGTGAAAAGAAAGAGCAGTCAAAGGAAAACCAGTTTTACGTCAGTGCTGCACTTTGGGAACCTGCTTCCTTGCTCTTCTTGCTGCTGGTCCCATCACTCTCCTCAGCCAGCATTCAGATTCCATTTAATGCATGTACTTTGGGCTAGTAAATAGCTTATGTCTTTCTAGTGAAATGACATAAATTAAAAAAATGATTTGTGAGACCTGTGCACTGTGATACCAAATTCTTCTGCTGTATTCTAAAAACTGAATTACAAGTGATCCAAATAAAATGGATATTTAACTTGCTTCCCTTCCTGTGCTGCTGTCCAGGTGCAAAGCTGGGGCTAAGACCCTTCAGGATACAGACATCCAACAATCTGAGACACTGTAACAGACATTTAGGTCCTTGTGTGCACATTGTTCTCCTGCAGGAGAGAATTCTGTTTGGTGCTGTATGTTTAGTTTTCTTCACTTGCTTTTTATTTCTTTCAACAGGCTGATTTTCACATCTGGAAAGAGCAGACTTTTTGGCCAAGCAGAACTAACACAGTAACTGTTTAACTAATTTCAATCTGGAAGTTTTAGTATTAGGGCTACATCAGCTAATACATTTAATTGGAAGGTCAACTCCTTTGGCTGATATGTTTGGTTTGGATTTACTCACTGATGATAATTTGTATGGGTATAAGAAGAGAACATTTCAAAGGGAAAGCACTGAGATTAGCCATCATCCATCAAACAGCTAGATAAATATTTGCTGAATATGGATATTTGAGATGCAAAACTAATATTAATACAGTAGCAAGGTGCAATGTAATAACCATGCAAAAATTCTAATGCCAGCATTTACCAAACAGAAGAATTATAAACCACACAGCAACACAGTAAAGTGCAAAAGGCAAGAACAAGCAATAACTGTAGAAACCACAGTCTTTTTTATCTTCTTTAGCTTGTGTTTCTCTGACCCCTTTACTCCAGCAATGAATCTGTGCTTGGCTGCCTTCCACATGAGTCAGTGCCTTCTTCAAGCCTGCCTTGATTCATGGTCATCCTGTACAAATTCCCCCACAAAACATACAAGAGTATTACACTCATTCTTAAGTCCTCCTCCTCCCTCCTCTGTAGCCATAATAGCTACAGAAATCAACAGAGTGCTGGTAACTGAGTAAACACTAACAAACCAAACCATGAATGCTGCAAATGAATGTTACAAGGATCAGAAATACCTCACCGAGCAACTCATTACAGCATCTATATGTGGGTTTGAATGCAGTTCCTCTTGTCTCCTATTATTTGTTATAGCCCTGTTACATCTTATCGATAACAAGCTCTGTAACCTCTCCTCCTGGGGCAGGGAACATATCTTTCCCTGTGTTTGTAATGGTATGTTGGTACTGTGCCCTGCTTTATTCCTCCCTTTCTAACAGGAACTAAAGGTGGAAAGATATTTCCTGTACCCAATTCTGTGCCAGTGCTAACTTGACTTTGAATCAGTTGTAGTTTGTTATTAGCAAATAAATATCAAAACTAAAGGCTAACCTCAAATAAGTGAAGCATCTGGATTCCACTGGCACACATGAACACCTTGGTTCTGGAAAACTGCAAATCAGATCTCCCTTAGGTTACTGGAGGACAAGCTGTACTGTTCTCTGGATAAATTAGCTCTGCTGAGCTGTGCTCCCTGCAGCTGCAGTGCTGCTGCTATCTCTACACTATGCTGCAAACAAGTAGAGAGTTACCTTAAGGCCAAAAGGGGTTATCTAGTCAGATCTCCCAAAAAGCAGAAACCATAGAACTGTAGCGTAATTTACTTTGTAAGGCTGGAAGAGACTTCAGGACGTCATCTTGTGCAACCCCCTGTTCAAAGCAGGACCAGTTTAGATTAAGTTGCACAGGGCCTCATGAATTACTTTCCATGTCAGTGGAAATTAATCGACTTCAAAAATTCCAGGAATTGAGAATCCACTATGATTCTTATTAAACTCTTTCTGTAACCAATTGCCACCACTGTTTTTTTTTTTTTAAAAAAAGGCTCATTTTAGCCTATATTTGGCTAGCTTTAGCATCCTCTCATTTTAATTCTTATTTCTCATTTAGATATTGGCTGGCAGTTGCTGTCATCACATAACTTTTTTTGATAAAAGCAACCAGATTGAGCTCCATGAATCTGTCACTGTATTATGTTTTTCACGTTACAATTGCTTTTGTAACCCTGCTCTGAGCTTTCTCTAATTTATCAACACACAGATAACAACTGTCTAGTCCTGGGCAAGAGAGCTGGACAGAATATTCCTAGTTGCAGCACCAAATAAAGAGCTAATGTATGTCTTTGCTATCTACAGTCAATATTCCCCTTTTTATTTATCCAAGGATTATAATAGCGCTTTTGGAAATGGGATCCTAATGATAGTTCATATCCAAGTTAGCTGTCTGCCATGAACCCCAATTTACTGTTCCCCAGTAAAGCCAACCACATCCTGCAAGAGTATTTCTAGGTATAGGACTGCCCATCTAGACATATTGATCCTGTGATTCCATGAATTTTTTTGTGACTTTCTTATGAAATGATTCAATTACCCTAAACAGCCCCTTCACCAATTACATTACTTACACAGTCTTTGTGTCATCTGCAAAATTCGTCAGCAGAGATTTGATGTTTTCTTCCAGACCATTTATAAAATGTAATAATTATCTCAGAACCTGGAAGAGAGCTTTCAGGGTCTCACTAAAGAAAACACCAGATCATTGAAGATTCTCTGTTTGCATTTACAGTCTAAGAATTAATCTGTTTGCTATTACATTATTTAATATGTGCAATATTGATATTTTAATTTTTCTCCTTCCTTAATCAAAATGCCAGAAGGTACCAAATGAAATGTTTTACAAGAGTTGAACTGTATTGCATTCATATTAATTTGGTGGCCAGATGTAAATGTCAGTGTTGAGGTCACATATGTGGGAGAACTGTGTCTCCACATACTGCCAGTATGGGCAGTGCGAACTTTCATTTGAAAACTTCTGATTATGAAAGGTTTTCCCTGTGAGTTTTTCAGTTGCTCAGGCTAGGAGCCTTTATAATGACATGTAAGATTATTGTCCAGTTATGAATTTCCAGATGGACTGCTCTCTTGCACAAATATTAAAAGCTGACCGCAGTTGAACAGCACTGTGGCATTTCACTGCTTATAAAGAAGAAGAGAAGATTAATTTCTTCTTTTTTTTTTTTTTTTTTTGTTTGCTTGATGTTTTCCTTAAAAGTTTATCTTAAATGAAGGAAGGGAAATATTTACAACTGCAATGGAACAATGGCCTGGAACTAAGGAAGGGAAAGTTTAGGTTAGGCTGTAGTAAGAAGTTCTTAACTCAAATAGCCTTGGACTCCAAAAGAAGTTGTTTGAGACAGTATCATGGAAGATTTCCATAAACTGTGCAGGTGAGACACTCTGGAGAACTACCCTGCAAAGAACACAATCTGGTAAAATTTGAATGCTAGGCAATCAGCACCTTTTTATATAACCTTTCTTTCTCTAGCACTTTATTAGTGACAGAAAGGGGTATCTAAAATTGAAGAAAATTTAAGAACCCTACATATGTAAGAAGAGACTTCCACCTCAATACAGATCCTTTTGAGAATGACAGCTCAATGGGAAAATCCAGGTCTAGTTTTATATTAGTTATGTTTATAGTTAAACAGGAGCATTCAGGTGCTGAATTCTTGAAAGTCTGACCCATACAGTACAGCCCTTTGAGAGTGTCCTAAGGATACATTGGCCTTTTGAATTGCTGGCACACCAAAGATTAAACAAAAGGATTGGGGAAATGAAGGTGAGACATTCTGTGATTTCTTGCAAGAGACAAGAGGCAGTACCAGAGAAGTCAGGAGTTCCTTGCTTTACTTTTACCAGTTCTCTGCTAAACACAAAATATCTAAGTAAGGAAATATTTAATTCACTTTGGTACTGGATTCTATTAACTTATTCAAAGAAATAAGTGATGTTTATTTAACAAACTAATCAAGTTTCCTATTTAAACCAGAATTTAAACATGTTCTGTGGCATGAAACTCGACTTTCCTATTTATACCATATAAAATAAGCCAGGAGCTGGATAGCACTTGTTCTAAAGCAAGTCCATTTTATGTAGTGAAAATGCTGCAGATTTACACTAGCAGAAAAGTGTTCAGTCTGGTCTGCTTAATGGTATCTGAAGTTACCCATTTCCATACTATGAACATTTATTTCTTCTTTCTTGCCATATTCATATTTAACAATTGCAATTCTGTGCCAGACAAACATATGTCTGAACTGAAGGGAACAAAAATTTTGTAGGTCAGATAACTTCTATGTATTAGTTACTTTTCTGATTTTAGAGGAGTTACAGTAATGATATTTGCCCTGCTATGTGCAGGATCCACTATTAGCAGTGCCAAAGTACTAATTCCCTGAATCTGCACTCTCTTCTGTGACTGTGACGTATGTCCAGCATTGAAGAAAGAGTAAAACTAGTCCCCCTAGTGTACTGTTGTTGTAAAATATTTAGGTCTGTAACCTGCTAAAGTTTCTATGGGTTAATTGGTAAGTCTTCTATATCTTTGCATGTTTTTACTATACTGAGTACAATTCTTGGTGAAGAACACTTCTCTTGGTCATTTTTCTTAGGACTATAGGCTTCTGGGATCAAAAAAATTCCCCCTGATAATACAACAATTCTTACAGAACGCAAGTTAAGAACTAGATATTTTGCTCCTGTTTATCAAACCTTGTAAGAACTACCTTGGTATTTATTGATGTTATTAACATCTGTATTTCTATTATCAAATTTAATTTTAAATCTGTGTATATCCCTCAGTTTTCATTATATATTTCTGGATAACATTTCCATTGCTTTGGAAAACCCACTTTTTAATTAAATAAAGATCAGATCAGATAGGCAATAATTATTGGAAAGAGTCACTAATCAAAATTTTCTTCTGGGAGATGACTCTAAAATAATTTATAGTCAATATAATTTTGGTATTTTTATAGTGTTTTGGATTTATTGCCTGAATTATAATAAATTATTATGTTGTGCTCAGAGCGTCAAAGACAATTGAGTTGTTTTATGCAACTGCATTGAACACACTGCTGCAGAATATCACTGACTCTTCACTGCAGAGCCTCACTAAGCGTTGGAGGTACACTGTGAGGCAAATATAAATGAACCAGTACCAAATCAGACCCAAATTTCTACATGGAAATTTACAATAGGACATTGATCAAAAGAAGTTTGCACTAGAAAGGCCATGTGCAGCATTAGTATTTCAGAAAATATTTAGCATTTATCTGGAATGTATCTACGTGTATCTGGGAGCTGTTTGTGTAGGGAACCATGGAAGAATCTACACTGAGAAAAAGATACTTCTGAATCTAAAGAAAAGGCAAATACAGTCTGGGGAAAAGTTTGGGTTTGGCCTAGGAAGGGGACCATAAAGGGAAATTCAACTGTCATGATGTATGTGCACAGTGTAATGTAGCACACTGGTCTCACACCCAGCTTTTCATCTCTGCTAGTAACCACTTCAGACTACCCTGCTTCACCCTGGGTAGTCTATGGCTGGTAGCCTACAGCTCAGTCGTAAGTTTTTTTCCTGTAAAGTAGGAAGAAGAGGGTTTGAGCCTAGGCCATCAGATGAAGGATTGTCAATAGGTCTCTCACATACCAGGCCCTCCATCCACTGAGCTTAGGTATAAATGGGCTGGGGAAACATCACCTTCACCTATGTTTTGCAAAAAGTAGCTTCTGCTACTGGATTTTGAATGGGACTGGTCTCAATAGGCTCACCCTCAGAACGCCCTCAGACCACACTCTGCATGGAGGACTGAAGGAGGGTTGAAGAAGGCCTAGCTGGTAGATACCAGCACGTTGTGGTCATAAGTTAAGCAGGAGCTATTCACAATTGCCATGCCCGGGAGGACATAGATACATCTAGAAATTTCTTCTAAAAATCTGAACTGCTTACACTTCACACTTCACACTCCTCCACAAGCTGTAGTAAATTGGGATTTATGATTTGCCATTTAGGCATCTAAATCCTGTCACCTAAAGTCCTGCTTTAATCATCTAAATCTTCCTACAGATTTAGTGCAATACCTAACTAAATACTCCCTAGATGAAAAGAAATTTAGAAAATCAACACCACCTATCAAGAAAGAGGAACAGAGAAAGCAAAAGTTTGGTCACCGTTCATCATTGAAACTATAATTACTCCTGAGATACATGTCCTGAAACAGGAGATGAGAAGACCTTCTGTAGGGAACAGCCAATAAGGAAAGATGAGCACATGATTCTGGAGTGATTACTACTCTATCAGAATACACATTTTGGGAAAATTTGCAAGGAACTTCCTGTTGTTGCAATGAAGAAGAACCTCCACTGATTTCCACATACTGAGTTACCAGCAATGTAAATCCTCATTTCTGTTAGGATCAGGTGATGGAATTCAAGAAACAGCAGTTTAAAATAGAGAATATGATGGAGCAGGAAAGATGTGTGTCTTGCCTAGAGAGGGGATCTGTAGGGGCAACTTTGAAAGCAGGTAATCCACAGGCCTTCACTTGTTATCTGTTAAATGCTACTCAGTATTTTCATAGCAGTATTGCTTTATTCAGCATATTTTAAGCCAAATATTTAAAATATCTAAATAAACTGGCCACTTTCAGGATGTTCTCTATGCATTTTGAGCATTAGCAGGTGCAAAACTCTATATATGTAGACCTGAAATTAAGGCATATGAGATTATTTTTCTCTGGGACACAGTTATAGAAAGATACAAAATAAACAGATGGAAACATCCTAACACTATTTATGTTTGTTTTCTCAAGATTAATTTGTGAAGGTTAAAGGGCCATTTATTACCACATTTCCGAGTAATTTATTTGTAGAAATATCATGTCCTCCCTGTGAGATGAGAAGATTTGGATTTAGAACTTACAGCAACTGTTTCTGCCTGCCTGTCTCTCTTAGATTATAAATGTGAATTCTAACCACCTCAAAATGCTGTTAGAAGGATATTTTGCCTTAAAACTGTTTCAAATATGCTTTTGCTATGTATCATTTCTACAAACAGCATGTTTCCCTAAGCCATCTGAAACTCCTGTCTTCACACAAAGAAAATGGCACATGAAGGTTTTGGCATAGCCACATTCAGGATGGAAGCTGCCTGCTGATTTTCCCCTCTAAGTTCACCCTAGTTAGCACAGCTCCATTTACTGTATGTGTATACAGACTCTGAGCTCTATCTTGGATGTGTTTCAGATGAACTCCCATGGAATCCCAAGCAATCTTTCTGGCAGAAGATTTTCCAGTGAAGAATCAAATTCATCATATTAGGGAAGGACATTTTGAAAATTAAGGGTACATTTCAGCAAACAAGGCTGTCAGCCTTGCCCTGAAGGTTGAGCCTTAGTTTTTCAGCCCAGCAATAGGGATTGTTTGATTTAGAAGAAACTCTGCACGCCAACTCCTTGGAGATGAATAACTGAAGTTTCCTTGCTCAGTCTGTTACCTTAGGTAACGATCCTTTGCATCAAATCATGCTACGCTGTCTGCTCTGATACTGTGCCAGATCCTTGGCTGTTATAAATCATTCTTATCAAATTCATCAATTTTTGTCATCTGAGGTTCTGATTCTTCTGACTTCTGCTCTCCTCCCATGTAAGGTTAAGAAAACATCTCCCTAGTTGTACAGCCCAAATTCATCTATTTTGAAAACAAAGCTGCTAAACTTCCCCTGTTAGAACAACAAGCCAATGGCTGGAAAAGAAAGAAGAGCATACATTTTGAAGAATTATTAAATGCAACATAGGATAGCTGGTTTACAGGCTTTTCTCTTAACCAGGTTTCATGAATATGTGGATAGCAACTTGTTTATGCTTCTCAGACACAAGCAGGGCAAAACTAAACAAACATTCAACCTGAGCATGGTATAGATCATATCAGCACAGAGTGAGCAACAAACTCCTTAGAGAATTCTCCTTTTCAGCTGGTGTTTGTGGCTAAGCTGAAATGAATGCAATGCAGAAGTGTAATACAAAGAGTAACTGTGTGAAAAAAGAGAAGCATGTGTGACAGATTGCACATAACCCTGTAAAAAAGACAAAGACTGAGTATGGTTCTTAATCACCTCCCTGTGAACCTGCTAAACCCACTAGGGTTGCCTGGGGATAAGTGAAATACAAACCTGATCCATTTGGTTTGCTACAGCCTCTGGCAGTCTAAATGTAATTTCAACCAAATCAGAACAGTAGCAGTTTATCCTTAGCCGGCACAGATGCAAGAGATGACTCAAGGAGAAATGAACCAGTAACATGTTTTGGAGCAGGAGGGTATCTTAGACTGATTGAATTCCAAAACAAAAAGGAATGTAATTTGCTCCCCATTTTGTAGCAGCTGAGGGCAGTTCTATGTGAAAACAGTAGCTGTAAAAGGGCCATCCTGCTATGTTATGCATTTCCTTTCTTTGCTATGGCAATCACTGATATGGGTCTTAAAATGGAAATTTGAGTTCCAGTTTCTTGAGATCATTTTACTCTTCTGCTGAAGCCAAAGGGCAGCCTTGACGCCTATTCATTGGTCATGGAGTTCCTTTGGCTGGGAAACAGGTTCCACTCTGAAGGAGCAATGGGTACAAAGATGAGATGCTAATTCCTTGCACACCCTGGGTGACTGGTCTTTGTGGTCGCCCCAACAGAAACATGAAAGGCTAAGAGGAAGAAGCCTAATAGGCCTAGGATAGGGCCTGAGGAATTCTTTCTAGCTAGATCTTCCAGCTGCTACACTTCAGCTTCTAATCAGCAAATGCACTTTCACAGACAGATGAAAGCACATTAGAAATTATGCAATCTGGATCAATGCTGGTTTTAGACCAAAATCGTTCCTGTGGATGTATCAAGAACTACTAAACTACTTCCAGCTCATCTGCTCCCTGCTGTATTTACCTGGTTGGCAGATAAGTACCAGGAAAAAAGCTTGTTATTGCTTGTCAAAAAGTGGGAGCACTGCTACTGCAGCTACGAAGGTCAGAGGATAGAAACAAGGCAAGATTTGAAATACACCTTGCTGAACTTTAAGAACAGAAATGGTTGCCTGACAGTAACTCAATGCATGAGCTGATCTGTTGTTGCAAGTGACAGAAAGTGCTGTTCAGCCGGGTTTCAGAAATACTTATTTCCATTTTCTAGGGGAGCCACAATAATTGCCCTAGTTCTCAGTTTGGAAGGAATTGCTAATTCTTTGGAAGAAACATATGGAATACATCGTATTTGATTTTTAACTCAGTCCAGTGGAAATAAATCAATTCCAAAATGTCAGTGTTGGATCTCCTTCCATATTTTTGTTCATACAATAGAATAATTCCAAAATAGATATTCCTTGAAAGATGGGATTATTTTGTTCAGGAAAAATAATTTAAAATTAATGGAAAGATCCAAGTTTTGCCAGAACTTGAAATACATTTTATGGATCCAAGTTTTGCCAGAACTTGAAATACATTTTATGAAGAGTGTAGAATCATGCTTATGGCATTTTTCAGAATTTTTCTCCCGCAGACTGTAATGTAAAACTGCATATGGATTCCTGCAGAACAATGGCTTAGAGAGAGAAGCTGGAAGATTTTTAGAAGATGGCAATCAACTTATTTGGTGCTTTCTATTTGCTTTTGACTCTGAGAAAAGGAAAAGCAAATTTTTTCTCCAGGTTTGTTATGACATTCATTTAGCTTTGGGCTTATTCCACCGACTTTTGGGTTATCTGTAAGGTGCCTAAGTTACCAGCTCATTTGCTGTAGATTCTGTCTATATTTAATGGATAGCTAGATGACTTTCAGGGACGATTTTGGTTTAAGGTGGCTAACTGAGTTACGGTGCCTTTCTTTCCATTGATCATAAAACAGACTGAGGAAAAAGGTGTTTAAGTAGGCAGCTCAAATAAGCACTTAAAGTTAAGGGGAATGAATCCAGGCCTACATGGTTTTGTTATACTACTGAACCTATTCCCCCCACACTTCTTTTCTGTATGCAGTTCCTGTTGGAAACTAAAATCAGTAAAGATACTTGTTTTAGGATTGCCAGACTTAAATTTCACTGTGTATTTCTTTAAGTGTAGTTTTTTGTTTTTTCAGTGTTCCTTCAGGCAGTGACATTTAAATTGAAAGTTCACATTTTCAATAGGATGCTCAAAATTTGTACACACTTATTTATAAACAAAATCTATATATGTAAGTCATGTTTCCTCAAGAAGCTATGCATATTGAAACTTAGATCTGTCCAAGGTACATATGTAAATTTGGCTTCCCCTTATAAGCTATATTACTTGTACCTACAAATGTTTATTATGCAAAAGCTGTAAAAGAAATTTTGAAGTGGATTATGTCCACATATAGCCTTAGAAGCAATTTTTCCCTAATGTATGCCTAATTGATGTAACAGGTTTCAGTAATTCTTCCTGTTTGGTCCAGGAAGATAAAGCATGTGTTAATGGGTGGAGCATAAAAAGTAAATCATGGTTCTTCCATTCTGTTCCCTAGTGTCTCTCAAAATTTCTGTCATCTGAGGCAAATAACTTCAAAAGGTATTATACTCCTAAAGGTGAACTCTATAAATTAAGCTTTTACAAATAAATTTTCACGAAAAGGTGTCAAGTCTGAGAGATGTCAGGGCACATCAGTCAGTGGAGCTCTTGTGCTTTACTGTATTCGTTCTAACAAACCACCTCATGAGCTTTGTCCTGATAGCTTTGTCTTAGGTCCCCACCTGTTGTCTCCTCACATATTCCCACAAGTTTAGGTTAATATTTCAACTGATTTTAAGTTAAAATTTACAATTTTCCTCTTCTTAGGCTATGGCCTTTTTCAATAACCACTAACTGTTCAATGTTCCTTAGATCTAATCTGCAGCTCTTGGTGCCATTGAACAGAAGTACGTAGTGACCAAGCAGCTCTCTAAACAGAACGGGAATGATCATTAGCTGAAACATGGTATCAAGCAAAAATCTGTTTTTCCCTAGAATCTTTCCAACTCTCACAGGGGAATGAGGCATGCCTGATTTATTCATACATTGCCATCAGCCTTCCCTATTTAAAGTAATAAGCACCTTGCACGTTAAGCTTGGTCTTTAGCGCCTGGCTTTTGCCCTCCTCTCAGCTGTGACTATAGTCAGGCATGTGTCTCAGCTGAGAGGTTGTAGCTGACAGAATCTGGAGTTTAACCAAACAGTTCTCCTGCCTTCTTTCCCCACCATGCCTTCTCCACTCCTAGGAGGAAGCTGCTGGTATCAGATGAAAGATAGGAACAACTAACAGGTGCATGTGCTCAGGTGAAGCTCCTTACCTGTCTTTTGGTTTGCACAGAACGGTTTTGTAGGGCAGCCTGATCCACCCCTGATCATCGGGCCTCCCATATCTTCCACATTTGAGGTGGTGAGGAAGGCAAAGGCTGCAGCATACATTTAAGTGCCTACCACTTTGAATGAAGGCAAATTTTGACTCAACCAGTCTTTCACCTTGGCTTAACAGATGGAAAATAAACTCTTTCCACTCTTCATTCTTCACCTATGTGAATATTCAGAACCCGTCACTTTTCAGGAGTCCTTTAATCTGAATTTACAGGTCTTGAATTTTCTTAACTGAAAGTAGGGGGACATCTGGACACAAAATCATAAAAACTTAGTAGTTTTAGTATTATTCCCACTCTTAAATATTAGCTGGTATCTGGCTATCTGGAGCCTTTCTCCTCCTTGTCTGTGTCAGCTCCACACACCTGAGTAACTGACACATTCCACAATGTCAGGAAAGTACAGCAACTTGATATTCATCATAGCCTCAGATTCCTGTTTATCATTACTCTACACTAGGCCCTTAACAAATAAAAAGGAAAACATCCTGTCTGAAAGAGTTTTGCAACACCAGGAAGAGCCCAAGAGCAGATGGCAGAGGATGCAGGTTACAAAGAAGGAAATCAAAATGCAAGTAGCTTCTCCTGCTATTAGATCTCACAGATGCTCTTGTGAACCTGTTTGCATCGACACAGACTGAGGCCCTACAGAGACACTAGAAAAGAGAAGCAGAGTAAAAAGGTAAGAGATGAAGCATGCGGTCCTGTGCACTGAGCACTGCACTGAGCTCAGCTGGGTAAGGCACATTCCTGGTGATCGCACAGCCGACTTGTGAAAAGCTTTTTACAGTTCCATGCATTTTTCAGCTGGGTTTTTGTTCTAGCAGTATGACGCACTTTGAAATCAGCTGGAAGCTAAAGCACCTGTCATCAGTTGGAACATTATTTTCTCATTGCAAGTATACCAAACAGACGATTTCTTTGTTACAGAGGGGCTCTGTTGAGAAGAGAAAACAAATCAGAATCAAGGGATGCAGTCCAATCCAAAGGTTCCCATCCTTTTGCTCACCATCTGTGCAGTCAAAGAGAGCAAAGGCTTCCTTGCTGTTGAATAATGCAAACTCGGGGACTTCCTTGACGTCACTGTGAAGGGTGGGTGGTCTGTGTGAGAGAGCTGGCAGCATGCCAGTTATCAAACATGTTAGAAGATCTTCAATGGTAAAGGATAAAAGGTAGTTCACAAAGAAAGCGAGCAAGTCTTTACGCAAACATGTATTGTCCTTACCTTTTAAAAAAATATTTTACAGAGATTTACTACTTTCCTAATAAATGGACTCACACATTGAGCTTGCAATCTATAGAGATGTGCAGAAAATGTTTTAAAAACCAAACAAGTGTCCCGAGAATAAGAGCTAGAATTTCATATAGATAGGTATAAAAAGATGAGTTTCTGTTTCTGAGTTTCTTTGAGCTATTCAAGCTATTAAAACGACAATGATGGAAATGCTGGAAGAACTGAAACTGTCTTCCTGTTCCAATTCCAGGCACAAATTCTGTGAAGAAGACTGGTATTTTCTAAATCATTTCCCGCCCCTTTTCAGAAACAATGTAAGTTCTTGGGAGTTCAGTATCTGGGAGGCTCCTAAAGCTTGGAGTGACCTCTGAGAATGAGTCTAGAAAAATGCCATTATTTTTTTTCTAAGGTACTTAGCACCAGGATGAGATTGAATGCAAGAACAACAAGTACTACCTGAGCCATCTGTGTTCAGGGGTTATTGTGGCTTCACATGGCATCTGATTCAGCATTTCTGGAAGTCAGGGGAAAGTTTCTTCACAACATGGGAGTTAAAAGAGATTCTTCCATTGGGTTCATCTGCTGACAGAGTCTCCTTTCTTTACTGTGATGCTGCACAGTCCTAAATCAATCCTCCTTCACACTAACAGATAAATATATTTATCCTTTCTCTTTCTTCAATTAGTTTTAGATTTCACCTGACGGAAATGGGGAGATTAGGCAAAGGTGCACACAGAGTGAAAGAAGAAATGGTAGGAAGGAAAAAGAGAATGAGTTCCCTGTGGTCCAGTCCTTTCCTTCACAAAAGGCACCCACTGATTAAGGGATCTGCAATCTTTGGTGTTAACTTGACCAAGGACTGACACTAGGTCTACAAACTTCCCCCATGGAGAAAGGCCAAGACTATAGGCCAGGATATTCTTACAGGTGAAAATTGTCAGGTCTGTCGTCCCCAGCTTGATGATGTGTTCAGAAGCACCATGAGGTAGCAGTTGTTCTTTGAAGAACTTGGTGAAATGGCTTAGAGGTTTTATTGTTGCGACTAAATAATTTGATAATAAATGAGAATCAAAATTGACTTCAGCACAGAAAGTGCAGATGGCTGTTTATACTGTTTATATGCATACATATATACATTTATATAGGCATATCCTGAAAGAAACAAATGAGGCAGGATGGCTATAGATAAGGTTACCATGCAGGGATTATTAATACCTCAAGTACATACCAAGGATGGTTTCTGAAAACACAGTGTGAGTTACTTTCAGCAGGTGGTATCAGCACTAATAACCTGTATGCATATGCTGCTCTCCCTGGTGTAAGCTTGGAAGATTGTCCCTGGAAGCTTGTAAGTAGTGATATCCTAGTCATCCTTTTTCACTGCTCACCTCAAACTGAGCACAATGTGAATGTCATGGCAATTACAGGGCATTCCTGCTGCTCTCACAGGATATGTCAGTCGGCCATTTGCAAAGCAACCCTCAGATCAGAGCAGACCAAAGCAGCATTAAGCCATCCATGAGCACATTTCTGTGATTTGTGACGGCACACAATCTGGCCCTCAATCTTCTTGAGGCCCAAATTTGAGATGTATTAATCCTTTTCACCTTCCCTGGTCTTCAAATTATTTGCATCTTTAAAGGTCAGGTCTTGAACAGCTGACATTACCCTCCCATACCCTGAGTTTTCTGAAATTGTAGCATCTGTGGCTAAAATCATACAATGAAAAAAGTCAGGCACAAATAGATTTCAGAAGGAAGATGATGTGAAGATGGATGAAGAAACAGAAAGGAGTCAAATAATATTCCTTAAATAGTAATGAATGACTAACTCAGCTACCGGCATCTTTACAGGAATGTGACATAGTACAATCCAAGTATCATTTAAAATAGTTTATGGAGTAGAGAAATATGTTTAAAAAACAGCTTAGAAATGTACAGTTCAAAGATGTAGAATGATATGTAAATCCCCTGGCATTTTTTTATTCAGGCCAATCTTACAGCCTCCTCTTTCACAACTAAAAATCCTACACTTTGTCTCTCAGTGACAATGACTGTCACTGAAAAAGTCATAATTTACCACACCCTAGAATTTGTCCTGTCCTACTTGCTGTTTTTGCTAGCCTCAGTGGAAGACAAAACAGAGAAAAAGGCTCTTATGCTCTCCCAGAACACAAAATGACTATACAAGAACTGTTGTCAGACATAAATCTCTCCTGATCTCACCACTGTATTGATCATAACAACAAAAGTATAAATAGCAATGAAATAATATTTTATATTTCTGTGGCGCCATTTAGTCATTGAGAACAAATGCTTTGTAGTTAGACAATACTTGCACTACTAGTAGCTTAAAAGATTGAAAGCCATAGGTTTGATATTGGCAATGCAAAGGGGTCATATATTGGGTGTAAGCAATCACTTCTTTGCCCTTTTAAACAGCTGGAGTAGCAGAACTCCTATTTTCACCAGAACTTACCAGATGCTAGAGTGACTTACTCTGGACAGAAGAGCTAAGAGTCCTAAAAATAGCTAATAACCAAAGGAAGACAGATTTTACAGTGGATTCTGCAGGGAAAAAAAAAAAAAAAAAAAAAAAACCTCAAGATGTTAAGCAACGTTTAGAAAGTCAAAGTGGCATTTAGCTATGAAATTATGCATGAATGTAGTAAAACAGATAGAAAAAAGCTTATAGTATAAATAACCAATAACAGCAAGAAGATCGGAAAAGGAAAACTACATTATCTCTACTCCACAGATAGAGGATTAGATTGAGGATCTTGCCCAGTGAACTATACCCTAGATTCAGGTCTCTGCTTTAACCACTCAATAGTCTTGAATGAACAACATCGATATTGTTAAGTTCTGTTCCCTTGTTTCTGCTAATGTTCTAGGAGAGGAGACAAAATTGTCGTTGATGTACCACTAAGAAATTGAGAAATTGTTGGGGTTTTTTCTACATGGAAATTGGTAGGTCTGCAGTCTTGTGTTTTTGAGCTCCAAGGCTGAAGAACAGAAGTTAAAAAGCTTGTCCTAGGTCACAGAGCAGACCAGTGGAACTGAGGCATTCCAATTACTAATGTCCTACACTAATTACAAGCCCTTAGGACAGTGTACTTGGCTGCTACATCACGTCATGTACAGGGCTGCTACTGGGTCAGGATAGTGAAAAATCCACATAACTCAGATGGTTATAGAATGCAGTTCATCATCTGATAAAATACTATACAATATTAAAATAAAGAAAATATTAAAACATATGGATAACAAAATGAGCCTGGTATGAAAAAGAGCAAGTTTTACACATACAAAATGCCAGATAAAACTTTCCATTTCATATTGTAAATGCTTCCTGAAAATTTTAGAGAACTTAATCCTGTCAAAAATACCAGCTTTGCAGATGAAACAGAACACCGTTTTGAACAGCAGTATTCCTTTAAGTTTCAAGACTTTCTAGTGAACCTCTCACTGCTTTCTGCCTATGTACTTTATTGTCTTTTTCACATCCCAGAGTTAAGTGACCATGTGTTGAGGTAAACCTTGTAAAGATAATGACTGCAATGGGCAGGTTTCCTTCAGCATATCTGTAAAGATGTTACGCTTTTCTGTTGAGTATGAATGCTACAACAGTAAAAGGCATCAATAGAAAACAGAAACAAAGCAAACACAAATAGCAACTCAATAGAATTGACTACAAACTGACTCAAAAAATTCCCTCAAGAACGCAACACCAAATATGAGCAAGTTTGAGAACTTAGAGCTGGCTGGAATGGGGCTCACTACAGTAAATAAAGTGTTGTCTGCTGTCTCATTCAGGAAAACACTCTTTGTAAATAAAAGCACTTGAATCTATCACTCAATTTTCCTTGTAGCTGAAAGAGCTTACAGGACTCTGAAAATTAGATGTTTGGGACAGAAATTAGAAAACAAAGCAGAAAGATAAAATTCCTCTATGGCAAATGGGCTGACGGAGAATGGGAGCAGGGGAGCAGGGTGTGCCCAAGGATTTAACATTAACTGCAATGAGGAAATGCAGAGCAGGCATTTTTTCACTAGTGGTTTTACCTAACCAGCAGCTCCTCTTGCAAGGCCTGCTAGCTGGTAACAGTGGTGTCACACAGACTTGCCCATACAGCCTAGCCTAGATAAAACAGTAAAAGACCCATTTAAAGACCAGTCATTCCTCTAGAAAAGTCACAGCAAAATGGGAATAAGTGCATTTAGATAGCCTATGGGCTGACATTTTTAAAACCAGTTTGCACAGTACAGCTAACTTTAGCAGAATTCTCAATATTTTGATGTATATTAAGCACATTAATTCTATTAAATACAATTACAAACACTTGTATTAATTTTTATAGCTAGCATAGGCTTTGATAATTTTATCAAAATGATATTAGGTGTCCAAAACGGTCTTATTTTAGGGCACACTCAAGAGACATGGAATCCTGGAGGAAAATGCAAATTCACAGCTAAGTCATATAGACTGAATCCAATTTTAATTTTTTCACTCTGCTAGATCTGAAGCTCTTGGTTGCTCACAAGTCTAACATGTCCTAGGTCAGGCTCAGTTTTGTACTTGGAAATTTCCAGGGCTTTTAAAAATGGAATAATATTTATCACACATAATTAAATATTACAAACTCTTAAATGTGTAAACATTGCTTCAGGTTTTTGGTAAGAGCTTAAGATGAGCTCCTAAACAATTTCTGATTTCTTGGTAATATATGACCCATGATTACTTTGTCTATTTCTGTCACAGAAAAATGAAAGAAAAGAAAGAAGAAAAAACATAAATCAGGCCAATTTTTCTCTTTATGATGAAGTAATCAGTTACTTTTTCTATTATTATTTTTTTATGCCTTTTTCAGAAAGTAAGATTACCAAACCATGGGATGAATGCCACTGACTTCAGCAAAGTTAATCCTGCATATACCATAGTAAGGCTGATCCCATAAATCACACATTCACTAAAGAATGGGAATGCATTTGCAAAAACAGTGATTTCCAGCCCTTGCAAATCAGGCAGGCAGACAGAGCCTGAATGTCATTATCCTTTCCCTGACAAATGACTAGACTTACTGAAGAGGAACAGCTCCACTGTATAACATGCATGCAGAAGACTCAACATAATTTACCTTGCGTGTGCTACAGAATGCATGCACACAGGTAAACCTCCTGAGACACCAACAAGAAATAATGCTATTACAAATGGGGCATAGGGCGTAGGCAAGAAGAGTTGCTCTAATGGGCTGTATTCAGTGTATGGGTTATTGCCTCAGCATCCATTCATAGATTATGCATTTAAGGAATCATTAGCTTTGGGGACAGGACAATTTATTGAGTTCCTGAACTGAGAATATTTGGAGTACTTGTAGAAATGTTTGCCATGCTTCTACTATTCTCAAGGCATCTGCTCATGATGACAGTTAGCTTGGATAGACCTTGGGCAAGATGGCTCTTCTGTGCTTTTGGACATCTGATAATGCAAGACCACTATGAGTTAAGTTACAATAAATAAGCTGTAACCAAATATTAACCTGTATGGATATCTTGGAACACAATTTCAATTTCCCAGCCTTATATCATTTGCCTTCTTCTGTAAACATAAATAAAGTATGACAATGTGATAAAAATAACGTTCTATTTGGATGTCTGTGAAGCCCTGGTCTCAACCAGTTACTAGTGAAGCAAACCTAGCATCTTACAAGGAAAAGTCCTAGCCATTTCTCTGTGAGTTCTTCCTTGACAAAGGCTGGACTGAATCCTCAGTTCCATTGAAATAAGTAGGAGTTTTGCCATCCATTCTATGGATCTGGCTTCTACCTTGGTTCTTTATTTGTAACCTTTAACAGTTGGTCTTATACCAAAGCTCACAATGAAGTGGGGAACGTAGCTGAAAAGATACGTTTAAATAGACAAAGTGTGCTAAATGCTCATAATTTTTACAAGATATGTTCATTCTTTAGTAGGCACCATGAGGAAACATGGAGAACATCCACACTTTTCAAAATATACTGGTAAGAGTGCTTAGATAACTAGTCTGAGCTTAAGCTTGGGCAGCATTCCCTCACAAATACAACACCAACTGGCTGATATTTCATGGCATTTATGTTCCATACAGCAACATTTTCAGAAGGTATACGGTCTCCATTTTTGAAAGAGGTTAGATTTCCTGTATAGATACTTAAATAATTTGTTCAATATGATGTGCAGCCACAGAAAAAAATACTCACAGATGTTATAGTAGAAGCCTAAAACAATTGGACATTGAATACAAAGTCCTTTGTAGATGAAGCCCTAAAATCCCCATTTAGCTCTATTTAAAGGTCCTGCATATGGGTCGGGGTAATCCCAAGCACAAATACAGGCTGGGCAATGAGTAGATTGAGAGAAGCCCTGAGGAGAAAGACTTGGTGCCGTTGGTTGACGAGAAGCTCAACATGACCCGGCAATGTGCGCTCGTGGCCCAGAAAGATGCAGCGTTCTGGGCTGCATCAAAAGAAGCGTGACCAGCAGGTCAAGGGAGTTGATTCTGCACCTTTACTCCGCTCTGGTGAGACCCCACCTGGAGTACTGTGTCCAGCTCTGGGGGCCCCAACATAAAGAGGACATGGACCTGTTGGAGCAAGTCCAGAGGAGCACCACGAAGGTGAACAGAGGGCTGGAGCACCTCTCCTGTGAAGACAGGCTGTGAGAGTTCGGATTGTTCAGCCTGGAGAAGAGAAGGCTCCGGGGAGACCTTACAGTGGCCTTCCAGTACCTAAAGGCCTACAAGAAAGCTGGAGAGGGACTTTTTACCCATGTAGTGATAGGACCAGTGGTAGTGGCTTTAAAGTGAAAGAGGGTAGATTTAGATTAGATGTAAGGAAGAAGTTCTTCCCTGTGAGGGTGGTGAGGCACTGGAACAGGTTGCCCAGAGAAACTGTGGATGTCCCATCCCTGGAAGTGTTCAAGGCCAGGCTGGATGGGGCTTTGAGCAACCTGGTCTAGCAGAAGGTGTCCCTGCCCATGGCAGGAGATTTGGAACTAGATGATCTTTAAGGTCCCTTCCAACCCAAACCATTCTACGGTTCTATGATTAGCCCTATTGAACATGTCTGAAACGCTATGCATACTACACAACAAACTAACTGAGGTACAGGTAAAAGCTATGAAGTCCTGAAACAATTAATAGTTGTTTATGTCCTGCTGTGGGCAGAATGGCAGAGCCATCACTCAGGTTTCCCAAGCCAACTGATAACACAACCTTCCCATGCCAGTTCTGAGGCTGAAGGTACGTCAGTGTGGAATGACTGAGGTCACTTCTCTCCTTTGTTATTCAGTTTTTTGGCCCGCTCCTAAATTGAAAATTGTTTTAGAGCTAACAGGATTTACAATCGTGTAAATAAAGGACATTATATTAGCTTGCATATCAGATATGCTTGTTTATTCTGTCCAAGGAAGAGCTAGTAATAGCATTTTCATGACATCAGAGGCGAAGCAAAGGAAGCCATTCCAACTAATTAATCTCAGTATTGTTTATAAAGAAATATAGGCAACTGATCTGTGTAATTGTTCTAAGGAGTCACAGTTTGCACAGTATGTTTAAACAATGTATGACTATTAAGGGCAGCTTTGAGGATGGATTTTTAATTTATCAGTGTGAGGTACTTTCCAGAGTTTATCCGAAGTGTGAGGCCCACAATAGTGGATATACAGAAAATTTTCAGGCTTGTCTGCACTTAAAGTCCAGCTGAGTTTGTGGGAGCAATGACAAACCTAGTCTAACACTGAGTAATTTATAAACTCCATAGGAAAGAGTTAATGGCAGGCATCAAGATTAAAGTGATTAAGATACCAGATTTCCACTGATATTCTAAAACTGTGCAAGAGACACTAGAATTTAAATAATAATTCTGATATATAGTTTTGATTTTCTTCCACCTGATTCTCACCTGAATATTTGCAATTTCTGATTAGTTATTTGTTGAACTACAATACATTGTAAGTATACAAACACTGAAAGCACAACTCTATGGCTAAAAGGGGAGTTAAATGTGAGAATTAAATGAAGTAACATTGCTTCATGTGAAGAATGCTGTCAGTCCAGAATTCACCTTTTTTTTGTAGGCGAAGATTGAACTTTAGGGGGATTTGGCAGCAGATCATTGAAGTTAAAATTAATTTAACCAACCTTCTAAGAAACTGGATTTCTAAGCTTCATTTTGTTTATTTAACAGAAGTGTTTACTAATCATTCATCATTTACATTAAACTTCATGGAGAACTTTCGGGAAAACTGGGCTATAAACAAAGCAAATTAGTAACAGCTCATACCATTATCATCACAACTTTTTTCACCACCTGTGTTTCATCAAACTACCACTGCATCTTTTCTATAGCTTTCCTTCTGTCAATATATATATGAATCAGTGCTTTTTACATGTGCACTGGCTAGTTAGTAGATAGGTCAATTCATGTTTAACTGGTAGTTGTGTTCATGATGTTACTGAACATAAGACTTCAACTCCATATAGGCTGGGGAAACTTCAGTGCTATGGTGTAGAAAGGATGTCTGTTAGCGCTCTGCTGCCTTGCATGCTCTCAGTTTTGCAGGCACAGTGCTACACTGCTGTAATGCTGGTTTGCTATCTAATAATGAAAAACTAGATGTGCCCTTCACCTTCTGTACCCTATAAACTTTTCCCACCTCCATGCCCCATTGCCATCACCTGAGCCTAAGCCTAAGCTACCTCCAGGTGATCCATTTTCTCTTCAGTGACTGCAGATCAGGAGCTGAACTCAACTCTCCTTAAGGTCTCCAGCCTTTCAACAATGCCCTTCAGTGGGAACACTACTACCATTTGCAGCTTCCCCTACCTCCCTTCAGAGGTCTTCAAATCACTTTCCAGCTCCCTTTACCCATCTTCCCTGCAGCAGCTCACGTGGCGTCCTCAGCCAGCTGAATTCCTTCACCAAAATACTTGATGGTCTCCTGTGAGAAGAGAGTCAAAATACAGGAGACAGCTGATCTCTTTCACCAGAAACCAGAATAGGACATACTTCTTTTTAATTCCAAAGACATCTTTGAATTTTTTTCATAATGTTTGAGGTACACCAAAAATAATTCCGAAAAATCATACTTTGCTAGTCATCAGCCACCAGCATTCAGAATGGCACTGCTCATGACTGCTGGCCTCAGCAGTCCAAGATCATCAGCTAGGCCTCCAACAAACACAAGAACAGTTTAAAAATCAATGCTGATATGCTAAATTAATCTATTTTTAGGGCTTTTCATTTTCCTGCCAGTAGTTGAGCTTATGGTGGATGATACCTCCAAAGTGTCCATTGACTTCTAAGGTTAAAAATCTAACCTTGAACACCCACACAGCACCAGAAGGGATGCCCTTCCTCCATGCTGCTCACAGAGTGAAGGGCTGCCAGCACAGCCCGGGTGTCCCACTCTCACTCGTAACTACTTGCAGCCCTCACCCTTTGGCTGTCTCCTTCTCCTCTATCTTTCTGTGTGTCAATTCTGCTTGTTCTTCTCACATGCTGTGAGGGGATGGGGTGGCCATTTTGTTGGGTTCCAAACCATTGGCAGTAAAGGGAGGTGGCAGCCATTTTGTGTATAAGACGATTCATGTGTTGGAAGCTTTCCCTTCGGTCTCCGTGAAAAATTTTTAAAAATCACTAGATCCACAGAGGAATAGTAAACTATGTTAACACTGGCTGTGTTGTGACTTTTCATACAATTTCTTTCGGCTGCCAGCTGAGCTAGGTAAGAGACCTGCTTGAGTAACCTGGGGCTGCTGGATCTGTCACCCAGCCAGTCTGTCCTTGCAAAACCTGCTGAGGATAAGGAGCAGGGATGACAGTGGAATTCCTGTGTTTATATGGAAGCTATTTAATCGAAATAAAGTTTTGCTGTCATACCTTCCTGTTTTCAGAAGTCATCCAGCCGTTGGCTTCCTAATCAAAAGAGATGTGGCAGCATGCCACAGAAACTGGGCCTCCCTTCCAGCATGTAGCCCAAAGTATTTCCAAACTCCAGACTGTGCCTAGAAACACATGCCTCAGGTGAAAATTTGACTTTTACACTATATGCATCAGAACATACATTCATTTAAAAGAGCTGTATGCAGAAATAGCATGCACCAAGACCACTTTGGAGAAAACCCAACAAGGGGTGAAGCCAACCAAAACACCCCCACAGGTCCATGGTTTCACCTGTTGTTTAACAGATAGATACCTGTCCATGAGTGAAATGTCTCACAAAATTATGCAGTAGGATCATCATGCATTTAAATTAACATCTGAATTTGCTTTACAGCACACTATAAATTCAAAGGCATCATATATATAGCATTATAAATCTCTGTTTTACTCTGTGCAGTGGAAATGAGCTAAAGAGCTCCTCTGGGTCCTTTGGTTGGTGACATGAGTGATTCTAGTCCTTTCATGCTTCACCTAATGGCAATAGGAAGCAAAATACCAAGCATGCTGGAAATCTGACTGCCTGACATTACTTCCTGGGGATTAAAAAGGAATTTTTGTTCCTAAAGATTTTAGTTTGGGATTATTAATAAATAATGGTTAATACAAGGTCTAGGGGCTCCTGTCAGCAATCTAAAGACACATGTTATGAATTTCAAGGATCCAAGTATAATATTCCTGGCTCAGAGCTGACTGAATTCTTCTTAGCAGCAGAGGCTATATTGCTTTTCTCAGCATTGTAGGTGAGGGTCATGTTCCTGACTTGGATCAAGCTGCTTACATTGTGGAAGAGGAATGGTGAAGTGGAAGAGGAATGGTGAGAGAGAAGAAGACAGAAAGCCAAAGGTTTGAGGCTCCTGCCATGAAGTGAAGAGGCTACAGAGCTTCATCCCCATACATATAGAAACTGCAGTTCAGCTGAAGTCAGCACAGTGCAGAGACTGGCAAACACTTTAATCCCTCCTGCCTTGCATTTGCATGAGTCCTGACTTCCCCTGGTGCTTATGCCAAAGGTCAGCTCAACATGATTTCTTTTAAGCAAATTTCAGGCTGCAGATTTCCACCCATGTCAACTACCAACACGTCTCATTTCAAAACCCTTTTGTGAAATGATCTGGTTTGTATAGATGCAAACTGAAACTGAAAGAAATGTTTATATGAAAATTTGTACCAAACCATGAAGATTTACTTAATCTAAAGCCAAGCATGATCTTTTTCTCAAAAGTCAGCATGTTGACCTTGATATTCAGATCATATCTGAGAATGGATGTCACCTTATGCATAAAAATGTTTTCCTCATAGCTAATGATGAACAGTGTGCATTTCTTCACTTCCTTTTCTGGTGCATGTCTGGACACTCACATTTGCCAGCCTGGGAACTTTTGTTTTAATCAAAGGATAAGCATTTTTGGGGGTATTGTCACACTTTCATTGTGTGGTAACAAATGTTCATAACAGGGGTTGTTGGCTTTTCATTGCAAGAGACATCAGTGATGTGGAATCCGTGTATGTGTTAGTGTAACTCATTTTATCTCTGAAATTTTTCTTGCCCTTGAACGTAATGCCATGGACATATTAACCTAAACATGAATGAACAGCTTTTAGAAAAATATTGACTGTTAAAAAATGGACCTCATTCAGACGTACTAAAGCAAAGACTACATGCATTTGCTGATTGTCACATCTCCCCTCAGATAATTTATATCAAACATCAACAACATAACATTTTTCCAAAACTAAAAGCATATTTGTAAATTTAAAAATAGAAACAGAATCTTAACATGATAAACTAAACCTTACCTCCTACTCTAACTGTATCAAGGTGTAGATCTACTGTGTTTTTCATAGGAGTCTTTGAGGTATTAAGGCTAAGAAATGTTTCTTCTTTCCATGCTAATGAGGAGCCTGTATCTCTTCTGTGCACTCAACTGAAATTGAACAGAAACGCTGCCCTAGCCAACTGGAAAATCAATTATTTACACAGTGCTATATGCAAATATCTAGAATCAAATTTTTCACACCTGATTAGTGAGCTTAACTGCATTCATTTTCAAAAACCTATGAACCTGAGCTCCTGTTTGTACAGTGCTTGTACATAGAAATTAGACAGATAGCTTCATACTTAATGCTAAGAGAAATTTTTGCATGGTTCATGGATCTTTGACAGTAGGAACTTTTTCTCAGTATCTGTGAGTATGTCTGCATTAGACTGTTTGCCACATTTACTATTCCTGCAGCACTTGATGTATTTTTCTTTGTGAATTCATTTGCCAGTTAATGTCACTTTTCCTGTCTGCATTGGAAAAGGTTCCAGTTTCTTGTGTTTTGCTGACTAGTGTTTGATGACTAATGTTTGCATGTATGTATCTGTACTTCACAGCAGTCTTCCAGTCCTTTCCTCTCCTCTGCTGTCTTCCTGCTTGGTTAACTATGTGCATCCCAATGATTCTTCTACTTTTCCATGCCCAGGGTGCTGTTTCAGCATCCAGGATTGTCGAGGGCAATGATAAAGAGACGGGTGAGACATGCCCTTGTTACTGATGAGGAGCGACTCCTTGAAAATCAGGATTTCTTGTTGATACAATCATTCTCCCAAATGTTGAAGACATCTATGTAGAAATCTGTGGATGAGTGAATCTTGAGCCTTCTGAACAACCAGAGAGATGTTCTGTTTCAGTGCAGAAGATGGACAGCATGGCAGAACTGTACAGCAATGAGACACATAAGGAGGCATTTTCCACTCAGCAAGATTTTGAAGGAGTTCACCTGGTTCAGCATTTTTGCATGTGTCTTCAATCTGCGTTGTCTTGTGAACAATCTCTTCTAATAACATTAAACCCCAAATTTAATATCCAACATTGTAAGAACTGCCTGCACACATGCAGGTGCAATTACTGACTTGCTCCCATCCCATCCACTCTCCCTTTGCCTCAAACTCAAGGCCTGTGGCTGCTTCATTGTGTGAGTGCTAAACATGTCCCACTGCACATTTGTAAAGCCAGATGCTGTGGTCCACTGGTCCAGACCATGACTTCACACAACCAGTAGCAGTATGTGGTTCACAGCAGCAAGATTCATAATTTGGCACTGAGAAAGCACAGTTTGTCATCTTGTGCAAACTGATGGAGCATGAGTAAGGAAAAGTAAGCACCCAGAGCTAGGGCTTTTTTTTTTTTTTCTTTTCATTTTCTACAACCAATATAAACAAGTTGCCAAGACATTCAAGGTGAGGTTTGTTATTATCTGCTAACTACTGGCCTAATGAGAAGGGGTAAGAGGAAAGAAGATGGGCCAGAAATCTATCAGATTCATGGAAGAAAGTGAAAACAGATGGTATCTTGTTCAGGTGGAAAGAAAGAAAGTTAAGCATCTGTCTGCTGACTTGCTTTCACATTGGGCAGCACTGTTCTGATATAAGAGAGCATTTGCCTGCCCCACAATAGTACCTAGAGGGCAGAGGCAGCCAGAGGCAGCTCTAGGAGTTGATGAAGAGACAAATGATTTTTCACAAGTGCACCTTATTACTGTTGGTTTCTCACAGTAGCCTCAGGCAGTGCAACAATGCAGTCATATACATGAGTCATTGAGAATACTGCCTGCTCAGAGGAGAAATTTTCTATGCAGCACCTTCCTCTACGTATCCCCAGCACCCTTCAGGGCAGCCAGAGATGCTGGTGATGGGACATGACCTTTTGCTTGAAAGTGAGGTTTTAAGCACACTGCTCGACTTATCAAGAGAGATTAGTAGAAAGCCTGACCCTTCCCAGATCTTTTTTCTTTTTCAGTGATTATAAAGCTTACGCATCAGAGGATAAGTGGATTTTGTTCCCTTGATAAGAACATTTTTGTTAACAACTGATTTGATTCTTGTAAGGCAAAGTACCCCAAGCTGTGAAAGAATGGCTGATAAAAGCATTGGCCTTCATGCACATCAGCAAGATACAGCGTATACAGTGGTCTCTCCTGTCAAAGCAATATATTTAACATATGCCATTCTGTGAAAAGTAATTCTCTTTTCCATAAAAGTGTAATTCCCATGCTTAAAAGATTTGATTAATAAAGTCTCTTTATTTTCACATTCCACATAGGAACACAAATCCTCTCTGAATTTGTTGTCCTTGCCAGTTGCCATCTAGGAACACCTCTTGCTCTTTGCCTCCACGAGAAATGCTTTCCTTTGTTTTCTTCATTGAAACTAGAGCAAGCAAGCAAGCAAGCACTCACAAAGGAGGTAGTGTTCAAAGTCATCCACTTAAGCACTCTTTTCCTGCTTAGTCCATTAAATGCACACGCCACTGTCAACCTGTAGCTTCTCAGGAAAAACTAATACATCTTACTGTGCAGGACTCTTGCTTGAAGGCTTCAGGGGCAAGGGGGATGTCAGGTAAGCTGTTTTTTTCCAAAACAATAGCAACAATTTAAACACTGTGAGCATCCCCTGTAGTTTTTGGAGCAATGTCCTGTCTTTTTCTACGTATACATGTGTTCATGACTCTGGTGTTGGAGATGATGATGGTTGGACTCGATGATCTTGAAGGTCTTTTCCAACCTAAATGATTCTATGATTCTGTAAGGTGCTGAGCAACCAGGCCATCAAAAACTAGAGAGAAACATCTCTTTAACCGCATCTCTTTAGAATGTTTCATCCTGGTGCAGCAGGCAAAGTATAGGTGCATGGGTGCCATTAATACATTAATATCACATGGGAACAAGCAGGTAAAGTCACCAAGAATCTCCCATGCCTTCTATGTTTTATGACCCACACTGCTGTGCTGCTGCTATAGCCATAAGATTGGCATGGCAGAAATCCTAAGAACAGAGGGCATCATAGTACTTACATTTTTATCTTCTTCACTAAGCATGACAGATATGCAGCACAGTGCTCTCCCAGCATGTTCTGCCTTTTTCCTGTGCTTAGAAAATGAAATTATTTGAGAAACAGTTCATTCCTCGTTAGTGTTCTGGTGTTCTGAGGTGGTGCCATCACCTCATTTGAGCTGCTAAATGATCTGTCAAAATGGTGTATGCTTTCTATAGACAAATCCATTCAGTGTGGAGATCTCAGCCTCTTTGTATGAGAGTCTCCTAGTGGCATGGCAGAGAGAAGAGTTGCTTTCATGGTAGCTGATGGCAACTTGAAAATGCTTTGGTACACCAGAAGGAGATGAACCAGTGGAAATGTGTATTTTGACCACAAGTCCTGCAATTCTGGCTGATTCCGGCTGGCTCTGCTGCATAATCGCAACACATCCACAAGAGAGGATCCAGAACATAGACAGCTAGCTCACCATCTGGAAAAAGCACCATAGGATTCCTGCCCAGAATGCTATGTGCTTACTTTGAAATAGGCCCCTGCTGTCTTTATGCCATTGTTGTAGAAATTAAGTAGGAAGCAGCTGGCCATGTGGATGGAGTTATTGCAGAATATCACTTCTGCAATAGGGTAGCAAAAAAGGTCACTGAAAATGTCCATGTAAAATGAGCTTTCCATATGCACATGACTTTCTCAGCTTGCAACATGAATTTTGGAGGTGGAGCTCGATTGTTTTTGCTGTTGGCTTTTGCCTTCCTACTAAGTTAAACCTCAGCAGCAATGTCAAGAAGAAGTCTTGCATGGGTTACAGGGATAATAATGGAAGATAAAGATAGTATGTTAAACTTTTTTATCATTGTGCATTCAAATGTCATTACAGAGAACTGTTGCTCAGGGCAAACTAGTTCTTCAAGTCTGAGCTCCTGAAGACATAGAAGTTAAACAAAATAAGGCAGCTTGTCACAATAAAGCAAGCTATAAAAGAAAACTTTTTTTCCCTAGTGGACATTTTAGAGTAGTTTAAAGAAGAACTTGTTTCAGTTCTGTGCTTTGAAGTAAACGTCACAGTACAGTAAGAAGGAGAAAATGCTGAACTCCTTAGAAGAGTGACTTAACCCCAAAGAATGCTTAAGTATGAGGAAACTGAAGCAGGTAAATATATACAGATGGTTTATTGTTTGTCTGGATTTGGATATCACTTATGCTACCAGAAGTAAAGATTAATAGATCTGGATCTTTTTCAAGGCCTGTGTCTGTCTGCTTCCACCATCATGCATCCCTGGAGACATGAACCATAAGTCAGACTGCCCACGAAAGGGAACTCTGTGAAGGGTTATGCTAAGACACTGGGGAATCTGTGGCTGCTGTACTACTCACAGTGTCCAAACTCGGGGACCACAGGCTTTCAGCTCTCAGAAAGGGGTGATTAGGCACCAAAATCAGAGGGAGGAACAGAATGATCATTTTACTATTCTCAGCAATATCAAGAATGTCCAAAAGCGGTGGCTTGACCAGTTTCCTGAGGACACACACTTTGCATAAGTACTGCTTTAACTTAGGATCAGCCCCTTTAATTTTTTTCTTCAATTTTTTTTTAATGAAATGAAAAGGATGCTTGCAAATATGTAAATGTGTTGTCAGATTTGCATTACCTGAGATGATAGGGAGTTTCTGGCTGCCCAACAGGGTAATAGCTTTTGATCAGTACTCCGTAAATCTCTGTGTCAGGAGGAGCTAGGTTTTTTTTAATAAAGTTTGGCTCTAGGGTTGATTTAGATCAGTACTACTATAAACAGGCAGGCCTGCCTAATTGCTATAGAATGCATTTCAAATACTCATGAAAGAATACACCACAGATTTGATAAACAGCTATACATTGAATTCTGTGTACCATAAGTGGTGGCTTGATGATTTGTATGTACTCCCACTAAATATGAAAGTAACTCATATGTACTTAGGTGCAGGTATTTATATGTGGAAATATTCATTAAATAAAGGCATTTCCTTCCTCAACAGATGTATGTATTTATGTCGTGCAGGCAATGTAAGTATCACACTTCTAACATTGGCAGTGTACAATGTGTGCACTATTTCTTCAGCCTCAGTTTTTTAGCCTCATTTCATAACCATCCATAATGTCTGTCTGAGAGTCCATCTGACACTCCACTTGAATCCGTTGGTTGATTTCAAGCACATTACATAAAGGGATATAAATTACATTCCTCTTCATTTCCTGAAAATCAATGGATTAGTGCTGCCACCACCAAGAGAAAGGTTGCAGGGCAATATCTGTTTGGATTTGAATGTGTTACAGCAGCCATTAATTTCTGCATAGGTAGGCATTAGAGAAGGTGGGAAAGAGAGAAAGTACTGGGGAAAATGAATGGGATGCTTTAAGGTAAATACAAGAGAGCAAAGACTGATTTTGTGAAAGGATCAGGGAGTCAGGGTTATTAAAAGGGTAGCATAGCATACTGCATACTGCAAACAGCATGTACTACTTCTTCTGCTCATGAAACATTTTTTTTTTTAAAAGGTGAAAGCAATATAGACATGTTTGGATTAACTTCTGTATTTTCTGCTATTGATAGTAAATGTTCTGTGTTGCATTTTATACAAAGCAAGCCTCCTAAACAACTTAAGCTTTTTCAATTAAAGCAATAAACCATCTCTCTATTAGTGCTGTGGGAATACATCCAGCAGACAGGAAATAATTTCTGAGAGAAATGGTTAGCACTTCAGCTTGATTAAGGGTGGCACCATCGGGGTCAACTTTCTGTTGCATGGCTTGCTGTCCTGACTATCATTTTCCTTCTACTCACATGGAAGTGAGAAGTATTTTAAAACTGTAAAATTATGTGAAAAATAATCACCTCCAAAATTCCTCCTGGAAGGGCTAGACAGATTTCTTATGACACAAGGTGCTGGCAAAAATCAAGATCCATTGCTTCATGTACTCTTGTGAAAGCTCTAAATTTGGCTTAAAAATCAAGTATTTTTATCTGAGTGAGGAAAGCATCCTTTACTAGTTAGACTTTGCATCTTTGTATTCAGATCTGGTTCTCCTAATGAAATTGCATGAGAGGTTCTCACTGTGCTGAAATAAAGCAGTATGAGGAAAAAGAAATTGCAGGAGATTTTGCAGGTCATACAGATATTCCAGCAATGCAAATACAGTCAGCAGTAGTCCGTCAGTATTCCAATCTCCAAATACAACTCTTCAGAGCTGCACAGAGTCACAAATGTCTTGGAGCATTAGGAAGCTGATAGTAATCTGCCCTGGGACAGATTCTAGAAACCGATCATAGAAAGTATTTTCTGTTTTTTCACAGACACATAACTGCACGTATTCAGATAGGAATCTGACATTAATATAGGCATTGCGGTTTATGTTTATGTATGAATCCTTTGCTTCAGGACACAACATAATCACTAATAGAGATTGGGAAAAATTCCTTCTCTGGGAAGGCTTTACCTGATGAGATTTTCTCAGCTTTCTTTATCTGATCACTGCAAAACACAGAGTAAATACTATGAACTAAAAAGATCCCTTGGAAAATCTGATTTCTTTCTCATTATTGTTATTCTCCTCAGTAATACATACATTTCACACTAACGATGATAAAAGTCATAATGTCCCTCACCAGGAAGAGTCAGCCTTCCTTGTTTCTTTGCCCAGTGATAGCTATAGAACTTCTTTGATATTAACCCAACATTCCACATCCAGGCTTAAAAATGAAACCTTGTTTCAAGTCAATTGAGTGACCTTATTGACTTCACTGTAATTACTCTTACTGCCTTATACAAGGGAAGAACTGAAAGCCCAGACAAATTAACGTTCCTTAGTTTTGTCTTTGACGCTGAATACCAGTGGTCAGACAGTTTGGCTGGCATGTTTTCCTCACCTTTAAAATGCTAAATATTGCCTTCTTTAAAAGTTTTCCTTTTTTGTTGGGTTCCCCACCACCCCCATCTCAATATTTCCTCAAACTAACTGGTAGAGTGAATTTTCTTTCCATTGCAAGGAGGAAAACAACTAAACAAGGGTCTTTCTGTCCACTTGTCAGAAAGCATTCAACAGAGAACTCCCACTAGAGACCAGATCCAGCAACTGTCCAGAACAGCTGCAGAAAACTGAAGAAGCAACTGAATTTTGCAGGCCAGGTTATGATCTCCACGTCAGCAACATAAATCCTAAAAATTTTTTCAACTGGTAATACTTAGTGATTTCATAACCTCTGTGCCTTCCAGAAGTGCTGAGTCCCTTTAGCATGCACTCCACAGGCCAGGAAAGTCCATAAGGCACTTGCTTCTCCTCTCATTGCAGCAGTACTATTTCTGTAGCTAAAGATTGGTGACCAAAATCTCTTGCATGTGCAGGTTCCTAGATGTGCCTTGATAAGTAAATCAAAATAAAAGTGATGATTCCTCTCACATGCCACTTTTACTCCCAGTCAGCTCCATCAATTTCATGGAGGCAATGTGGATAAAAATACCATTCAGCACTGTGGAAAAATCGGTTAATAATATGTGTAGCTTTTTTCTTAATTAAAGAACTTAATTTAGTTAACAAAGTATCAAATATTTTGTAGCATTAATTTATTTATATCAATTCAATTTTGAAAGTCTCTCTTAGAAACATCAGCTAAATCAAGTATTTCTCAGTTAAAGAAGGCTCTAATTTATCAGCAATTTAATGTGGCTAGATATTATTAGTGTCACTTGTTCTTATGTGCTCCACAGAGTAGTCCTATGGGAAAACTCATTATTTGGTACTTTTCATGTCTTCTCTTCCATCTGTGTATCAGACCAGCTACAATGCAAGTAGGGGATTTTATTTGTGAGTTCAAAAAAGTTGCTTCTCCAAAGAGTTTTGGACCTTTTCAGACCAGAAAAGAACATCAGAAAATCCCTCTTGTAAACAAGAAGTGGTTAAGTATTTTGCTTGGAGACAGAGTTCCTATGTCTTTGGGAACAATGTTACTTGAAATGTTTGTTATCACTTCCTCTTTTAAACAGTTAAATAGAGAGACCTTTAACCAAAGGTTCACAGTGATATTAGCAAAAGGTTAAGATAATATTTTTAGATTATTTTTTTCATCAATGATTTCAAAGTGGAAAACAGCATAATTTAATTTTAATTTCTGGTCCCATTTCCACAGAATGGTGTGTATTTATAAAACAGACATAATCACACCCTCTCTGAACACTCTTACATACTACAGTTGTGGACAGGGTAAATGAACCAGAACAGAATAGGAGGAAGTATGGGTTACATGAAAACACTATAAACTGGTGTGTAAATACTTTATCAGAAATGTGCTTTCATACAATGTGGTTTGAATAATTTCTTGGTCAGTCCTCCAGAGGCTAATTTCATAGTCGCTCCTGGTCCCTCACAGTCCCAGTGAGACAGCACTGTATGTGTGCTGGAGCTCTGGGAGAAAGTGAAGGGATCAGCTGCATCAGTAAATGACCTCCATCTTCCCTCACCTTGGGTAGGAACAGAGATACCCCAGAGGACTTTGCAGGGCTTCAAGGTATTTCTAGTTGCAACAGCCCTCCTCAGAGCCATTTCTTAGGCAGGGGTTGTTAGAGTACAGCAAAGCTTTGGCCATCCTCTCTCTGTCCTGATGTACATCTTACCCTGTGAATGCAAGCCCCATCTCTGTGCTGAATGGGCCTGCTGGAATGGTGTCTGAAATAATTTGCAATATTCTCTTGGCATTCAGGAATGAGTCAAGTTTTGGTGTGTCTTTCAAAAAAATAATTTGTATATGTGGCTTTAACAGTACAAAGAAGAGGTTATAAAGGATGGAGAGACGAGATTGTAAACATAAAAGAGTAAGAGGGGAAGACTGGAAGCCAATGATGTGAAAAAAATGTAAAAGATCCAAGCCAAGTAATCCAGGCAGCCAAAAAAGCTATAAACCTGGGACAAAGTGTAAAGTAATTTACTGAGCTACAGTTTCGTAGTACTGGAAGTTCCTGAATAATCTCTAGTCAAACAAGAAGCTGATTCTTTTTACCCTGACAAAATGGGAACATTTTAGATGTTTAATGAAAAAATGGGATTAGATGATATCGTAATATACAGCCCAATTCATGCTTTTGCTTTATTAGTGATTAATTAAATAAGCTGAAAACATCTGCAGAGAGCATAACATACTCAGACCAAAATGAAATTAAAACAGGTTATCTTCCCAGCAAAAGATGAAATAAAAAACTCCAAAATGTTTCAGGTTATCTGAACTCTACCACTTAACACAAAATTAAATGTTTCATTTGATGATTATTTGGTTCAGTTTTTTCGACCTTTTCAGCTGGAAGTATTTTGTCTAGCTGCACAGCTGATACAGGCATTTGACCTAAAGGGCAAGCAGTACATTTAGAAATAAATCAAAAAAAAAAAGCCAGGAACAAATGCTGTCCCTTTTCTGTCCCTTCTATTTTTCTGCATATCAGATAACAAAACTAAAGCTTTAGGAATTCTACCTTGAAATCCAGAGAGAAAGCTATCTGGTACAAGGAGCTAGCCTCACATCTTTTTCAATGTTTCAAATCACTGTTACTGCAAGAGTGACAAAGAAAAGCAAGTATTTGAAAATGCCTTTAAAAAATCTTATAATGGATCTGTTCTTATAAGTGAATGAATTTGGATATAGAACTGGCCTGAAAAATTCCTTATGCATTTACAAGTTGCAGCAAGTCTCTGGGGAGTTAGATTCTGAGCTATAAACCCGCCAAAGTACACAGATCTATGCGGTGTAGACAACTTTTGGGACTTGACAACTTTCCACAACAAAGACACCTCTGATACTGAAAACCAGGCCTCTCTGGTTTTCTGTGTCCTGTGTTAAATCACACTTAGCATAGACTTAAATGTAAGGTAGTAATGATAACGTTAGGAAGAAGGAAAATTCCAGATAATAGAAGAAAACCAAAAATAAGTGTAGTTGTTCTTAATTTAACAAACTTAGGAGGGTTTCTTCCTTGTTTCCTTTGATTTGCAAACTCCTGCAGAAATGATTTAATGTTCATTAGTGTTTTAGATGTGTTTTGCAGAAATATTTATCCTTCCCTTTCCTTGTCCTTTTCCTCTGTTTATTTCAATGCCAAATTAAAAATAATGACTCCAACTTCTACTACAATTCAAAACTGTTACTGTGAGATGGGCCTGGGACAACATGCTTGATCGACCTCTCAGTGCATGGATTTCTACTGGCTGGCATCAGGCCAACAGAGATGATAAATGCTGGACTCAGCCTTGATTCCTTCCATCAGCAGAGACCTTCAGCTGTTTCTCTCTCCTGCTCGCTCTTACAGCCTCCCTGGATTTAGTCATCCATTTGCATGAAATCTCTGAACCCCAAATACCTTTCAGACCCCTTCACCCCTCTGTCAAAGGTAGTTGAAATTAGCCAGCTATTTCAAAACTTGCCACCAATGGACAAAATATTGGAGTGCATAATCCCACTCCTTTAGTAAACCAGGCAAGCACAGGGGAAGGCATGATGAGGCCCTTAATTACAGAAACTCTTCCTTTAAGTTTTAGCTTGCTACAAAACTCTTGCTTGCACCTTTGAGTGTTTTTCAGTAAAAAATGGTGAAGGTAACATTACTTAATATATTTACCTTACCTTTAAATAATTTCTTTTTGTTACGTGCTTGAAAACATAGCTGTTCAAAAGAAAAAAGAAAAGGTCTGTTTTCCTTTCAGGAAATACTGATTTTTTTTAAAAAAGAATGACCAAAAATAATTTTTTTAGTTCAAGAAGATGTTAACAGTCTTTCAAAGGTTTTGAAGGAAAGAGTATTATGAGCAGGGCTCAACAGTCTTTTCTTTTTCGCAGTGCAGATGAACATTTTTCAATCAACCTCATGTTTAAAGCTTTTCACATGATCATCAAAACAGGAGTAGGAATAGCAACAAATAGAAAATATGTCAAGAAGTTTCATAACTTGGAATAGGCATTGAAAAATCTTTCACCCTTGAATGTATTTTGCTTTGACAGTATACGTAGAAGTGTTTGTGAGAAATCTTGCACACATGCCTCTTAAGAGCTAAATTCAGTGGTGGGACCGTGGAAATAATTCTACCAAATTTATTTTGGAAGATCATGTCTCGAACAATTTCTAAAGCTTGTCCTTTATTCTAGGAGCTGTATTTTCCTTGTCTGAATACTACAAATCCTAAAGAGGGTTGTGCAAAGAAAGATGGTCAGGAAAGAGAAAAGAACCCTCATTCCCATGAAAAACTGTTGCTTCACAACTATTAATTTTCTCTCCCAACATTGGAGAGAAATGTGTATATCTACAGAGGAGGTATAAATTTTATGGCATACTCTTGGCATAGCCCTGACTCTTTGAAAATAACATATAGATACACAACCTGGCTGTGTTTCCACTATGTAGTTAATGCATGCTTTCAGTATTTCCAATAAATATATGGCATGATCTAACAGAAGACAATGTGTTGTGTATGAGAATACAATGATACAATTTGGCTAGATTTATTAAGGTGCAGTTAACGCAGTATTTAGCTAGTATAACATCACCTCCTTGATTTTTAAACTGTAATCACAATAGCAAACAATTTGTTTCAGAAGCAGAACAAGATGGATAGTTCACAAAACTGCCCAGCTTCCTGCCTCCCACCTAGGACACTAACATTCCTGGGAATTGTGAATTAATCCAGTTAGCCCTGCAACCACAAGGGAGCCTGAGCAACATATGAAACACAAGAGCACTGGAGAAGTGTAAATATAATGTAAATACCTGGGCATTTAAAATAACCAGAGCTGCAGACCTGAGAGGTGGTGTTTTTGATTGAAAGCCCTGCTTCAGACTGTGTTTTGAATACAGGTGTCAGTCAAGCAATGACTTCAGATTTGTTACATCCACGGGACTGATGGGGCTTCTGGAATTTCAAGAGATATTTGTGTCAATTCTCAACAGCAAAATGGAAAAGAATTAGGATCATTCTTGGCTTTCTAATGAAAGGACCACATATGTTTCTATACTAGTATTTAACTTTGTTAAAAATAATTTCTCCGGGGTGTTTGGGTGGTTTTTTTCAGTGTTTCAAACTTTCCTATACTGTTTTCTTGCTGTTTTCAGTGTTTTCCCCATACATGCATCTGCAAAACTACTCGTGAGAAGAAACCAGTTACCAAAAAAAGGACATAATGATCAGGTTTTTAGGGTAGTAACTAAGGATTTGGGGCTTGAAGAGGATTTGGGGACTGATTTTTTTTTTTAAATACTTCTCTTTTCCAAATGACTAGTGATTTTGGATGCATTATTTATACATGGGCCTGCCTGAGTCAATCTAAAGTAGATCTGATTTCCTCAGAACAAGGTTTTGCCACTGGAAAAGTCAAATTACATCAAAGTATCTCAAATTAGACATCCCCCAAACTGAGAGATTTAAAACCACCAGTCCTTTTTCAAAGCCTTGACTGCTGCATCTGGAAGCATTTTAACCCAACTAGCCTATTCTGATGCAAGTAAGTTATGGTGTTTGCCCCATAGTCAGGTTCAATATTTAGCCAAATCAACAATAGAAATGCAAGGGCTGCATCAGATGCCTGATCTGTCATGGGACATATCAACTTACATAGAGTTTCAGTCAAAGAACTTACTCTACAAGGAAAACTGAGCTGGCATTCAGCCAGAACATTAAAACATTCTTTGAGAGGCAGCACTGCTCGTTGTCAATGCTGTGTGGTGTGTGTTGGCTAATGTTTCCAGAGGACTTTCTTATGCTTGTGAAGCCTTGTGTAACATGTAGTTACTAGCAGTGTTGGAAGATCTCCTCCTGCAATGTAGGTCTCTTTGCTGCCTAAACACAGGACTGCAGGTCTACAGATAACACAGTCAGCTTCAAATCTTACAGGCCTGTAGGAATAGGAAGAACTGTGCTGGCATCATGGGATACGCACGGGTGTGTCTTTGCCTCCTCCCTCTACAATGGTACTATCCTGTTAACATTAGTCTGCCAAGTTAGGTACATTATGTTCTAGCAGAACACAGCCTTCTAATAATGTTTGTTTGATAGACAATACACTTTATTTTCAACAGGTGGTCTGTATGGGATTGAAGGCTGCAATACTGCAATTGGATTTTGATCGTTCTTCCAATCTGAGAGGTTAGGCTCTGAGAAATCAGAGAGAAGCCAGTTATTTCTACCAAAAAAAAAAAAAAAATCTTCAAAATGTCCTAAGGAACGTTGTGTTATCTTTTATGAAAAAAAAAAAAAAAATCATGACACTGTGTGGTATTTGCTAATGGACAGGTGACATAAGCAATGTCCTCTGAAGGAATGCAGTTGTTTGTGGTTATTTACAGTTTTGCTGTGAGCCAGAAATGAAATCAGAGCCCCATAGCATAAGAGAAAGGTACTTTCTCCCCCAGTAGCAGTCCCTGCAGCAGTAAGGGGGTAAAATGACACTAAGAGCAGGTCAGTGACAACGGAGCAGAACGCAGCACTCCTCAGCACAGCCTGGTGGACCCAAAGGAAAGGCCCCCAGGCCAGAGATTTGCTGCCTCAGGCTGCCGGCTTGGCTGAGGCTTTTTCTCCAGGAGTGGACAATCCAGGTGGACCCTTTAAAACAAGACAACAACATTTTTAAAAATAGCTTTAAAGAAAGAGAAAGCAAGCACTGAGGAGAACTGGCAGGCAGAGGGAAGGAAGGAGGTTAGGTATGGACTAGAGGGACTAGGAAGGATGATGGAGGAAATAAAGGGAAAAAATGACAAAGTGAAAACAAGTGATGAAAGTAGGGACTATAGAAAGGACTGACAATGTAAAGGGGTGAAATCAAACATGATCTCTTATGCAGGCGTTCATGATTAGGAAAGGTTATTTCTCCTTCATTTTTATTTCCTTGGCAGAGAAGGGGGAGCTGTAAGGAGGAGGAAATTAAGTGTTTGGTGCTGGTGCCGATGGAAACTTTTTTTTCAGCTGCAGCTGAGGCAGGGGAAGAATTTCCCCTGGTCAGACCCAGGTGAGGGCTTACAGAGCAGTGTTGGAGGCAAAAGCCCTTAATATCTATATGAATTTGTCAGGCCTTGACTAAGGAAAGCAATGTTAATGAGGCTTTAACATACTTGCCAGTGACGTGTGACATGCATGTATAAATTCAAGGAACGATGGGATCACTTAACCACTCTTTCTTTGTTTCAGTCTCAGTTCCCATCCCAAACTGAACTGGAAAATTTTTTATGGACATTGGCTTGTCTCAGTTAAATTAACCCCCCTCCCCCCGCTCCTCTTTCTATACCTCCTTTCCTGTCTACTACTTCTGAATCACTCTCTCAAGCTGTGTCCAGGCTGCTTTCAGCTCTGGCATTGAACTGCAGCTTGTCACTAAAGGCATCCTGGCATGTACATAAAAGGGATTTAGAGGTGGAAATGACCACCAGTTAAATCACCTCATCCTCTCTCCAGTCAGCACACGATTGTTCCTGCAGCACACTCCCAAGGGCTTGGGGTTTTAATGCTTTGAGCAACAGAAATTCCACCTCCACCCCCTTTGGGAGGGGTGCCTGAGGGCTAATAGATCACACTCTTACACAATTTTTCCTGATACAGAGCCTACATTTTCCTTTGTTTGATGTCTTTACTCCGTTATTCCTATTTATAACTGGTGCTGGGTGAATCCCAGGTGGTTCTGAGGTTTATTTCTGTTTAAGAAGGCATGCAAAAAGGCAGAGACTAGTCCACATTCTTTAAACTTTTTGGTGCCTTCCTGACAGGCTCTGTTATTTCTTCCCTAGAACTGCCCAGGACCCAGTAGAAAGCCTCATTTCTCTCTATCCCAGGAGGGTAGGAACTTGGATACTGGCCAGTCCTCTGCTCTGGTAAATCTCTTCTGAGCACAGAGACTAAAGCCCTGATCTCCTCCATCTATAATATGCCTTTTTCTAGTCATTACCCAGTAGCCTAATTCCTCCAGTTTAATTTCCTGTACTCATCAGGCTGTTGCCCTGCTTTTTGTTCTCCCTGACCTAAATGAGGAGTTTTATCAATCCCTTTTCATTGGACCTGTTCCTTTGCTACCTGGGCACAATATGTACTTCTAAAGTATTTTTTCTTAAGAAAGAAAGGCATTTCTTAAGCTGTTATTCTAGTTAATATCCCATGAAACACTGTGGTAATCAAATGGGAGCAAGTAGGATCCCTTCCCTTGTTCTGAAAAAATCTTCCACGAAAGGGTTCAGTCAGGGGCTGTGAATTCTTCCTCTGGACCCTCCATCCTGCACATGGAGACTAATAGTGCAGAGGAGTCTCAGCATACTCCACACTTTAAGGCTGCCCAAACAATAGTTCAACATAATCATCACTAGCAATCCTTTTCAGCAGGGAATATTATACATGTGTGAACTTGTATATATACAAGTTCAATGACAAACAGTGCTGTCAGAACTTTCTATCTGAAATTCTTCATCATGAGAGCAGCTTTCTCCTTCTTCAGATGTCAGAGACGTTAGTCCAGTCCTTGATTCAGGCATCTCATTTGGCCAGGACACATAAATCACATTCAGAGGGACTGTTCCTACTACTGTCCTTTTAATAAATACTAGTTACCAGGGCTGTAACAAGCCCCAGATTGTATCTTTCTTCTCTTTGGTTTGAAGAGGGATTTAAATCCACCAATTCATGTTGCTGTCAGAATGGCCCCTGTGCTACAGTGTATAGTCTGTCTTCTCACTCTTTCCCTTTGAAGGTTAAATAACAATAAAAAAATTGTTCTGCTAAAGCAAGAGAAATAAGAAGTGAGAAATGCCTGCTGTAGTCTGGTAGTCTAGGCATTTAGATTATAAGAAGATTATTTTTAAATGCCTTTACTTGAGGCATTTTCATTTTTTATACAACAATAAATGAGTTCAGCAAGACACTGGTTCACAAATACCTTTCATGTTTAGATTATTCTCTTCAGAGGCAGAAGAACTGCAGTTCTATCCCTGATCCAAATCCAGGACACTGGTTTTCCCCAGTCATGCCACTACTGCTCTAACACTAGGCAAGAGGTAGGTGCTTGTTCACATAGTGAGTACTAGGAATAGAGTAGGCTGGGAAAATTCTCTGCTTTCGTACTGTAGAAATACAGGTGGGAGAAGAACAGGGCTTCCATAGACATGAGCTTCCTATGTCCCCTGTCCTGGACAAACATAAAACCATGGTTACAATTCTTGCCATCAGCTAGTTTCTAAACTATATATACATGTATCTAAAATTTGAAAGCAGAGCTTTATTGTGTAAATTGAATGACAGTGTCAAGAAGTAACAGACACTGATAGTAAACTACTGCACTGACAGAAAAAAAATAGCTGGATAGAGTAATTACTTATAGAAAGGGAAATATGATTTTTTTTTTTTTCTGAGGCAGAGGACTGAAGACCATCAAACCAACCATAAGATGACTCAGGAAAATTTAACCAGGAGTAGCACATATACACAGGGAGACCCTTTTTGGCATTACAATCTGTAAATTATGGTTATTCCTATGAGGCAACAAAAGAGGTTCTGTCACTTGTACAATTACTTTTATTGGCAGTGCTCTTTCAACTCAAGAAAACATTGGCTGAGGTTCAAGACCAAGATTTGGCTCAAATGCCACTATAATTTTTCAGAAATGTGATGAATGTTCCTCAAGAAATAGTTTCCTAAGCAAGCCACAAAAATGTGTCCAGCTAGGTTACAGGATATCTAGAATGATATCCAAAAGTTGCCACCACTGAAGATCAATTGCCGTCAGTAATTTCACCAAATGAAATTTTTACCTGTCAAGACTGGGTGATACTCTCTGACAAAAAGACAACCAACACATTTGGATGAACTGTTTAATAAATTTTGATGTATATATACACGTACACAATTCATCACACATATCTCAAGCATTCATTTTGAAGGACAAGTCCTGCCACTGTGAAGGTAATGACTTGTTGGACAGGCACTAGTAGCCTGAGGGTCATATACTGAACATAAATGCAGTCAATAATCTCTCATGGCATATTCCCAAGCCTGAGTACAAACTGTATTTTACTGAAGCTGATGAGATTTTTTCCGTTGCTGTCAATGAAGGCAAGATGTCAAGGCTCTCCTGCTGTCGTATTCTTACAATATAGCAGCGGTAAAGCATGTATCATTACTGATCTCAATTCCAGTAAACTTAGAATGTTAGTAAACTTTAGTAAACTAGTCTTTAGTTTATCCTGACTAGAATCTTAAATTGCTAGAAGAGACTGGAGACGAGTCATGTAAAATGTGCACTTCTGAAAAGATCATGAAACAGCTTTAATGATTACTGCAGTTATCAGGAACAGAGAACACTACTTGTACCATTTTTTCTACAATGCTTTATACAGAAGTACTGGAAAATCGCTAGGTACTTCAGAGGATTCCTGTTTGCAATGGATGAAGGCATTAGAGCATAACCATCAATCAAAAGCAGAAGAAATAGTAATTTCTATCTGTACAACATGTACAGATGTACAACATATCTCTGAGGAGGCAGATTTAAAATCATCTCAATTCTAACATATATTGGGAATATCTTCTACAATTTTGAAAATTCAATCTCTCTGCACCTTTAATCAGCTGTACAAACTGTTAATATTAATTTATTTGTTGGCAGTATGGAGTTAATTGATTTAGTGACATATTTAGAGATCTACGAGTAAAAGGTATTGCAGCTAGGAAAGTAGTTCAACCCTCCCCTAACCAAATGGGCCTCTCCAAGCCTGTATTTTTACTCTTCACTTTTTTCTTTCCTGGGCTGCAGAAAGAATTTAGGTCCATAGTTAACCCAGAGGATGTTTCCATCTCTCTATCAACTCTCCAGTGAATTCTTGGTACTTGTAGTTTTGATATGAGTGTGATCAGATACTTCTTCCTCACACTCATTTCCAAGTTATTTTAGATTATAAAGGCCTGGCATACTCTCAAGCACAAATCTTATATTTGGCAACATTGCTACAACAGACACATACATACAGAAAGCAGAAGGCTAGACAAAACAGGATGATTTGAAGACTGTATTTAATAGCACAGGAAAGAAACAGAATTAAATTCCCTCAATTAGATAAGATTGCTGCAAAGAAATGAACTTGTAGCTTAGTAAAATGTGTAAGTTTTGCCCCTCTGCAGGCTATAAAAATTAATGCTTACTAGTTAAGGTTCTAATGTATTTAAATAATTTGGTTCCTATTTAATTGCATTTCTGGAGGACTGAGAATAAATAGAAAAATATCCAAAGTTTGTTTATACTGATTTAAACTTTTCCCAGACTTTAAAATACCGGGGGAATTTTCTTCCCAAAGAAATGTTAGATTGATTCCTGATTTAATCAGTTGCTATTCATCATTAAAATCAGGGGTTTATATGGTGTCTTAGACCCAGAATAGCCCTCCTGTGGTTAACTCTGTACCATCTGATAGTACCCTCCATAAGAGACAGACCAAGAAAGTAGTCAACAGGTGACAAAAGACACCACAGAAATAGGTGATAACATATTCCTATGTCTTTAATGGAAACATATTGTTACAATTTAGGTTATGTGATATTCTTGCATTTTTAAAATGTGTGAAAGAAAATGCACAGAATAAAAAGTCAAAGGACACCAATGAATGTAGATATTTTAAATGATCAAGTCATAAAAGAAATAAAATACATTACACAAATAAAGGTTATATCCACAGTCATGAATATGCACTCTCCTCTACACAAAAACAACAATAAATAAAATCACATTATATGCAGATAGTTCTACTTACATCAGTACAATATACTATGCAGCTTTCCATTTTTTTCTACCAAACTGGTACTAGGTTTCTCTGTTGTCCAGTATTTTTACATTAATAATGAACAGTATCACTGAAAAAAGGGGACAAAGTTAACGTCCACAGTGTCTATCCTGAGTCCTCTTAGTTTTGTGATAATTACACACTATGCACAAGAAACACAGCAAATTCTACCCATTGCCTTAATCCTGCCACTCCACCCAAGTCTTCACAGCACTTTTACACCCACACAGTAAAGATGACATTGTTATTAGGTAAATACCCAACCTAAGGGCATGGTACCCCCTGAGCAGGTCATATGCACTACTTAAATCCTGTTTAAATTTTAGATTAGGGGGCTATGTGAGATTTAAAAGGTGAATAAGCTTTCTGCTGAGTCTCTAAGAAAGTAGATATTGAACAATAAAGACAGTATACTGTGCAGAAAGAGCTTGATCCCATCCTCCATACAGTCAATAGTATCACCATGGGAGTGTAATCAATCCCTGAGTATTTTCCCTCTTCTTTCTCCCTAACGCAACTGGACAGATATTTTCCCTGTATTCTCAACAGATCTTTTCATCCCTTGCATCCTATACTGCAGAAGTCATCACAACATCTGTCACAAAGCTACATAACGGAGATACTAAACATGGGAGGAAATATTTATCATCTCACATGGCACCAAGATAAATGACCGCTGATTAGTAACTGTGATACTGGCTTTTCAGTGGTGGCTCATTCCTCTGTGACGCTGCATACGCAAGTTCACAAAGAAAGAGAAGTCTGGATCATCACCAAGTATGAACCAACATAGTTGTGCTCATTATGTCTGCTGACAGTTTAGTATAACTAGCAAAACCTCTGTTCATAGTTTTGGGGGCAGAATTGTGTGTTCCCTGTGCATACCAGTTGAAATTACAAAAGAAACCATTAAAACAAGATTATTTTTTTAAATAACCTTTTTGGTACATTTTCTTTGCTTGCTGAAGTGTCCTCTAGAAACATTCAGATGACAGAAACACCAAGCAACAGTTCACACAGAGTGGATTTTAACCTTTCAAAGATTTAACACCTAATGAATCCACATAAGATTTCTGAAGTACTATAGCTTAACATACAAACTTTAACAGTGTCAGGTTATTTTGAATATTTTGCCTTTGATGCAGAATATTAACTTAGTGGTTAGTGAGAGATTTTGAATGAACTCTAAGCCTCTCCTTTTGAAAGCTAGTTTTGTATGCTGTAAATGTGGTGTATGTCAGTTGGGAGTCATTCTGAAAGGTAAATTGTGGAAGAAGGAATACCATAATAAAACAGTCTATGTAATGATACACTGGACATAATTAAACACTAGCCCAAGAAAGCCTCAAAGCCATGGCAGCATTATCTTCTTGATCAAAACCAGCAGTAACCTCATAAAAACACCAACATTAACCTTTATCCTTTCCTCCTCTATGGGTGAGATAAAGGGAGAGCTGCATTTATGCCAGACTTAAGGCTTCACTGGGGCAAACCACAGTGCTTAGGCTTCCTGTCATTCTCTAGAAGAGAAAAGACACTATCAAAGTCTGCCTCACAGCTTGCTGACCCCTGGAGACAGCCAGGTCTGAGGTCTCTCACAAACAGCTATTTGTTTTAATTTCAACAATCGTTTTCCATCAGTCTCAGAGCTCAGATGTTAAAAGGTATCTGAGAATGGAAAAAATACAGGCCTCAAGCCATCTGAATTCATTTCTGCCTCTAAGCAGGGATATGCACAGTGCAAACACTTCCATTCTTCCACTTGAAAGGTTTCACACACACACAAATCTTTTTGTGCTTTCAACAGCGAGAAAGAAAGGGGGGGAGGAGAGGAGACACACACAACAGATCTGAAGGTGAAACTTTTTCCAGCATATCCTTAAAAATATATTCCAAAAAGTAACTTTTGTCTTTCTTTGTTTCTAAAAAGGGCTAAAGCTGCCTCCTACAAAACATGCACTTTGCTGAAATTTGTCCCTTCATTGCTCGCTGTTGGGAGACAAGTTACTAGGGCATGTTGCTGACCAACAGAAAAGGTAATGTGCCATTAGAAACCTGTATTTCTGTTCCCATATGCCCTGCTTGGGGAGGGTGGTCACTAGATTTGATGTCATTTTAGAGCAACAACAGTTAGGGTAAAAAAAAAAGACTGGGTGACATCACCTGACATCATCTCACCATGCTTGGAATACTGCATTTTCTGTGAGCCCAGTGGTGCCCAGTAATCATTTTAACTTTAATGAGACTGCTTCTATAACCACAAAAAATTCATAGTGCCAGCATTGGGTGTTTTCAAAAGGAAAGGATGCCAGCTGCAAAATTCAGATTGAAGTTCTGAAAGTTTCTGGTCAATCCGATTTTTCAACTTTGCTTGCTTAAGACAGGCAACATCAGACAATTCTGGGTCTAGATCTCCGATAAAGACTGGTGTGGCCATGGGTCAACACAAAGTGTGTTGGCAGCTGAGCAGCATGGCGGCAATGAACAATGGCTGAAATTATGTAAAAGCCACCTCTCATTGAAGAGGGAGCATTTCTGACTGAATGATGGAAAAATGGCTGTCTCTTTTCAAAGTACATCGGAAGCTAGAGAAGAGAGCATGAAAAATAATGGGGAATTCAAGAGTATTCACTCTACCCTGGGAGAAAATGAGGAAAAATAACCTCAACTGCTTTATTTAAAGAAACAGAACAGCTACATGGCTACTCTAAAGCACAGAGGAGGGTAGTGAAGGATGTGGAACTGTCTTGAGCTCCGGAAAAGGTGGACTGAATTGCCAAAGAAATTTATGACCAGGACTATTAGCTTCCTGTCTTTGATGTCTATTCTTGGCTTTCCAGAAGCATTATGGCATTCATGAGGTGAAAATCGCACTGGAGCCAAGGTCAGCTAAGGCTGATGCAGCCTGTTCTACTGCAAAGCTGAGAAATTCACTCTGAACTGCTTCAAGATGCTGACTTTAAAGCCTGAAGACACTTCACTGAAGGCCTGAGTTTACTTCCACTGAATCAATGAGAAGTGTTTTTCATCAGCTTAATGAGAGTGTGATCGCATCTCCAAGCCAAAAAATGAATCAGAGATCACCCTCCCAGTAAAACATGCTGTCAGGGAGTACACTCTTATTTTGTCCAGCACAAATGTTTTCAAAGCATTAGCTGCACCTTAATAATTCACCATTAAAACCCAACAAAATACTTTCAATAATGCAATAAAGCATTTCTTAAAAACAAATGTAAATAAATCAATAAAATTTATTTCCAGAAGTCAATGAATATAACTCTTTAATAAGCTGAATTCTGACCACAATCTTGAAGGTGCACAGCACTCTCAATCAAAAGTTTTAGCAATGACTGAATGTTCTCAGAACTTAGCTGTGTTTGGTCTTCAGTGAAGCACATCACAGAAGGAACTGGTAATTAACTGGTGATGGTGGTAGTCACAAACAACTCAGGACACACACAACTGTCCATAAACAAAACTTCCAGAACTACCAATGGCCCAGGACAAAGGATCTAGGCATCTGGTTCTAAAGTTGTGGGTCTCAGCATACTAAATCACAGGTACTATTGAAAGTTTTGCTTCGTCCTTGTCAACTTGCAACGTTAGTCTACATGTTGAAGATAGGAGGGTGGAAGTCAGGTAATTTGTCCACAGAATCCTCAAGAAGAGATTCTTGTTTGAATCAGCTATTAAGCTGACCAATATCTGGTAATTTTAAAAAATGCTAAATTAGCAGAATTTGTCAAACTTTGACAAACAAAAAGTATGAAGCCACTAGTTCAATTTCAATTTAACAGGCACAACTGTAAGATTTAGCAATAAACATACAGCCTATGGGGCCAACCTTTCTCCGATTCAAGCACATGGCAAGATTCCCTTTGGTTCAGCCATGGCCAGCATCATGCCCTTTGGTCCCAAGTGCGCAAAGTACTTAGAAGCTGAAGTTGAGCATATTTTAAGTGTATTCTAAAGTACTGAGCTGACTCAAGGCCCTCCTTGTGCTGCTCTGTAATACAGACGTATGTTTGTAATATGGGCAATTTGTTGAAGCCAAAAATGTAGGTTTTCAAAACTCTTTTGAGAATCAATTATTATTATTTTGATTAGACATTCCCTTACGGAGTTTGAAGCCTAAACATTGTGGCATTGAGTTAATGCAGATGAACCAGAAAGGAAAAGTGCATTAGCTGGTAAAGAATCTCTCTGCTGAATAATCTAAACTCAAGGCATTTTTTGATCTATTGTCCATAGAAGACCTGGGAACTATTAGCAAGAGGCCTGTGAAAGGCAGCTAAGAAGAGCAAGGTTTTTTATGCTATACAGTAATCTACTTATGTGAAATGTCTTAAATGATCTCCACAATTCCATGGGAAAAACACACAGGTAGGTGTGTACCAATTTAGAAAGATTAAACCCCATTGACCTAAAATGTTCTAATATGCAAGAAAGGTTCACCTTCCTTGGGAGCTGCTGGAATGTAAAATTGTGGCTAGGCCTCGATCAGCATCCCACCAACAGACATCTCATAAAAACACTTATTGAGGTCATGATTAAAAACCCTACATAAAACTGGAGATCAGAATTATTATCTTTTTAATTAAAAAGTGACCTTTCGCTATAGGGGGTTTTTTTTAATAAGTTTAGTTATAGTAAGATGACGCAATAAAAAAGCTGTCTAACAATTTATTGTCCCAGCCACATCTCCTGGCTCAGATATTCTGGTCTGACCTGACTGTGCGTGGCACAGGAAAAATGTCAATCTACACTACTGTCTTGCTCCCTAACCAGTGACTGTTTGAGTACTAGTTCACACTGCAAGGCAAGTCATAACAAACATAATTTAAAAAAAAATTTATGCTTCAAATCATACCCTCTTTTCCTACATATTTAAAAATTTTTCTTCCTTCTTTCTGTAGCAAAGTAGTCAAATGGGTAAAAGAAAGTAAAAATGCTGAAAGGTATATTTGCAAAACAAGAAGTAGATCAAAACTCCCTTGGAAATTGTTTTAAAAAACTCAAAGCTTAAGCATGCCCAGGGACTAGACAAACTCAACTGCTTGAAAAAAATTCCAAAAATTAATCAGGAAGTCTTTTTTTCTCCCCAGCTCCACAGCAGTATGAATGCTGCTCTAGCCTACATTCTTCTCTGGTGCCCATGAGATAAGGAGGTTACTTCAGAAAACTGTCCGTTGACAACAGTGTTACTTTGGCTAAGGCACCTTTGCAGAAGTCATACAGGCCCAGACTGGGAAATGGGATGATGTAAATCTACCGTGTGACCAACAGCTGTTACAGCGAGTCCTAAAGACACCAAATCTACCTGGCCTACATCCACCACCTTTAATGGAGCTGCCCTGACAGGCAGGAAGCCCTGCCCTCTGGCTGCCTGGGACATGGGACAATATTTCACAAGGGCAGGTGATGAACCCCTGCATACGCTAAGAGACAAGTGAAACATAAGAAAAAAAAAGTCCAAGGGTACTCCATGGGGTATTTCCCCATCAACAAATAAAAGGCAGCAGAAAGAGGACAAAGCCAGTTTTCACGCTTCCTTCACTTCCAGCTACCCCGAAATGGTTTCTCTCAGTTGGCACTCTGGCTTCTCAGGGCCTAGAAGTTTTGTAGAACATAGGCTTCAGTGCCAGTTTGGAGATTAACTTTCAAGTCTGACTATGACTGCTGAGACCAGAAAGTTCTGCTTATGAAATCAGGATAGGATAAACTAAAAGATTTCACGCACTAGAACCATAGTCATAGCTGAGTTTTCCCACAGATGATATTTTTACGGGTCTTCTTCACCACATCTGTAATATGTACTGTTCATTTCCATTTGTTGACTAGAAAGTGCAGAGCTCTCCTTTGTCTAGTATAAAATAACCTGTCAGTAGCTAATTCATCACAGATTCAGTTTTGCTCCTGGTAAAGTCAATGACAAAAGGGATACTGATGGCAGCAGGATTAAAGTCAGCCCTGGAGTAGTGTTTTACCAACCCAATCCCTGAAGGTAGTTCCTTGCATGTTTAACTGTACACACATGAATAGTTAGTCTCACCAACTAATGTAGGACTATTTAACACGTGAAAAGTTCATTATTTTCAGGATCAGGGCCACCATCACATAGACAACTCAATAACTGCATTCCTATTGTTTAAATAACTATTTGAATGTTGTACATGCCTGGAGAAGAAAGTGCGACAAAAGTCTGTTACCGTCCATAAAGTCACTTCTCTTCCCCTAAATACTGGTCCTAAAATGTATTTACAGCTGTTGACTTTCCCTGCATGTTACTCCTATCATAAAAAATATGTCTTCAAAACATCCTCTCCCTTAATTTTTAATCCTACCAAAGCAAAAATAGATACTTTAATAGAAAAATACAAGATAAAAAATATCCTAAAAATAAAATGGTAGCATGGAATGTCATTTTTACACAAAAAAGATCCCCTTTTGAATTGCCTCAGCTATACAAACACTTTCGTATTTACAATTTTGGATGCAGTCCTGTGCTCACTGAAGTTAATGGGATTTTGCCATTGACTTCACTGGGAGCAGGAGCAGGCTCTACATGGACTATACTTGCCTCTCTGAAAAGTCATGGCAGTGGAGAGCAAAGAGCATGATAAAACACGTATAAGACTGAGGAATTAGCCAGTCCTCTCAGGAGGTCTGACTGTCTTCCCTCTCACTATTTCACACCAGTGAAACTCCTCATCTTTCACTGGAGTTTTTCCTAACTCCCTGCACCTAAGAGGGAGAATCAGTGCTTTTGATCGTGATACTACACAAACAAGGAAAGAATGGTTTGTGTGTGTTTCCACCTGCCTGACTTTCTCAGTGGAGTTAATTACACCCAAGTGCCTGTTCCCTCCCAGAACTAAACTCCATATGCCCAATCTTGTATCCCCTGTAATTAATGGCAATGATTCAGTGATGCAGGATCATACCCCAAATGAATCCCTTTTTTCCCTTTGACAGCAACCAGCACCTGTGCCTGTGAAACCATACTTGATACCCATGGGTGAGATGTAATTAAGGAAGGAGGTGGTAGGAGCTAAAAAAAAAAAAAAAAAAAAAAAAGGGAACAGAATGAGGCATTCCCCATCAACTAAACCCATATCTGCTGCCCTTAATATATGCCTTAAGAAATACTGTCTTTACATATTAAGTACATCCTATAACATCAAACTGCATCATTTTCTTTCTTCATGAGATGAAAGGCCATGCGGCATATGTGATTACTAAATCATTCCTGAGCTTCTGAAAGAAATTAAGACAAAATTACTGCTTAAAAGAGTGAGTTCTTCAAGAGCCTCTTCTTTTTACACTGATGTCTTTGGTCGTGTACTTTTCCCTAATTCTTTTTTTTTCCCTAGGAAGAAAGGGATTCTTCTTCTTCTTTTTCTTTATGCAGCAGAAAAATGAGATCTAATGGAGTCTTCACGTAACTGCCGATGTTTCCCCATGTTACAGTCCTCCTGTCGAGTTCTTCTCTCAATAGTTATTCTGTATTTCTTTCTGCATGAAAGGAGAGGAACAGAGTGAGAAATCCTTCTCCAGCTATAGGATAACAGGACTTCCCTTATAAAGAATGCCTGTAGGGGACAGCTGGGTGCCAGTTGAAAAATGAAATGTGGCAGAATGTGAAACCCTGGTCAAAGATTAAAGTGGTTTGCCTCGAAACATTTTACCCAGGCTCAAGAATGCCTGTTAATTTCTACACGGCAGTCTCAAAGCACCAAGACACAGACGTTTCCTTCTTTGAAAATTTCTGATGTAAGTGATTAGGAAGTTTTTGTGAAGTCTCATGTGAACTGTGTCACATCACTGCTTAATATTGATCAAAGCCAAATTTCTTTCCAGTATACGGGGGGGGGGGGGGGGGGGGGGGGGGGAAGAGGGACGGGACGCACTTTCAGCAGAGTTCAAACAACAGATCTGACTCCTTATTCAGTTGGGTTTCTCACTGAAACCATGTATTAACTAATCCTCCCTTTTCCCTCTGAGAAAGCTACTATGTTTGTAATGTCAGAGGAGGTAGTATGATGAATTAAGAAGGGGATGTAGAGGATAGAGAAGAAATAAATACAATTGCCTATGCATCAAACACAGTTTTTCCTGTGTGTCTTCCTCTACTGTCTTTTGAAGAATACTGTTGTTACTTTATACATCAAACAAGGCCTCTGCCTGCCTTTCAGTTTCCCCTTTAGTATCCAAATCTCCCCCCAAAATCATAAGAAGATTCACATTTATATTTTATGCATTTATGCTCCTACTGAGTTTCAGGACCAGTTTTTCAGAAGGGTCTGAAACCCTGTATGCACATTAGTCCAGCCCCATGTGCATACAGTACTGCTTGTGCAGATGCATGACAAAAAGCTTGTATGCCAAGGAAAGCTCTGCTCCACTTGCACGTGTAGCAGGAGTCAGAGCTAGATATGTAGCAGTGGAAGAATAATTTTCAAAAAACTAAGGTTTTAATTTGGTAACATGGCTCAATAGAAAGTAGGAACCTAGAAGTTCTGAAAAGATTCTCTAGACATTTGTGTCTGTATCAATAGGCTCCAAAATAACTTGAAAAACATACGTTTTTCATTTATGTATTTTGAAGTCAGATCCTTCCACAGGTTAGAGCATGCACAGTGGTAGCTCATGCACAAGGACAGGACTGCATTTTAGCAATGTAGCTCTTTAAGTTTAAATCCTTTCAAAGCTACATTATCAGAACTACCACCTAGATATTTTAACAGTTTACATGCACACTCAAAACTGTGTTTGCATGCTCATTTGTGGTAATTACAGACTCAAATGAGATGTAATCAGGAGGTACATATGCAGTTTGAAAGGTGCAGAAGCTAAAGGTACAAATTACGTCCAGGCGCACAATTGATAGACCTACATTTCCTGAAAATCTGACCCATTCATCCTGATACACTATGTTTCATATGTTTATTCTAATGGTGGAATTAGAGGGTTGTCCCGATTCCTGCTTTGAGTAAGTATAATCAGATCTCCAGAGTGAAATTCACCCATGTGCCTTTAGACATCTCCAACGTGCAGATCCACCTGACAGAGTACTCGTGGCTTCCTTCAGTCAATGGAGAGAAACAGGCACTTCTAAGAGGCATTCTTCTGACCTGGTTTAGCTCTTACATGAGGATGACATGAACTGCACCAAAAAAAGTGCTCAGTCCTCACCTCTCATCATAAATACAAAGACTCAGATTGAGCTGAGGTGTGTACATCTACTTTTACAGACACCCACCTTTGCTCACATAGATTTCCAATCCAAATCTTTGTGTCAGATGACTACGAGTTTAAGTCCTGTTCCTACAATGATGCTTTGCATAGTTTTATACCAGCTCAGGATATGTCTTTTGCCTCATTTCTTGTCCTCACATACCAATTCCCTCCCAGTATCAGCAATGCCAAAAAACACACCTAAAAATTATAATCTCAGATTGAGAATGTATAAGAGATGCAAGAACCTCCGATGAGATACAATATAAAGACAGACTTGTATTTTCTTTTTCTTTTAAAGACAGTCTTTAATTAGTCCCAGCTAACTTGTCTCAAACCCAAACAACATATTATATAAGCACCAAACACATGCAAGAATAAAACCACCCTGCAGAATTTCAGCTGTAAGCACCTGATGAATAATCCTGGTTCTGGGATCTTTTGAAACCCTGGTGGTGTGCTGGTGAATTGAAGCAGTTTTTGCTTGTTTCTTTTTGTTAACATTTTTTTATAAACAGATATTTTTATTGGATTTAATTATTTGATTCTTATATGCAGAAGTTAATTCTATTCTCCTGTCTGCCTTTTCTCTTCTATAGCATAAGAGGATAAATTACAGTACATATAAGATGCTGAACATGTATAACTAATTTATTCTGTCAACGTAGGATCAACTCTCAAGACTTTAGACTTGCTGACTAGCAGTGTAAGAATTATTTTACTTAAACAGGAATAAAACACTAATCACCCTGCACTGACCTCAGCTTATTAAGTTAAATGCACAGCTTTGAAATCCAAATGTTGTCTTATACCAAAAGAGAATCTCTTTCTAGCTTCCAGTACAATTCCACTCCGTACTCAAAAACTAAGCATGGTACCAGGCAAGTGATATAAATCTGTTGCATGATCACAGCCTGCACAATTGTGCTGGCAAGGAACACCAAACAAAGAAGGCTTTCAGGCCAGGGCACTTTACTAAAGCAACTGTGAATGACTGGAACTCACTGGAATTACTTCCATGAGTAAAGAGATGTAAGTGGTTACAGGATAAGGCTCTGAGTCAATAAAATGATTTGGCTCTACACAAAAGGACAATCAAAGTGTGTTCACTGTCTTTGGTGGGAACGTTACCACAGATTATTATGGTGCCTCTCTGTCTCCCATCAAGGATGTGCTGCCAGGAGCTGAAAGGTTTGGATGATGAGTAAAGAGTTTACAGAACTTTCAATGAATTGGACCAACCTGAAAAAGTAAAAAGCCATTAGCAATCCTGCTCCAAGCAAGGCTCCCACAACTATTCCTGTAACTGCTGATTCTCCTAGACCACCTGCTTGAAAAGTGGAAAAATAAACAATCAGGGTTCATATTGAGAACTATTTGCATTCACATATTGGAAAATACACACAACTAGGAACAACATCCAACATCAGATAATAACTAAAGCCTTTCAGAGCTCAGGACTCCATGGGAACCTCTTCCTTAGTTCCAGTTTCTGCATGTTTTTGTCCTTGCTTTCTTTGCGGTTAAACAAGCCCCCCAAGATCAGTGTCAGAGGAAGACACAATTCTAGAGATGTCATACACAGGAATGTTGTTAAGAAACTGGTCTGGACAGCTTGGTCTGAATCATAACACAGACTGGGATTACAGTGATGCATATACTAGGTATCACTACTGAATACGCCCCAAGTCATTATAACAGAAACAAACTCATTTCAACTGGTTTAGCATCATAATCCTCTATCACCCAGGTTTATTAAAATGATTGTATGATTATCCAACAGCTCCTCAATTATTTTTTTTTTCTGAACCTATGCTGTTTCTAGTTAAAGCCATATGAGCTTTGCCTTCCTCCAAATGTCAACAGAGGCAGAGCAGGGACACAGTGGCTGAAGTGGAGCCCAGATAAGGACTGTCACTCTGCAAAGTGCAAGGCAGCTGAAGAACAATGGCATTTTCATGTGGGTTCAGCCTGCTCCCTTTTCCATGCCTACCTGGGTTTGCGGAAAGGAACAGAGAAATATTAAGGAAATTAAACTGCTCCCTCCTCTTCATTTATCCACGACCCTTTGAGGGGATTTTGTCTGTACATCAGGCTGTCTGAAAGGAAAAAGGTGCATAGCTACACCATGGCTATGGCCTGTACACCTGTGTACACACAGGTTTTTCAGGGATTGAAGAATTATCAGGCTGCAGATACCTTTTCACTGCAGGGCTAGCAATTTGTTTGCTGTGAAAAGCTAAGACCACCTTTTGCCACTGATTGATATCTTCCTACCCTTACCTCCTTGCAATGTCCTGCTCACTACAACATGGTCTGCAAAGACAGCACGCTGGAAAACAAGGACACCTTCTCTGTGGAGAGTAGTCCCAGTCTTCTGGATTCACAGGCATTGACCCATTCAACTGACTTCACTTCTTCTCAGCCTACTGGACCCCTCGCAGTGCCTTCTCGTAGCATTCAAAATCATTCTGCACTGGGAGAACACTGCTCCCATCAGCACTGGCCTCCCCAGCTGCTAATTTTCAATATGATTATACTCTCTTTGGGGCTTCAGCTATATCCTTCTTTCTGGCTAAAAGAGATTTTACTTTTTAGCCCCTGGAAAGTCCTAAAGCCTCCAGGGTCCTGGGCTGTGCATCAAGATTACTGTCATGTTTAAGTTCAGGCAAGTGTTTCAGACCATGTACTACCCACAGCTGCCACACCTTAACTTCCCAAACAGTCAGCAGAGAGACATAGTCACTGTGTCTCAGCTGGACAACTGTGCTAAGCAATTTAATATGGCCCATTATGCTGCATCACCACACAGATTCCTCTCTCTGACAGCCTGGGCAGAAGCATTAAGTCACTAAACTTACATGATTTACATGGTGTATTGTTTGTGTGCTCTGAAACTCGGCTTTCATCTAGTCGCAGCCTGCCATGATTCCAAGGATATTTCACATTTGATCGAATTTCAAAACGCCCCTGCTTTCCGTAGTAGTCCCCAATCACCTATGCAAAAAAGAAACGAATGAGAAGATTTTTGTATCAACTTAGGGAAGTAAAACAAACAGGAGAGCAGCATCACTCATTTGGACTCCTGTGGCAGGATGTTGAATCACAGAGAATAGCACTGAAGGGGTCTGTGGGAGGTTATGTAGTGTATACTCTGCCCCAGGGCAGGATCAGCTGAATAAAAGCATTCCTGACAGATGTTTATCTAACCTGTTCTTAAAAGCCTCCAAAGATGGAGACTTCACAATTCCTATAGGCAATTATTCTGGAATTTAGCTGTCCTTACTGTCAGTTGTTTTCCCTAACATGTAACCTAAATCTCCCTTGTTGCAATTATCCTTCACTACTTACCGAATTGCCAGTGGACTTAGAGACTCTTTCTTTCTGAAACATTGCTTTACATATTCACAGACTCTTATCTGGTCTGCCCTCAAGCAGAAGCTTCTCTTCTATATAAACCCAGTTCACATAAGTTTTTTTAACCCTCTGAATACTCCTCCTGCTCTCCCTGGGCTTTCTTCAATTGCTCCATAGTGGGTTGAGTGCTCAGGACTGTCACCCAGTTAAGTGAAAGTATCATTTCAAGTACCTTGTGTGCTGAGGTTCCTGACTACACACTCCAGGCTGAACTTTTCTATTTTGCACGGATCTGGAGGTACTTGACCATGTTCAGCTAAAATCTTCAAATCTCCTGAAGAACTGTGGCATAGCCTGTCATCCTCCAGCTTGTATTTCTGCAGTTGTTGATATTTCCACAGAAAAGGCCTTTCATGCTTATTATTCTGGTAGCATGGCAGGACTATTATTTCAGACCAATTCATCAAGATACTTTAGAATTTCGGTCCTGTCCTCAACAGTAAATCCAGACTTTACTCAAGATAACATGTTGGATCTACTGCAAAGCTGCAGGACTAAATTGTACTAACAGCAGTGGGTTACTCATCTGAAAATAGTTCCAAATAAATCTATGTACAGTAATAAAGGCCAAATATCATGACACTGAAGTAGTCAGAAGTGACGGCAGAAGCGTATCAAAAGACATATTTGTCCTATCATGGATAAAAAACCCATATATTAATACACTGGATTTAGAATTCAAGCCACTGACAGCCTGTTCAAATCTTTCACCTAAATTTCATTTTGAAGGGAAAGAGTTAAAAGATAACTTTTGTCCTGGTTAGATACACAAAAGTAGTTTTCACACTAAATAAAGGAGCTAATTTCTCTCTCGGTTTTGCAACTGGGAGATAAATCCTTAGAAGAAAGACTTTTTTAACATTTGTCCAAAAATAGAGGCAAATTGCATGAACTGGAAAAAGTAGAGGGAAAAAACCTCAGAGACCATTTGCAGGCAGCAGACTATACCTTAAGAGACTGTTTAATTTATCAAACAGGAGTGGGAGAGTCCTCTACCAGCAGGGCTTACTAAATGTGAAATCACGCAGAAAGGCTTAAGAAGTACAAATAGCTATAAGCAGCGACCAAGTGGATTCAGACCAGAAGTAGGATATAGATTTTTGAAGAGCAAGAGTGGTTAAACAGCGGAACAAAGACCGAGGGAGCAAGGGAGGCAGTCCCTGTTCTTCAGTGTCTCCAAATTAATAACGAATGCCTGTTACCACGTGAGATTTAGTCACATGTAAACTACAGGGCTCCACACAAGGGTAAGAAACCTGCCTGCCCGTGACACAGCAGAGGTCAAACTAGGTAATCTTGTGTTTTCTTCCAGCTTTAAACTCTGTGAATGGACCTGGGAAAACAGCTCTGCCTGGATACCCATTCATCTGGCTCAGTTCAGCTGAGAAACATTCTCATACAAACATAGGAAAAATTGGCAAAATGAATAAAACAAGGCATCAAAGAAACAATGTTTTTAGAGTGAGGCATGAGGGTAGAAATGAATGTAGCAGACACAAGTAATAAGTAGTCACATGTGAAATATTTTAATTGCATGTATATTTATATACATCATAAACAAAGCAGGGGGAAATTAAAATGAGCAATATGTTAAAAGGAGAAATGTAACATGAAAGAAATAAAAGATAGTTTAAATTGCAAGTGAAAGAGCAATGGGAAGAGTAGGAGAGGGGGATTAAATTGATAAACTAGATAAGAAGCTAATGGACCAAACAAACAGAAAAGATACAAAAAAGTTGTTCAAACCAAACTTATCCCAACAAATCTGTACTCCTAGCTTCAATTAATGATGATTACTCCTACCCTGGGAGTGTCTGCAGTTTACTGCTGTAGCTTTTCAGTCACTTTTACACACCAAAACACACTAGACATCCTGATGCTTTTAAAAAGGCTTCTTGAATTTGTCTCTGCCACAGCACTGACAAGAACAACATAACTTCACTGGATTCAAATCCACACATAGAAATGACCAGCTCAGATTTACTGCTGCTTTATGTTTGAGCTTGATGAAATAAGGGAGGCCAGCAAAGCTTAGGTTGATGCTGACTTTGCAACTAACAGAAGCTTTATGCTGCAGCTGGAGTTGGGGTAATGTATGAATTAATATTGCTATTAATCATGTTATTCTCTGTGTGCCACTGGTGCTATTTCTCACAGACCATTTTTCACAGTCTGGCTGCTTCCACTTCTGCTGTGTCCACTGGAATAACCCACGTGGTGTATATGGAGCTGTCTGATTAAAATGTCTTTTAAACATTGAAAACAAGACACACAGGTCTTACTCCCTGATAAACAAGGTGAGGCAAGGTCTGCACTCCTGCCTGTGGCTGACCACAGGGTAAGATCAAAATACCTGTACTCACTGTGTTTATACATCAGGGTAACTCATGCATCCCTATTGCTGTAAGATTAATCTTCCTTCTTACCGATGAATAAAAGGCCTTGCTCATTTTAAACAATAATTTCCCATATTCAGAATTTATCAGTGATAGCTACCTTGTGAGATTTCACCCTTTAAATTTTAAAGACTCTAGCATCATGTGAAGAAAGATGGATTGTTAAAGAAAAGAAGTTAAGAAAGTTTAAAAAAAGCTCAGGATAACTACTTCAAGATAATTATTTTACAGAAAGGATTTGGTCTCCAGGTTGATCAACTTACGCAATACCATTTTAATGTTTATATTAAATAAACAGATGCCCACCAAGTAAACAGATGATATTGTGTTACATTACATTGGCTAATCCATCTGTGGCCAATTGCAGTGGTGTTTGTTTCCTTACCTCCTGTGTGCCTGCCTCTGGGTCCGTCATTCCAATCACAGAGAAATCCCCGTATCTGTCTCCATTGGCATCAATGGACACCTGCCCTGCAATGCCTAAAGAATGGCATGTGAAGAATTAGAAAATTAATTAGTTAAAATACTGAGTCTTTCCAAGGAAAACAAGAAAACAGTGGACAGGTTTTTACAGACTGATATGACAGGAAACCTCATCAGTCTCCCAGCATTTTTGTTGGCATTCCAAAAGAAATTGTAATTTCACCTCAGTGTCTGCATTCCTGAATTCTTAACATTTCTCCTTTTTAAATATCAAATGTGTGAGACTGTTTGGGGAATACATAAGAAAAAAATAATCCAAAAGCCAGCATGCAAGAATAAAACACAAATATATTTAACGTGAATTATTTACGGAAAGCCTAACCCTGAAATATCTAATGATGCCTCAATAAGGACAGTCTAGCTCACGTGCTGCAGAGGACGCAGGGGCACAGCCCTACGCCCCACAGACTGATGGGGCTGGTGCACCCATACAGACAGTCCAGTGTTGCTTCCATCTGATGGGATAGGGGAGCAGGCGTGGACAAGGGGCACCATGTGCACTACATATGCATTAAGTCCCGCATTCATTTACATAGGATTAACTGCGTAATATGTTTTATATTTTTAGACCCCCAGTTCACTTCCTTCCTTTGCAAGTTCAAGGAAACTTTAGGGAAACTGGGAATCATAAGAGTCGTAGGATAACTCAGGTTTGAAGGGGCTTCAGGAGTCTTGAGCCCAACCTCCTGCTCAGAGCAGGGTCAGTCAGGGCGTCAGAATAGGAGGATGCTCAGGGTTTTATCTGGTCTTCAACACCTCCAAAGATAGAAACTGTACAACCTCTCTGGAACAACTTGTTCCAACTGTCATGGTGAATAAACACTTCCTTGCATTCAGTCTGAACCTCTTCTTCCAATGTATGCCCTTGTGTACAAAGAGCATGGCTCCAATTTCTTGCGGTGTAAGTCAAACAGGTTCTTAAAATCCATCAAACAATACCAATCAACTATGATGAAGACATTGTAAGACTTTGCTGATATGCTTTATCATCTCAGATATTCTCAAATGTGATCCTCCACTGACACCAACACATAGCCATTTACACTGGTGCAACTCAAACAGGCATCATTATACATCCACGTTACACCAACTACATGACTAGACCAGACACAAAGCAGTAGAGAATGAGGTTCTCAGTGACTGTAAATCAGAAGAGAGAGGTCAGATCTTCAGTCAGAGTATATATTCCCCTCAACATACCTAATGATAGTAAACATGCAACAGATTAACACACCTCCATTTATCTTGTCTTTGTTCCCGTTTAGTAAGGTCAGGAATGTTTAAACTTACTGTGATTTTCAAAACATGTAGTGGTCATCGAAAGATAATTGTCCGGAATCTGTTCTGTTATAACAATACAGTAATCAAACAATTGCCTATTTGATTACTGCGGGAAAACAGAATGGGTATTAACAACCACTTGGCTGTGAAAGCACTGGAAGAGGCCACTATGAAGAGCTGCAACGTCCTTGCCTACACGGCAATTTGGATTCTGGATCTGACAGGAGGTGTTAATTGGAACAGACACCTTCCTGGCCTATGAAAGCCAAAACTCAGTTTTTAGAAGTAGGTGCTAATATTTGCTAAAACTCAGAATTCCTATGGGATTTCTTTTTAATGGGATAGACTAATTTTTAACTTTTCCATCTGAATTGAAACAAAGATTTTGAAATGTTGACATTTCCCACAATGTTCCTCCTTAAGAAACGTATTTAGGAAATTTTGGAACAACCTTAATGAAGAACTGTGTTTGGATGATGGATTTTATCCAGACTGTCTTTTTGTTCTATTATGTTAGATACCTACATACAGAAAATTTTGCTATTTTTTCAGAGGAAGTGCCAATGAATAGAAAATATTATCCACAAAAAGTGCCCTGCAGTCATACCAGGGTATCTCTAACAACCCAAGCAGTCAGAAATCCACCTCAGCCTTATCCTAAGCACATGATGTTGCCTGTGCCTTTGCAGCTGGCAGACTGTGAACACTGCAGGAAACAGCATCCACATCCCACTGAAGTTCTGATGGGTCTCCTATTCAGAGCAGGCTGTAAAATGAGGTGCCCAGGCAATTGGATATCTAGATGTCAGCAGTTAAATTGATGTCATTAATGAAACTGGAGTTCTCATCATCAAGGCCCGCAAAAGTTTAAGTGAATTATAAAGCTTCAGTCCTGCAGTAGAGCCTGGTGGGTGTATGCATGGACCATACTCTGCGATGCTGCAACCACTTCAGAGAGGGGCTTACGGGCAGAATAAAGGGACGTAATTTTCCTAAAAGGACTGGCTTGCAAGACATCAAGTTAAAGGCCTCTTTCAAAATCCGTTTTATCCTTGTAAATTATGTCCAGCAAAGTACTGCCACAAGGAGGAGATGGTATATGACTTAGATGGCATTTTGACCTTTTCAACTGCACACTCACAGCTCAACTTGACAGCTACATTTTCAGAATAGCTGTGACAGGTCAGCCAGCAACAACAAACTAGTTTTCACAAGTGGGAAAAGACAACATTTTTTCCTCCTGGCTGGTTTTACAAGAAAGGTGTGAGAATCAACCACAGAACCTGCATGGAGCACATGGTACTATAAAAGACTTGCATGGGCACACCAGCTGGTGGCTTCCTGGAGCAGAGAAGCAGGAGTAGAGAAAATACAGACAGGGGCATCTGTTCATAAACAGGATAACCAAACAGTGAGGCAAATCCTTAGACACACAAATTCCTTCTGTTAAAACAGTATGTCTTGGGAAGCCATGGATGCGAAGGGAGGTAGTGGGACATCAAGCACAATCTCCAGCTGGTGCAGGGCTCCTTATGGGATGACTGCAACCAGCATAATTAAAGCAATCCCTGTGTTGCCTTAAGCTGCCCTAGGGATCTTTTTGCCTTGTGTTCAGGCCACAGTTTGAGAACAGAAAAGAGGTTTGGAGCTGCTGTCCTTCTTGCCTTCCTCCGCTATGTCCAGTGTGTTCTTAGAGCAGAGAACATGGCCACTGAGGTTTTTCTTACACATTCAAAATAATAATTCACTTCTTATCTGGGGGAAATGTCTCTTCTCAGGCATTTCCATAGGAAATCTCGCCAATCCTACACCAAAAGATTGGAGTATTATAAGAGATGGATGGGAAAATTCTAAGAGATGAGAGATGAATCCAGTAATCCTCTGTTTCTTTATTATGATCCCTACCTGGCAAAAGCACTCGCACCGCTTTGCATCAGCAGGGTGACATACAAGTGCCAGTTGCACTGCGGAATTGCAACCTACAGGATTAGGCATAGAAAGGCACAGTGCTGTTCAGCTCCTGTCTCTGAGATAACACACAGAGCTCCTGAAAGGAGGCTGGGGGGAAATCCTTCTAGGATCCAAAGGAGCCCCGTCAAGAAACAAAATAACCTGGCACCTGCTTGCTTCTATCCATTCCCAGGCTTTTAAGATAAAAAAGTCAAATGGAAAAAATGAAGCACTCTCAGAGCTAAAAGATGCACATGAGTAAAGCGAGCAGCTGTAATCTTTTCAAAAACAAAAACGGAGCCTGAGAAAATTATTGGTATTTCTTTACAACATCAGTGAGGGTCATTAAATTGTTAGGAGTTTTTTGAGCTGAGTAAGACCTCAAGGGTTGGTGAAAAAAACAAAGTCAGACTGGTGAGGTATGTGAGCCATATGGTTTCATATGGTTATTTTCCTCTCATTCAAGAGTGGAATAGGCCCAGGTCCTTACTCTGCACGCAACAGAGACCTAAATTTTTTTGACTCTGAAGCTGGAATTCCATATTAACTCTCACCTTCGTATGTTCTGTTCCGTGTTTGCTGAACAATTTTTTCCCCATCTTTCTTACTGAAACCAAACTTCAGGACTTCCTGTAAAGCTAGAGCATAAAGAAGAATAGCATCATGGAATCCTTCCACAAACATGTTCACCTAAAAAAAAAAAAAAAGAAAATAAAAGCAATGGCAATTGACACATGAAAAACTTTTCTTCCCTGTGGAATTGATTAACTAGGGGGAATCTCCAAATTAATCAAAATGACTAATTTGGAAGGTTATTTTCTCAACTGCTGGAACACAAGGGAATGTGTCTCCAAAAAACTCAGGGGGGAAACGGCAACTTTTGACTAATTTTTAAAAACAGTTAACCACTATCTGCTATTCTGAACATTCAAATCACACTTTAATGTTGTGTCTGAATAGCTCTGCAGATAGGGGAGAAATTTACAGATCACAGTTCCCATGCCCAGACGCACAAATTCTGCAGCTGACCATGTGAAATTCTGTAAGGTACTGAGCAACCCCATCCCACAGCACTGAATATGTCCTCCTGCCCCTGCACTGAGGACTTAGCACCTCTCAGGATTGGGAAGTATGTTCTGCCATGATTTTTTTTGGAAAGCGCAACTGGTGGATTTGCTTGTTTAATGATTACCGCTTCCATTTCTGGCCCTTGTTCAGCTGAGCATCTCTCCACTAGCAAATGAGCAATGGAGGAAACTACTTACCCTCTACAGTAATGCATTCTCTGGAACTGCCAGGAGAACAATTTCCTGTCCTTTACAGTTTTTTCAGTAAGTAAGTGACATGAAATGAATGAAATGTTGTTTTCTAACCCTAATATAAAAGAAGACTGCTGCCAACCAGCTCTGCCTCCCACAAGTCTTCATAAGCAGCCTACAGCTTTTGGTCTACAACACTGTGAGTAACAACAACAGCTAAAAGCAGAGTGCTGCAGAAACATTACAGGTTTACTCACAGAAGCCTGGTGTGCTTCAGTGATGAAGCCATAATTACTTCAGGAGCTAAATACAGATGGACACCCATAAGCAGAAACAGACACACATGGCTTGAGCAGTACAGGTATTCCTCTTCTGTAAGCAGCAGCTTGCATCTCAGTAGTGCAATGCACCCTGCCTTGATGCACAATAATTCAGAATGAACTATCTTTTCAGCTGCAGGAAAGATGTTCCCATTCACTCACAGTTTCATTACAATGGAAAAGCTCCTGACATCCTAGCAAAGGCGTAATCAATGATTATACCACATTATGAGGTCTCTTATTGCCATTTCCAGTGAACAACCCACCTCTACAAATATTCTCCTGGATAGAAACAACATTTAGCTTATCTTCCACTTCACTGTATCTAAACAATTTAAAATATTGGTAAGTAAAGTGTTACTCTAACTCTCACAGTTTTGCTGGACATTAAAAATGCTAAAAGATAAAAACATGTAGCCAGTTAAGTAAATAACTGCTCCATAGATAAAAAGTATTACATAGTTGATTGGCTAAGCCGAACTGACCAAGCCCCTGGTAATGTAATTACATGCAAGACATTCCTTCACTCTTAAACCAGCTGCCAACAGTAAGGAGAATTTTGGAATTATTTACTGATAATACTAAAGTTTACATTGCTCTGGCATTTAAAATTGGACTTTTAGATAACTCCAACCTATGTTTCATTAAGAAAATGCACCACCAGTTTAGGGGAAGAGCCCACAGTGCTACAGAAGGCACAGAACAGCTCAGCTCAGTCTGACAGCCAAAGACTAAAAGGCAGCTGCAGTTATTTTGACCTAAGGAGAAAGCATGAAAGAAGAGGTGAAAGTCAGGCTTTTGGTTGAATAACAAGAGCTGATGGACAGAGTGCACACTAGGACAGGCTTTGCCAGCAGGGGATTTAATTTTTCAGAATTAAAAAAAAACCCAAACTGAGAAACCACAAAGCTCGACAACTGCTTTCTGTGCCAGCGTTAGAGTCCAAGTGGCCTGTGGATGATCAAACAAGGGCTTTCTTGAAGTGACACTCATTCTCTGAGGAGAGAAATGAGTCTCTCTAGTTGCTTTACCTCCCTGCTGGCTGATTTACAGCTTGTGGCTGGCATCCGTTTCAAGGAAAGCTATTTATCACTTCCTTTGTCCATGGCAAAGACCTCTCAGTGTAACACAGCAACCTTCAAAATCCATTTTGTCAGCTTATTTGCTCAATCTGAAATCTACACATGCCACCAGCCTGAAAACTCTCCTGTAGACACTGCAGATTTGCCAGATAAGCCCTGTCAAAACTCACTTGGCAGTTGGGATGTTACTGCCACAGCCCCTTGCCTTGAGTCTTGGCCAAAAGCCCTGACATTACATGCAAAAAACCACATTAGAAAATCATCAGAAGATTGTCTGTGCCACCTCTCAGTTCCTCATGCACAAACCCCAGCATTTTATCCTATGTTGTCAAGGAAGGTGAAACTGCAGGTAATTTATGCCATTTCAAATCTTCTAAAAGAGTAATATTTACTGTTTGCAGGTGAGACTGTACCTTCACTCCCCAGCCAAATGATATGTTGGGCACACTAACTACTTCTCACATTATTCTGGGAACATGTTCAAGCACCAGTTTTTGAAAGGGAAAACAGGATGCCATGAAGGTCATAAAGTTTTCCTGCATATCATCTTGCTCGATCATAGAAATTGCCACGATCCTACACAGAGAATGGGTTGCATGATGTGTAGGACTGCTCTAACCTAGAAAGGAGAAAACATCAGTGACGGGAGGAATATTACAACATGAAGTAATGGCTGCAGATAATTTTGAAGGGATTGCTCTTTCCTCGTTTCATTTTCCACCTGTCCAGAGCTCACTCAGGTTCATTTTGCAGCCCTGTTCCCTGTGACTGTCTACAACAGATCCCCTGAGTAAAAAGAGTGCAAAATTTGTTCCATGTGATACCACTCCTGACTTATTAGAACAGTGTCTCAAGCCATACAGTCCCAGAACTTCCTTTCATTAACTGTTAATGATACCTCATGTACCTCATGGGTATGAAGGATTTTCTTTCTTCTTCTTCTTTTTTTATTATTTTAACATAGCTTCTGTTCTACCTTCAGTCCTATCAGAAATGATGAAACAGACCGACACCAAATTTTCCTCAATAAATTTTACACTTTTTGGCCTGTGTTTATTTGAATTTTGGAATACCTGACAGTAAGAATAAATAATACTTACAAAAAACCCCCTATCCTTCCTTTGCTGCAGGAAAAGGGTTAAAAAGGGCTAGAAGAAGTATATGTCCTGTGAATGTTTCAAATAGGAATGAGAGTAAATGTGAAGATGTCTTCACAGGTTGCCTGACGGTCTCCATGGCAATTAATAATGTGTGGTTCAACATTAGACAGCCCTCAGGACAAAACTAAACAGATTATTAAAGCTATTAAAGATCCACTAATCTTGTAGGTAATTAACAGTTCTTTTAGTTGAGCTCTAAGAAAACACAGGAATTTTTGATTATAGTATTTTTCATTTTGATTTATGCTGGTTTTTTAACTACAGGTGTGAGCTGAGCTCCAAATGCTGTGATCATAATTTGCACGTCAGGTCTACCAAAATGTTGCTGTCCCTGACCCGTACTGCACAGCAGAGCCACCCCTTAACATGTGCCATCAGCAATATGAGTGGCAGCAGAGAAGCTGCCAGGTTTGCTGAACATCTTTGGAGGCTGCAATACAAATATGTGGAAACTCCCCTGCTGGTATATCTTCCGTATTACTTTCACATCCCACGCAAGGTACCACACAACTAAAAAACAGGTAAGCTAACTGGATGAGATAAGCATACATTTGAACCTTCTATTTTCCTACCTTTCTACTCTAATTAACCATCTTCCACCAGAAAAAAAACCCCTCTCCATGGAAATCACATGAATAAATTTTACACAGTTCGAAGTTATAGTTCCCCAAGCAGCTATAGTATGACCACACTATTCATATATACCAAGGTGTTAACAGCATACACAGCAATGCAAAACACTACCGACGTGGAAGACAGCCAAGCTACAGCTATGCAGGACCCATAATTTTCCATATCCTGCCCACTGACTGTTAAGTAAGCTTATTCTCTTCCATCTGGAACTGCCCAGCTCTGAATCACAGCAATTACAGCAACTCATACCACTTCAGTGCTAGGTGGGGAGGATCATAATCACTTTTTCTCTACTACAAAAGCAAACAGCTAACATTCCCCAAACTCGGTCTCTGCATCTTCTTCCCAGTACATCTGCAGTGATTTTCAAGTTGTCAAACTATAGTCCCTGCCAAAATCAATGAGGACCCTGGGGATTGCATAGGGCGTACCCAGACTTTTTTCAAAAATCTTATCAATTTACATACTTGACATGATGCTTAGGTGAGCTAATGCCCACTGAAAGCTCACTGGTATTTCACCCTCTTTCAGATTAGTCCACAGGGATGAAATTTAAGCAATCAAATATGGAAGTTTGATCCTATAAACACATGAAGCTCATCTAACCTCAGGACTATGAACACTGTAAATGAATCCTCGTGAATTTTACCAATACTGTATTATACTGTAAAACTATAGCATGACACAGTAAAAATATGGCAATGAAGTTCAAATACAGCAACTATATTTCAAATATATAAACGCTATGATGTACTTCAAACCAATCTTATGCCAAGTTGGTTCACCTACTTCATGGCTATGGACTTCTCCAGCACAGCAACACATCTAACAGTTTAGGTAGATGTTTTCCTACTATCTCATGCTGTTTCAATGTATCTTAATAAAACAGTCTTTTTCTAAGCAGTTGCAATTTAACTGTCAGTTCTCTCTTTTTAATCCTTCTTCACCAAGCCAATTATAATTACAGTGCTTCCTTTATGAGCTTTTCCAAGAAACCCTGACGTAGTTAACTTTTTAACATGCGTTTCTTGACATGTATCTTTGGTTGTTTTCTGTTGATTGACTCACTATCCAGCAATATACCCTTCACTTAATTTTGGAGCAGGGACTTTACTCTTTGATACCATTTGCTGATGTTACATGCTCCCATTCAGGACATCGCTGCTGCTGATGCCATTGTTAGAAGTACTCCTTTACGTTCCTGGGATGCCCAGGGGCTCTCTGCTCTTCCTTGATGAATTGCTGTACCCTTGCTCTGAGCTGCACAAATCCAGAGCAAGGTGCTCATGATGCCCATACAGTAGATGACAGACAGATACAACTGATTCTGTTTTAAATTCTTTTTTAAAGATAAAATACAATTGTTACAAACTGATTTTCTGTTAAACTTTTAGTTTGCATAAACTCAGTGAGAAACTCTGGATGGAAGTGAGATGTAGATTGAGAATGTGAAGTTGAGGGAAGAATACCCTTACATCTGAGCATTACCTGCGAACAGGTGAAGTGCATTTCAAAACAGTATTGCCGTGTCCAGTTTCACCTTTGCAGTAATTTGTCTTACTGCCATAACACTACTGCATATCATCCTGCATGTTACCATCATAACAGGATTATCACAGCTCTCATTAACTCACCATCCTGCTCCTCAGATCCTCATGGGACTTCTTAATGCCACTATGCAATAAAAACTCACAGAGTTCCTAAATCTCACCTATGCATAACAGCTACTCCCATGCATCAGGACTGGGATTTCAAGGATTCCCAAATAAAACAAATGCAAAGCCACAGGCTTCACCCATAGCCACCTGACATAAACAGCATGTCTCAGGGTGCCTACAGACACAGATACATGACCTGACCTGTTTCCACAGAGATCACATCACGGTGAAACCAGCCCAGCAACTGGAAAGGGGGATAAAGCTGTAAAATGGTTAATCGAAGCAATAAGTTTAGATGTCTAATAGTAAAAATACAGCCTGTTTGCTTGGGCAACCAGATTGCTTCCCTAACAGAGTTGGACCTTAGTGGTTCAAAGAAACAGGAAGGGAAAGAGAAGAATAATAGAAACACATGCATTCTCCAGAGAAGGCCACTTCCTCAATATTTAATTCACAATTGAAAAAGAACATAGGGCGTTATGCCAAATTCTAGGCAACACCGCTGCAGCCAAGGACAGCCTCTCACTGTATTCACTGGTATCAATTCTCTATAAATACATAAATATATAAGCTGGCATCTGCTCAAAAACACATGAGGCCAGAGCTCAGGACTTGGATTTCTAAACAACAGATAACTGTACCAACCCTCATTTGTTATTTGGGGCTGGAACCCACACCTCTCCGTAGAAAAAGAGGATGAGCATTCCCCAGCGTAAGGAGATGTCATATAACAGTAAAACCTTGTGCCTATTTAAGAGAGATTTATTCAAATACTATTGCATCCATTTCATCTTTCACAGGGAGACAGTGTGTATGTGGAAACCCATACAAGACTTTTCTTATAGGGGAGCATATGACTTTATTATGTGAATTCTGCAAACTGAATCTTATAGTCTGCTTTAAAATTATAGCTTAAAAATTCAGCACTGCAGTTGAGCAAGACCTCACTTCCCTTTAACTTTAAGGAGGCTTTTTCCAACAGGGCTGCCTGCTTGTGTCCGTCTCCTCACTGGTATTTATTGGTGCAGCAGTAATGCTGAGCGCAGCGGAGATGGAGATGTGCGCCTCTGTCTAAGCACTCTGCACACCAGGCAACGTGGCCCGAATGTGAGGACTTTGCAATTGAAGTGCAAGTTGAGAGAGAAAGTGTAAGTAGAAAAACCAGAGCAATGATAACTTCTGGGAAGCAAGCAGTGGTCACAGCCCACCAGCTGCCCACCTCCATCATGAAAGAGCCTGCAAGCACCATTTGAGAGACAAGGTGTATAGAAAGATCACTGCTTTTACTGCATTTTCTGTTTGATTTGGTTACAAAGATGCTCTGACGCAGCTAAGTCCTTCTCCTTCAGCGTGAGAACGTGCCTTTGCCCGCCTGCACTGTTTAGCCATGCATCTGACCAGCTGGTACATGAGCTCACATGCACCCTGGGCATGCCAAACCACTGCCATCCTTGCTCCACCTAGACAAGAGAATGCTTACTCCAATGAAACTGAAATACTGCCAGTGACAAACTCCCGTCCACTTTAAAGCCAGCTGTGGACCTGAAGCCAGCCATTTGTTCTGCAGGAAGGTCTGCTGAAATAAAAGAAATTAACAAAAAGAAAATAAAAGTAAATTAACAATGACTATCTGGGATTTACTTAAAAAAGGCTGCCAATTTCAGGGAGTTAAGGGATTTTGCCAGTGAAGGTTATTTTCTGCTAGGCAAAGAAAACTAACCACAAAGCCAGCTCCTTTCCTCTTGTATCTTGTCCTCATTCTTCATGCTCTCTACCTTGTTTCTCTTTGTAACTTGTCCTTGAAAAACTGGTAGACTTACTCTCTGTCATCTGGCTGGGGCAGCCACAAGTTGCTCTTTTGTCTCAACGGTGAATTGAAGTAGAAACTTATTCAGTCCTAGGCTGCAGGGTAGCTGCGCTGTGAAACACTAGCTAAAACACGACAGGGCACAGCGACAACCGCGATGCAAGGGCACAGAGGAACCCTTCTACCCCACTGCCTGTGAGAGCCGCTCATTCTTTGTTTATTGCTTGCAACACTCTCCCATGATTATCGAGAAAACAGCTTTAAACCCCTAGTGCCTGCTGCCAACAGGTCAGGCAGAAAACTTTCAAGATACAGCCAAAGCTTGCTCCTTCCATTAAACACAGACATGGGAACAGCCACCTCAGCAGATTTAGAGCCTTACCCACAGTCAGCTCACGTCAAGGGGCTCTTACTGTTGCTGATTTGCATGAACTTTGGACCAAACCCACGGCTTGACATCACTGGGTCTCAGACCCCGCTCCAGACCTCCAACGGCGTGGCCAAAGTGGGCGCGGGATGAGCTGAAAACTGCCCTGCTCCAGGAACAGGGAGCACCTCTGGGACCAGACTTTCCCCCTGCAAACCTGTGTGGGATTTATTCCTGGCTCCATCTGCCCATCAGTACCAGCCATTTTACCCCTCTGTGGTTCTGGTTCCTGTATTACCTTTTTTAACATTGGTCTCAAAGGAGTGCAATCGATGTAGCTAAGGAGCAGCACTGTTTTGTACCAAAAGTGAACCACCTACAGAATAATCATTTAGGGGAATTTTTCCTTTATGTGTACTTTACACACATACTATTCACCTATGTAACTTAGCTCTGAAGGGCTCCAGGCCACCTATCAAGGAAAAGGACAGAATCAGAGAATGCATTAATATGCTCCTGCAGTTAAGGTGAAATCCACCTCCCCATGTTAATAATACATCTCTAACTCCAGATAAATGACCAATGCAAAGGATCTCTAGCACAGAGCACTGTATTATCATTGCATGAATACTGAAGGGATCTTAACTGCAAAAGGTATAGCTGTCATTTAAAAATTAACCATTCTACCTTTTTAGAATTTTCTGCCTCCTAACAAACTACATGGTCATTCATGTAATGAGTTAAAAAAAAATGTTCAGAAATCATACTTCTAGTCACAGTGGAAAACACAAGAAATATTAAAGTTGCTCTTTAATACACACAAAAATTAAAAAATGCTTGTTTTAAATAGATTTTTCCAAGGACCCCATTGGTAGTACAGTTGCAATGAATGCTTACATTTTAAGTTAGCATTATGCAACCATTGGGACACTCTAATTGCAGATAAACACCTAGTAATCAAAAAAACCCCCACCCCAGTCCTTTCATTAGATATTAAGTTTTAAATGTCAGTGAGCAAGTCTGTTTTTCAAGCAGGAACAGTTTTCAGGATAACAGGGTCACTCATCTGAAAAAATCAGTTCCACTTGCTAAAATAAGCTAACTGGTTTAAATAAATGTAGAGCTAGGACAAACAGAAAGGACATTTTTTGTTAAATGTTTATCCTTGTACAATGTGCAATTGTTTTGGGTTCTGGATTTCTAACATTATCACCAAACCACAAAAATCACGGAAATAATTTTATTCTCTATACTAAAAACTTTCAAGATCACATCACTTCTCATGCAAAACTGGAGAGAAAAATTACTATCACTGCTAAGAAAACTCACATGTTCAAACTGAATTTACCTGTGCTACACTAGCCGGTGAATAAGTAGTATGAGGGTGGGCTCGTGAAATCTTCAATGGGGTAAAAAGCCATCTGATGAAAGGACCGTCTGATTGCAGGTTAGCAAAGGCTACCCAGCAAAGCTTTTGCTTTAAATACAGTCTTAAGGGCTGGATAAACAAGGATGATTTAGGCACAGCCAGAAGTGGTGCTTAGCTCAAAAGTATGCTCGGAGCTAGGATTAGTCATCTAAGCTCCTTACTCAGTTCCAGGCAAAAATTAGGCACACAAAACCTGGATTCATAAGCACCAGCACCCCGCCTCACCCTTGCCAGCAAAGGAGGTGGATAATGAGGGATGGATGTGACCCCATTACTCTCAGACAGGCAGGTAACAAACTCCCGCTGCACTGAGACACAGTCAAGTCTTTACAGAAACCCCACAGGGAGCCAGTCCTTTCAAATCCCCTGCCACTTTCATCTAAAAGCCCTGGGGCTACGACTGCTGTGCTAGCATGAGAGAAATTCAGGATCAAATCCCTGCCTTCAGGGCGTCTGAACTCCACCCTTCCCCTGCCCCGTCTGCAGGGCATCCTGGGGTGCCTGTGCCCCAGAGCTGAAACCCCGGTAATGGGGGAGAGGGGGGAGAGGGACGACCTGCCAACACCTGGGGTACTTTGGCTGGGAGTAGATCATCTGCCCAAAGAGCCCACCTGAGGCTGAGGTTGCCATGACAAATGATCCTTTTATTAAATACCAGGGTAAATGGGCATACGAACTTGTAAACCTTAATGGCATGGAACTAATGCAAACCCTCAGGCTGCTGTTAATCATGCTTCCATTCCAAATAATTAAAAAATTAATGACTTGGCTTTGTTATTTTCTTTCACGTACTGGGTATCTGATGAAAGGTGTTCACCTGGCTGATAAACCATCCCTTCGCTGGCATACCTGCAAGGATCCCACTAGCACGGGAAAGGAGAGGTACAGCAGCTATCTCGGAAGATATTTATGTGTACTTGTCAGCAGGCAGTACTGTTCCAGCTACACACATGGAATGTGTCCTCCCACCCTCCAGCAACAGCATCATAATTAACATCTGAAAATTTGAGGATTTACAGCCCCTCCAAAAGGCTAAAACCTCACTCTTTTAGCTTCTTGCTTCCTTATTGACTGTCTGATCCCCGAGATCCTGTCTGATTTTGTTTTCTAAGGTATTCTGTAGTCTGCAGTCTGGTGGGCTAACTGGATGCATTCTGCAAACCTGTGTGCCATCAAATGTAAATGTCCTCCAGCCTACTGAATGTTGCCTTGTTCCTGGCCGCTGAGCGAAGGGTGCCCAGGGCTCCTCACCTGCCCTTCTCCCATTGTCCCGCACCCCTTTCTCAAGCCCCTCTTATTCATTTGCTCTGGGACACAGACAGTCCTCGTCTTTTCAATCCACCTTGATATATTAGTTCTTAGAATGGACTAAACTTTTAGATTTTTGCCTCAGGCTTCTCTTCCTAAGGAAAAACATCTCTGCTAAAGAGGGAAGGGAAGTTGGGAGTACCCTCCTGTGGATTCCTACAGCTCCTTGCATGCACAAGAACACCGATGCCTTTATTCACACAGCCCATCCTCACAGGCTGACTACATTAACCCCTCCACGTCAGAGGAATTGCTAAAAATCCACTGAAGAAAAATCAGAGCTGGCAGCAGGGTACACTGGTCACCTCTCAGAGCCCAGGCAGAGCTCACCCGAGCACTGCTGCTGCCCGCCTTTGCTCTGCCAGCACTCATGCACCGGGGTGACTTGACTCACCCACGGGGCCGGCGTCCCCTCCTGTTAAAAGATCTGTCCCCCTGGAGAGTGAGGCTTTCTCAGAGCTACGTTCAGGTTGCTTAACCTCCCAGCACTCAGCCAGAATAAATGAATGTGCCAACGTAGCAAGAGATCAAAGAGTTGAGGTGTTACTGATTGCTACCTATGCTGCTCGTTCAGGAAGACTTGTCACCTGAATGTCATAAAGTTAAACCTTGCTCTGCTGTCATTCAGGATCGCTTTCACCGTATCAACAGCTCAAACGAGTACAGGAAAGCTTCCCTGAACCACCTCAGTGCAGGATCTGCCCCTGTGGAGGCAACACCTCGTCTGTCCTGGAGCTCTCAAACAAGGAATATGCATTTCTGGCCTTGAAGGACTGTCCTTCCTTTATGTCCCTAAAGAAAACAAAACATGTCTCCTTCGTCTGAACCCCTGCCACCCTCCTAATCAAACTCTCCAACTAAACTGTTTGGCTCAGCCAGATTTCAAACACTAAACTCTTAACCCCGTCTACGTCACTGCAGTGTGAGGCTATCTGCACAGGCGAACCCTCCGCAGCACCCGCAGCGCTGAGGCTGGAGCATCCCATCAGCCGTCTGGCAAGCAAACAGCTCCCACAAGAAAACAGCTTCCAGCTGCCCACCCAGGACCCTGCCACTGGCTGCAACAGCACCCTGACATGGGGCAGGCTCATCCAAAACTCCTGCTTCATGCCTTACTGAGCTAAGGGTTTCTTCCAGTTAAAAAGGAAACTTTCAACTGAGTCTTATTTTCGTAAGCTCCTCAGGGAACAAGGCTCGTACAAGATGATATTAGCTGCTAGAAAGTCAGTTAGCAAATGTCTTTCATTTTTAAAGTGTCATTTTGTGCAAAATCAGATATACAGTCTTTCCTTGCCTTCATTCAAACATCCCCGAGCCAAACCTGAGGACCATTTAATACCAGTACCAAAAATCCTACGAATTTACATAAAAACAAGACCTCAATGGGACAAATTAGCTTTTGGATCATTAGCAATGCAAATGGCATGGAGAGGCATTAAAAACAAAAACAGGTTAATAACTTTGCTCGAAGACATATTTTTCACACTTTATTAGTGGAAAATAAGGTGTATTTCTAGCAAGTACTTCAAAGGGAGAGTGTCTTGCCCATAAATGTCTGAGTGTCTGCTTAGTAAAGTGGAATGTGAATATCTGTGAAACCCAAGTAAAAACATGGGGCTATGGAAAATATACAACATATATATGAAGATCAACTCTAAACTTTTACATTCCCAAAGAGTTCAGATGTTACTATTTTCAGATCTACCTAGAGTTTTATACTATCTCCTCCATGGTTTACAACAGCTTCAAAAATATGCTTAGACAGGCTAGAAAAACTAAACAGAAACCCACTGGAAGAGAGAAGAAGAATTTCTTTCTTTTACTGTCTTTTATGACATCTGTTAATGGCAAATAACATACTATTACACTGTAGTTTTGCCTAGGACCCCAACCTGGAAGACACTAGCCTTTCGTATCACTGAGAAAGCATTGACTTCAGCAAAAAAAAGTGTCTGCTGTATTCACCAAATTTAGCAGTCCAGAGTTCAACACTGCTCTTACAGAAATTGAAGAAACTCATTAATTCCAAGGGGTGAAGGGCTGGTCATGAAAATCCTAAATATGTTTTACTAATAGAATTCATCTTGTTAATAAGCTGGCATGTGAATGCCTTTTTTCCGGCTGCTGAAAGCAGCTTGTGGTTTGCTTTCATTGTTTCTAACACAATTAGCAAAGCACTCCAGCAACTGAATAGACCTATTCATTTGAACAAATTATTCCTTGGCAGGGTTGGGTTTTTGTTTTTTTTTTAAAACCTCCCCAAAACTCTCTCCCATCCTGGTGTAATCAGAAGAGACACAAAAGCCTGCCTGTCATTAATCTTGCTTGCCTGTGCCTGAAAAAAGACAAGTGGGATGTACACCACTGAATACATTACATTTTCAGCGTCTCTCTCAGAGACATGACTGAATTGCTCACTTCTCCCAACCCTTATCTTAGCTGGTGTACAATCCTAATTAAAAGGCTGACGTAAGGAATACACATGGGGAAGAGTCTGGCATGGATGTTATGGATGAGATGATAAACTTTATGAGCACAGCTACCTCCCACATAGCTTTTGTAGTTAACTGTTGGAGCTTGAACAGCTGTTCTTATGTGGACCATTTCTCATTTCAGAGGGCTGAAACGTTAAATAAAACAGACTTGCCCTTTCTAATAGGTAGTAGCATCTCACTGATCTAATTAATCTACATAGCTCATTCTTTCACTGAGATAACTTTACTGGCAAATCAAGCTCCAGTTCGCTTCTCCTGCTGCTCATTTTCGGTGTGAGCATCCACCTCGCAAACAATGCTGTCATGTAGTTAACACAGCAGAAATATTTGTTTAATTAGTTACATTTTCAGCTTTTAAATGAGAAGTAAAAACAAGCCACGGGTGGTCTGTAACCTCAGAAGAGCAAATATCCCAGGCTGTAAAATCATCCCAGCTCAGAATACTGGGCTGGACATAAAAAAAGCATTTATTGAATCCTAGGCCTGAGTGAGGAACAGAAGGTGCATTAAGAGCTTTCAAACTGCAGCCTACTGCCAATTCATTAAGTGTTTGGCATTATTTAATAAAAAATGGCATATGCATATACTTCAACTGAAACGCTATTTATTCATAAACATTTTTAACTAGACTATCTGTTGGGAGTTATTCACACACCAATTCAGAGACAGTTTCAAATTCTTCCTTCAAGTAAATGCATGCAATTCCCATTGCTGTCTGCCTCACCTAGACTATAGGTCTGCAAGCAGAGCTTGTCCTGTATTTTGCAATTAAGCCAAGAATCAATTGGTTTATAGAGACCAGGACATGTTGCTGTTAATGTCTTGGTAATGCATTAACATTAAAGAAGTGAGAAAACTGCTAAAATTTGCGTAATAGCATTAAAGTGATTCTACTACCCTTACGCCTGAACCCCAAATTTGAATGGATTTTTGAAAAAATTCCTCTTTTTTGGCTATTTTATCAGAGAATTCAGTCTCCAGGTAGGCATGAAATAAAATGGCCAGGCTTTCTACAGAACTACAGGATGTTTCTTGAAACAAATCGTGACACTATTGAATGCTGAAACGAGGGCTGAGCAGATCTGATGCTTCAGCCCACAGTTCTTTGGGTTACGTTAACATGACAGTAACTGCTTTCAGACTCTGAAAGTGGTGACCAAGCAAACTAATAATATTTGCTAACGGACTCAGGCAGCTGTTGCAATGGGATGTTGCAATGGGACATTGCAGACAGGCAACATCGTCATTTTTAGCCGCATCCTGTGCAACTATTACCTACCCAAATACTTCTAAGATGCTTTCTCAGAACCTCTCTGCCACTCTTATTTTCGATGCTGTCTAGTTAAAAGGTGCTTAAGGAAGCTTCTTCCTTCACAAGAGAGATTCCTGGAGGAGTTAGAGAAATTGCCTTTTCCACACTTTCCCGCTCACTCACAAGGAGCAGGTTCTTCCACGTTCCCCATTTCCACAGCATAATGCCCATGCAGAAACAAAAGCAATTTCTGACCTGGGAAAGATGAACCCAGAACACATTTTTCTTTCTTCTGTGTGATTTCATAGTTGGAGATGAAGATGGCCAACACTCTTTAACCTGTTACTCCTCTAAGAGCCGTACGTGTTCTCCATCTGGCAATTGGACAGCAGCTGCTGTAGGACTTTGCCCTTTCTGCCTCCCTTATCTTTCCTTCTGTCATCTGCTTATTTTTCATTTATATGATATTCTTTTTTGGTAGATAATAATGCCTTTAGGATTAGTGCTGGCAAGAGGCCAGGACAAAATGGCAGCACTAACTACTTTGGTTTGAGTTAGGGTCACTGCAAGATAATTTAGACCATGGACACGGGGCCCCATTTTCCCATGACACTGGAAAAATCCACACAGAGAAGCAGAAACACTGAATGCTTCAAATCCAAACCTCCCTGAGTTCATCCTCTTGGGACACAGACTGCAGAAAAGGATGAGGATTATATTTCAACACCCGTGGATAGGACTTGAGATGGACTTTACCACCGACTATCTTTCCCCAGAGTTTTTGTTTTCAGGAGCAGAATCCAGCAGAGAAAAATCCATCTATGTCACTTCCCACCCAGTCAGCTGAAGGACCTCTCCCTCCCAAGCTTTCCTTGGAGGACATAGCCTTGCTCCGCGCATGCCTAGGCCAAAATTGCCACTTTCTTCCCATGCTGCCAAAAGAAGCACCATTAATGAGGTGCCCACTAGCCACATACCTTTCAGAGAGGAAGGAACTGGCCCTCAGTTTGGCTTTTTATTTTTCCCCATTAGTTTTTAAAATGGAGTTTTTTCTCAAGCCTGAAGGCTGCCCCAAAATGCTTCTCCTCTGAACACAGCAGCAGGACAATCAGTTAAGGGAATACGAAGCATCTCTTTCCCACTGTCCAAAGTGGGGAAATGTAAAATTCATCATAAATAAATGACGAAAATCAAACCAGATTAGTTAAAATTCACACACTGTTAATGAAGTAACACAGCTAATGTTTTTTGCTATGCTCAACCCAAGGCTACCACTCTTAAAGAGGTTGTATTCTCCCACTGGGTTAGAAGGCTGTGAGAAAGGAGGTAGGAGAGTCTCTGCTGAGATCTAAGTTAAGCATTTGAAACCAAACCTCCTTCCCCCATAGCCATGATCTGTAGCTCCTCCACAGGGAGCCCCAGATCCTTATGGCCTCCACCACGAGCTTCCCGTCAGTCAAGGATTGATGTTTCAGATGGCAGGAAGCTGTGGTAGGTGTACATAGATCAGAAGTCCTCCCTCTGCCCCCACAAGAAGAGATTGGGAAGGGTGCAGAAAGCCAGGTGGGGAGCAGGAGACGCAGCAGCAGCCCCTGCCTGGCCCTAACAAAGGCTGATGGTTTTGGGTGAGGGAGTACCTGGAGCAAGATTAAAAGCTCTGGATCATGGGTGGGAATGGGATATGGGGAGAGGCAGCCCTCAGAGCCCGGCAGCAGAAGGGCAAGGACAAGGCAGAAGGGAGCCAGGCACCCACGCAGCTGCCCTGGGACAGCCAGGAGCAATGCCAGCACGGACGGCTGATTGCACAAGCAACCGTGGAGCGAGGAAAGAGAAAAGAGGACTTCTGGCAGTGGGTATGCAGCTGTGCAAGGAGTCTCCCCAACAACCACATTAGCCTGCAAAATTTCCCCCCCACTGGCCTGAGGGGATTTGCTGTCTCATGGATCCACTTCTGCTTGACCCTAACAGCTTGCATCTATCCAGCATCTATCAATGCTGAACTTGCATAGGGTTTGCAGTGGGCCCCCTTCTAAAGAACAGCAAAGCATCCACTTGCCTGCCTCCAAACCACCTACAGACAGCATCCTGAGGTCTTGGCAGTTTAACACTTTTCTCATCTGGAGAAATGTCACACTGCCCAGACTACAAAAGCCACAAAACTGTGGAGGACTGGATCTTTAATATTCAAAATCACATTTCTAACCAACCACAACCAAAAGCACATAGCATATCTTCAATGTACATAGCTTGCTAAGTGACACCTGCAAAAGGGCACACAGAGGGAAAAGGGAGGAACAGCACAAAGTGCAGTCCCACGCCTTCTTCAAAACTCATTTAGCAGGTTCTTCACCGAGCAGCACATTGAAGTCGGCAGTTGGAGTTTCTCCACTAACCCAAGGCAAAGAATGCCAACAAAAGACTATTTCTGCCTGCCTAGACTTTGAAGGTTTCACAGGAAAAATATAAGCCACTGATGTGATTCAAACAAATTTTAAGTAAAATATTTAAATAAAATATATTCAAGTTCTAAGAAGCGTAAGTTTTCTGAAGACAGCTGAGGTCATGCAATAAACTACAGGAAAGATCATTTATTAACACAACATTCAAGTTCATCAGCTTGTGCTTCACACTGAAGATGATGCCTCCACCTGTGAGGGACACAATGCTTAAAGCAAAGAGATGAGGTACGTGGGAGCTCCTAAGTGGGAGCTGGCAAAGGAGGGGTTTGGGTTGCTTTCTTGAGTTTCAGGCGTAAGTTCCTAGCTCTCATTTCCTACAGCTAAAGACTGACCAAACTCTCTTCATGCCTCTTTTCTTCATAAGTGTATTTGGAAAGTTTATTCCCCACCATGGGGAAGGCTGACTGTCTGGGAAGTACTTGTATCAGCATGCAGAAATCCCTATAGGTATGTGCTATACATTCTTGCTTTCACAAAAGACTTTTCTACGAAAATGCCTAACGAACTAGCTTAGCAGTAGCTCAAAAGCAATCTTCAGAGGCATCTTCCTCCTACATTTGGAGAGATTAAAAAAAGACATACTTTCCCACATCCATCTCTGGAGGACAGTGGCACTCTCCTAGGCTTAAAACAACTCACAAGGACTATACTGATATTTTAGACAGTTTAAAATACACAACAGCAACAACCTAAATATGCTTAGTTGGGAAATAAAACCACTTTTCTCATTCACATCAAGAAAAACTTCATCAGATGCAATACAGAGAGTGTAACTTTCTGAGATCTGATTGTACCAAAAAAAAATTATTGGGAGAAAACAAAAAATAAGAATATAGTTCTTTGCCCGTTAAAAAAAGACAAGTGATTGGTGGGCAAGGGAGAGAGACCTGGCAATCTGCCTTTCCACAACCTTCCTGCTGATGAACAAGGGGATGAGCACAGGACAATTGGTCATGGATGGTGGTGCACAGCACTAGTGCACCTAGATCAAGTCTATTCTTACTATTTGCATTACCCACAAAAAAAAAAAAAAAAAAAAGAAAAACAAAGGAAAAAAAGAAAAGATATTATACAGGCAACAGTGGGATTTTACAACTGAACGCAGGTGATTCTGTCCTGGTCAGGTCTCACTGCTGCTTTTGCTTTAATTAGGAGCATGCTAAGACCTAAGGCCTGTCATCAAGTACTTACATAGTCATCCTCATGCAGACCTTGCTTCTGAACAGAACTTTTCACCTCCAGGGAAAACTTCTCAAACTCAGGCTTCACGGTCCTCAGCAGAGTGACAGTTTGGAGGTACGAGTATGCCTTCTTGGCTTCAAGGTCATGTTTGTCTCCTCTTCTCCAAGAGCCGTTTCCTAAGGGGAAAGCAAGCATATTTCCAACTCCAAATTAGGTAGCATTACAGGATTGCCATCCTTTTTCCACCCAGAATTCCCCTCTCCTGCACCCTGGGGAGATGGCAGAGTACAAGGGAGAACTGAACCTGCTCCATGACATGCAGGAAACTGGGAAGGGAGGAATGACTCGTGGGAAGTAAATGTGCAAACAGAAGGACAACTTTACTCCCATGCTGTGCTTGCTTATTTTTAAAGGGTGGGATGAAGCTTAAGCATGAAAAGACATCTCGGAGCAAAAAACATGTGCCAGATCTCAAACACAGAGATATTTAAGTGAGGAAGGATTTGACCACAAAGTTTTTGTTAGACATCACTCCACCAGCAACACTCTTGGACAGTCAGAAAGGCATCAGTAAAGTCAATAGTATGATCGTCACCCCGAATGGGAGGCAGATGGTGCAGCTACTTCTCCCACAGCTCTCCCACTACAGTCAAGGAGAAAACCATGTGTGCAGTGGCTGCCAGACCAGACCTGCTCTTAGCAGAAAAGAAACACATAGAAATAAAATGGGATCCTGCACCTAGGGTATTCCAGACCATATGATGGCATGTTCAGCATACAAAGCTGGGGGAAGAAGGATGGGGGGATGTTTGGAGCGATGGCGTTTGTCTTCCCAAGTCACCGTTAGGTGTGATGGAGCCCTGCTTTCCTGGAGATGGCTGAACACCTGCCTGCCCATGGGAAGTGGTGAATTAATTCCTTGTTTTGCTTTGCTCACATGTTCAGCTTTCTCTTTACCTATTAAACTGTCTTTATCTCAACCCATGAGTTTTCTGTTTTACCCTTCCAATTCTCTCTCCCCCATCCCACCAGGGAGCAGGGAGTGAGTGAGTGGCTGTGCGGTGCTTAGTTGCTGGCTGGGGTTAAACCACGACACTCAGACCACTAGTAAAGTAACCAGATTTTTAAAAAGCAGGACAGACGACTGGTTAATTAGCAGAGGAGCCCTTCTGCCTAACAGGGCCTGACCTTAGCAGGTCCTGAGACCCTGATCCAAAGCTTCACGAGATCAGTGGAAAGGTTCACATTGCCCTGGACCAGGTTTTGTACTATTCTACGTAAATGAAAAATAAGAGGCCTAGAGGGAACAGTGGTAGCCCTAAGCAATGTGCCTTTAAATGCTTACAAATAATGAAAAGCTAGACAGTCATTTTATTTTTTGAACAACAGCAACAAACCCCAGCACAGCTAAATAAGCCAAGCTGAAGACTAACACTAAGCTCCCAAGGGCAACCTGGAGGCACATGGGACCCTGAGATGAGAGATGATGTGGCTGCTTTGCTTGGGTCGAGGACCATGGTGTCATCTGGACCAAGAGAAGCAAGTGGTTTGGGAGGGGAGATGCTAGCGGAGACAGAGTCCAGGCTTCAAACCCATGGTGCTTCTTGCACAGCACTACCAGCTGTATCATGTGCCTGCAAGAGCAAATTCATGGACAACCTTGGTCCCCCTGAGGCACGTGAATACAGACCTTGCGTTTTGTCCTACCAGTAGCCCGGCACTGCTGTTACAACTTTTTTTTTCCCTTCTATTTTTGACAATAAATGTAATTGGAGAATTGCTCTGCTTCCTCAGAGAGCACAGGGGAAGAAGAAAGAACCTGCATTTCTCCAGAGGACAAGTCTTTCCTCCTGGTGCTTTTGACTCCGGGGCAGCTCCTGTCATGCCCAGCACAGGGCGAGAGGCACAGGACCACCTGAGCCCTTTTACCACTCTTTTCCACCCCAGGAAAGCCTTATTCACCACAGTTCAGCACCAGCTAGGACTGTAATCTTTATAAATTCCAGGAACCTTGCCAATTCTTAATTTCTTTTTTTTTTTTTTTTTTTGGAAGTGATTTCATTCTCTTAGGAAGAAGCTTTAGGTACATCTGCCTTGGTTTAGGGATTTATTTCCCAATACAAAGTTGAACTAGTGAAAATTACTTACGCCAGGACCCTGATTACTTACGCCATCAGACCTGATGGAAACACTGGCAAGCAACTAACATCCCACCATCTGGTTTCGCCCTCAGAGATGGCACTCTTCCCTTCAGTGCCTGTACCCTGTCCTTGTCACTGCTTTTGAAAAGAAATGCACATCTGGCAATTCTAAGGTAGCACGTCTTGCTAGCCTCCCCACAAGAGGGGACAAGCCCTGCCAGAGCCTGGAGGCTGAAAAGCCTCTGCCCCAGCTGGGTAGCTGCATTTCAGAGGAAAATTCAAGAGGGATATTCAAGAAGTATGTCATAGACTACAGCACGGAGGGCTTTGCTATAGCTTTGCATTTGCAAATTCAGATGGCTAAAAAGAGTGAGATTGTAGACAAAAAAAACCCCAACGATAGCACTTGTAGAATGTGAATAAGTTTCTGTCCTGGACACTATACATATTTATTTTTAAAAATCCTGACACTGGAAGCAGGGAAGGTACACTTGCATAACAGCGTTCCTGGAATAATTTACATATTTAAATTCCTTCATGGATTATTTTGCAGGAGGTCATCTTGCCACAGTACTTATGTGCAATTGCAGCCTTGGCATTTAATACGCCTGTTCTTCTGAAAAATTAAAAATATTCAGAACAGAGGGCAACAACAAACTGCAATATGGCCATCTGAACTTAAAGGCAAAGTGCCAATTTGCCAATCACACCCACTCTTAGATTTTGTACCTTTTGTAAGGTACAAAATCTAGTATCTCTAGGTACCAGCAACAAGGAATTTTGGGGGAATCTCTCTACATTTCTCTTTTATGCTTGCTTTGCACATGTGATGACCATCTGCACAAAAGTCAACTTCTGACGCACAGTCATTTCACTCTTTCTGTTTCTTTGTGGATGTGTTTCCCATGAAAATTGGTTTAAAAGAATTATTACTTAGAAATGTCAGAAAATGCCGCATTCTGACTACACTACAACAGAAGACAAGATAGTTTTCATTCATCCCTTGGAAAAGCTACAAGAAGACTGAACTACCTGTGATGCAAAGCAGGATGGTGCTGAGGCTCCCACACGACTGTGGGGCAAATGGGTATTGCCCCCATCACCGTGCTGCATGGAGGTCCCACGCCAGGATGGCACAGCGCTGCCCTGTACACGGCTGAACCAAGTGCCGTCTCCTGGGGGCTGCATCACTGGGGACACCCGCCCCACATCAGCTGTGATGCCAGGGTCCCTCCTGGGGCAGGGTGCTGAGCCTGGGGATTGCAACGCTGCGTCCTGCAACCACCGCTACCTCCTAGCAAATATCATCCTGGAAAGCAAAACCATTCCAAAACGCAGCAGCCGACCTCCTGCAGCTGCAGCTCTTACGTGAGCATCCTCTGCTCAAGAAGAACTTTGGGTACTACCTGTCCCAGCCAGCTTCAGCACTTCCCAGGTAGTCACCGTGCTCATTTCAGCCAAGGCAAGGAAACCATCAATCATTTGTAGGGGATGATTCATCTGAGCCACTGCATACACCTAAGGACGAGGTGAATTGCTGTCCAGAGGCGCCTACTTCTCTCCCGTGACTCCAAAGGGAGCAAAGCTCACACACAGACATGTACCTATGGCCAGATGAATCGCTTCTGATGCACTTCTACTCTTCAAGATGAAATGCAGCAGTAGTGCAGGGGTAATGAGCCACCACCAGCAGCCAGAGGGGTTATTTGATCAGTGGTTTCTAGTAAAGTCAAGCCTGCAAAGCTCCTGGGGTCTACAGAAGGGCCAAAACTTCAGGGTTTTGTGACTACCGATACTTCAGCTTTTTGCTCTGGTCCTGATTAAGGCTTCAATGCCAAATGGTTTTGTTTACATTACAAGGGATAAAGTCACTCCAAATTCAACTCAACAAAAAGAACACCTTGATTTGAACCATTGGCTTTGATCTTGTTCTGCAACTTTATCTTTTAGTTACTTAAGTGATTTCCTTATTACCTGGCACAACTTGGCACTTCTTTAGCTAACCTAGAGGATACATGTAGCAGTATCTGTATTTCTGTATGTATCTGTATCTCTGAATTTAAACAGCTACATATATTCATTATAGAGCTTTTCAACAAACAGCACTGTTTACTGTGAAATAATCTCAGAGGTGGTAGACAGGTAACAAAAAGTTTATGCAAAAGAATATAACTTACAGTTAACTGATTTATTAAACAAAATACATCATCCTTTTTTGAATTCAGTTGTTCCTGTTGGTCAGCTTTTTGAGATTTGAAAGAAAGAAAAAAACCCCAAGTTTTCCCTCTTTCTCAACTCCCACTTGGTTTTCAATTTGCAATGAATTTGTTATTGTGGTGGGTTAGTTAAGGCAGCCTGCAGGGGGGAAATTATTTTCTCTGCACCTGCAAAAGAGGCTGCTCCTTTCAAAAGCCACATTGACACTTCAATAAAACCTAGTTCCCAGACATGAACTTGCCTCTGTTTCAGCCATCTGATGTTGTTTAAAACTCAGCGAACACGTTGCTCCAGTATTACTTTGAATTTAACTGAGACAGCTGTAGCAGCTGAGAGCAGATTTAGTCCCTGCCATGCTCTGCCATAATATCAAATGTAACTGAAGGTAGGTATATTTCAAAAAGCAAACGTATTTAATTTACTTTTTAAAGTCATGTTTTAATTTGACAGTTCTGATCCTTTTGACTTAGGGGTGGAATCAGCCACTTTTATCCGCCCCACTCCAGTAAATCTGGACTGTCTGTGTCCCATCTGGTGCTCTCCCTTCAACACAACACTGCTGAGTATTTTTGCAGGTGCAGTTTCTGATCAAAAGCTGACGCAAATTAGATGTGTGGATCCCCCAGCACAGAGACGACTTCTGGAGACCCAGGGCCTGCAGCTGCCCATAGCCCTGGCGATTGCTAGTGCCTCCTTCCAGCCACCTGCACAGACGGCAGGCCACGGGGCAGCCAGGAATACCCCTGCCCTGAGATTTGGCAGTCACAAGGCTGGGGATGGTGCAAGCCACGCAGAGCTGAGCACGCACACTGCAGCGTGGGGTACCCACACCTGGCTGCTATAACCAGTGTCTCCGTCTGGTGCTGCTTCTGTGACCCTACAAGTTACTAAATAAGTAATGCCTATAGTGTATTTGGCATCTTGTGACCCACCCAGGGGCAACTATAGCCACGAGGTCCATTTTATTTCCCGCAGTGGCCCAAGTGGAAGAGAACTGCAACGATGGGGAGAAACAGGGCTGTATTCTGGGACTCAGTGCTGCATATTTTGAGGCTAACAAATCTAAAAATATTACCAGGCTTACAGAAGACTTTGCAACACACTCGGGCAGGAAAAACATTACCATATGATGAGCTGTTGAAGAGTTCAATATTGAAGAAAGCGTAGTCCCCGTTGGTCATTCCTTGCCGATGAGCAGCCAACATGATGTTCCTGATTGTGTCACCGCTGGCACACATGATTACAACTAGTGGAAGAAAATTAAAAACACAGATAAGAAGCAGTTCAAGAACTTCAGGGAACAGCCTGTTAAGCATGAATGCTGCCAGAGACAGTGACCCCAGCTGTCCTCCCAGCATTGCAACAAACTTGACAACGCAGATGGCAAACAAAGCTGATTTCCCAAACAGCTGACAGAAGACAGGTACCAAACACAGTGAGGCTTCCTCCTCCCTTGTCTCCTCTCAAAATACTTAAATAAAGCCTGTGTGTGATCTAGCCTTTTCCACCCCTGCAACATGTGATAAGTTCGGGCTCCAGCTTGCTTTAGCTGCATGTATTCGTAGAGTTGATTGCAACCATAAACCTCTGTTGTTACTTCTAAGTGGACATAAGACAATCTGAAGATGAAGAATTAAGATGATAGAATGACATTAGCATTTTAATTTCCATACCATTGAACAGTTTGGTGCCTCTCTACAGTTAATGGAGAGCAGCATCTCTGCAGCTGTCTAGGGCCAGTGGTATCAATCTTTCCAGAACATGACCTTCTCTCCAGAGAATATACAATAAGCCTAGGCAACAACCTTTGATGGGACACTTAATGCTCAGAAATGGGAAAAGCAAGTGCCACTTTCTGAGTGTGAAGATTAAAGACGGTTACAAGATTAAACTCATTTATCACAGACCAAGAGCTAAGCAGAGGCTCTGCTGCTGCAACAGGACCCACAAGCCTGCAGGTGTGCTCCGTGTGGGCACCAGGATCCACAGTCTCTTCCCCAACCTGCTGGGCAGGAGGAACTACTCCCCTTGCTACCCCTTCCCTCTGCAAAGGGAAAGCAGAAACTCAGGCAAGGTCTTCAGCAACAGGGAGACACCTCCCACACTGAGAACATTACACTATAAACTTTTATATAGGTTCACAAGACGGTGGGTATGAAGCTACTGACATGAGAGGGAGCAGCAAAGTATTGTACCAGTGCATGCTTCAGGGCTATATCCTACAGCAAAGTCATAAGAGATCCTGTTGGGACGATGATTCGAAACCAACTGCACGCACGTTTCCAAGAACGCCGTCACGCATGGCCAGGCTCAAAAGCTACAATAATGTACGCAAATATTTTCACCCCAACAATAAAACTGAATCAAAACCACATTCGGCTTTTCTGGGTAGAAGTGTTTGCTATTATAAGAAATGAAAAGGCCAAACAGGCCAAATCTTTTCGCACACAATGAATCTTCTCCCATCGCGTTTCTGGTTGGATGCCATCGCAGGCATAAAGCTCCAGATGTGCCACTGGGGTGAGTCACGTTCGGTACATCCCCACGCTTCAGGAGAGTTATACCATGCATAGCTCTATCCTACTGATTATAGCAGAGTAATATAATAATTTCCAGAGCAACAGAGCAAGACATATTTCATGACCATTGTGAAGTATATTAGCATGAAGGAAAAGAAGAAGAAAAAAAATTTTCTTACAATAAAATTTGGATCAAATCTTTTCCAGATGCACATCAGGAATGAATTTGACTCACTGTTCCTAATTTCAGTATAGGTGAGAGATTTCCTTTTGAAATGTTTCCTTGCTGCCCTCCCAATTCTCCCTTGACTTCGCCTTTATAATTCACATCTATCATAAACCGTAATCTGTAGATGGAATCAAAGAGATTCCCACAACACCAGTAAAAGACCTTGAGCAAAAGGAATAACAAAGAGAGTGGGGGAAAAAAACCTACTTTAAAATACATTAAATCATATTTTGTAAGCCTCTAAAGGAATGTAAGGGAAGTAATATTAACTATTTGGATGTGGTTTTTAACCCAGCAGGAGAGCAAAGATTACATATTTCAAAATTTTGAAGCAAATAAGCTAAGGGCATGTCTTCCAGAAATGTAAATTATGTGTATTTAATCTGCATCTGTACCTGACTATTGTGTACATACAAATGTGTAAGTGCAAACACGTACAAAATTTTCTCCCTCCAGTTTAGTACACACAGACCACAGTAATTTTAATACTAATATTCTGATTTTATTGACGAGGATTATTGACTCATCCTGCAAATACTTAAGAGTTTAATTCCAGTTAAAGGAGTAAGTGTTCCCTTTGCTACGTGCATCCCTTGGACTACATGCTTATGCACAATGCATTTAAGCACAGTCCTGGGTTTGTAACTGTTAAGGCAAACCTGAGCCTACAGCATCAAGACTGCAGAGTAGCTAACCGAGCCTACAAGGGAGCTTGAACTACTAACAAAATTCATTAAAGACAAGTGGTTAACTTTTATCATCATATTTTTCACCATGATTTTGTTGTGGCTCCAAGGACTGACCAGGCAGCCACTGGCAAACACAGGTGCATGGCTGAGGGCACCCCTGCCTCCTGGACCCCCGAGAGCTCAGTGCACACCCCCAGCCAGCAGCAACCTAACCCGCGGGGCCAGCCTCTGCCCCGGCTGCCCACAGGCCAGCTGGTGGGGCAGCTTCTTTCTCAGCCCTGGGAGAGTTTCAAGCGGGTAACCTGTATCTGCTTGAAAGCCCACTCCCACTCGGGCAGCTCAAGGAAGCCCAACCACTCGCACTCAGGTGGACCAACACCAGCAGCAATCTCTGGAAACAGAGAAGGTGCAGGGTCAGAGCCCAGGACAGTGTCACAGTAGGTGAGCAAACCAACCAACCAACCAAAAACATTTCTAGAAAGTGCTTTGGACAGTGCCACGTCACCCACAAGCCCTGCTGCCCCGTTGGGGGGACCTCCAAGGAGTCCTCAGGAGAAATGAAGACCTCATCTGGTCAGCTAAGGCACACGGTGCATCCTTCACATGATATATGACTTTTAAAATACTGTGACAACCTGAAAGATGCCGTAAGCAGCAGGACCACCCCTTGGGCCCCAGTGAATGTGCCAGGCAAGTCCTGCGGTCAGACTTTGAAGTCAGAAAGGCACAAGTGGTAGCTGAAGGGCCCCACTTGCTGCCTTTCACAGTAGCGGCATGAGCCAGAGGACAAACGAAAGAGGTGAGACAGAGGGAGGGACCCCACAGGGCACAAGGCAGGGAAAGAAGTGAGTCAGCGGGCTGCTTTTGTTCAGTCATTTGCAAGTTACAGAATCATGCAAGACCAAAGGTCTCAGCTCAGCAAAGCATTTAAGCCCAGGCTGAAAGCAAGCCTCTCTTCCCTGACTGTCAGCATGGTCTGAAGAGCAGGGTTGTCTTTAGCCATCAGTCACATTCCCACAGCATAGCCATAGCTCCCTATGGCTAAGGGTGAACACTCGCCTTTTCCCGCTGTAAGCATGCTGTTACGCTCTTAGCATCTGGAAAGCTGAACCGCCCCCCCGCCTGAAAGTTGCACTGATTAAAAAAGAAAAGCATCTTTCCCCACATAGTGGTTTGCTCTAGCACTTACACATTTCTTTCTCTCCATTCAGTATATTTCCCTGAATGGCACTTACTAGGAAAGCTTTATTTTAAGCACCTGCTTCGGTGAATAGAGAATTAAACAGCCATATGCTATTAGACCTCAGTTATCTCACACACGCTCCTGCACACGTTAAGGATTTCACAGCAGCGTAACAACATCAGCAGTGCAAGGCTGCTCCGTCTCCAGCCCACGGCACCATTACACCAGTTGTGCCAGTCACGCACGGCATGATCTTTATCGGTCCCATTTTGATGCTATTTTAACATTCTACAAACGGGGATGTAACAATTTTACAAAGCACTTTGTACATCTATGCCTCTTTTGGAAAACAGCTAAGGGGACTTTCTTTAACTTGATCCTGCGGTCCACTTCTGGAATACACCTTTTCTTCTTTTGCAGTACCTTACTGGGGAAGCCTGTGGCTGGCAAAAGCCTCTAACAGAAAACGCCTTTTTTGTAAGCCCACGTATCCACATGTTGCTCAGCGAGATCTCACTTTAAAACACATCTAACTACAAATTCCCACATCCCAAAGCACTCTGAGCATTTTACTACTTCATGATGCAAAGCCAGTTCATCCAGCCCAGGGGTGACTTTCCAAGATGTTTTACAAGCCATTTATCTCCACGGTGTTTTGCTAACAGTTGGTGGCAATATTACTGCGCGCACTCACGGGTTTCGCATCCACACATCCCCCAAAATGACCGCTTCCCCTAAATGCATTTGTTATTTATGAGGCACTCGACGGGGCTTCCAACGGCAGGAGCTGGGGAAAAGGATCCCCCTGGCAAGACACAGCAGGGTGAGAAGAAAACATCTTTGCTTTGACTTTGAACTTACTTACAGAGAGTCACTGCAAAAATCTCAGCGAATAAGCAACAGATTTGCCGCTCCGCTGATGCGGGCGATTTGGGGCAACCCAGACCGCTGGCAGAAAGCTGATTTCTTACTATGCCACACAAAACCCTCCCGGCGCGGTCCCCGAGGGCGAGCCTCCCTCCCCGCCGCGGGAGGCAAAACTCTGAGGAACTTCTGCGGGCACAGATTTTGCCCAGGGCAGCTGGTGCCCCTCTGTCGGGGGATGCCTGGCCCGGGGATGCTGGCACAGCACCGCAGCGAGTTGGGCAGGGACGGGACGGACGGGACGGGACGGGACGGGACTCTTCCCTCCCGCAGGACTTTGGCTCCCCGGCGCTCCCACCGCCCCGGCGCCCCGTCCCTGGCCCCCTCCGCCACCGAACACCGCGGAGGAGCCAAGCCGGGCGCCCCGCCGCCACTCACCCCTCTCGCCGGTCTGGAGGGCGCGGACGACGTCGTCGAGGTCGAGGTGCCGGCTGCTCTCGTCGAAGCTGTGCACGGCCATGTGGAAGGCCTCCTCCTGGAAGACCACATGGACGCCCTCCATGGCGAAGTAGCAGCTGCGCTCGGGGTTGCTGTCGCTGTAGAGCAGCGTGGCCCGGCTCCACTGGTGGTGGCGGAAGAGGGCCAGCAGCATCTCGCCCATCTTGGCGTAGGCGGGCGCGACGCGGGTGAGGTGCGAGTACTCGCCGCCCTTGGCGCCGAAGCCGGCGGCCAGCGCCCCCGCCGACAGCATGGGGACGTCCCAGTGGGCCGCCAGCCGCGCCACCGGCGCCGCCGCGTACTCGCAGACGGGCCCCAGCAGCAGGTCGGGGCGGCGGCGCTGCAGGGCCACCATGTCCACCAGGCTGAAGAGGGCGCGGTTGCCGCACGCCGAGTCCTCGTAGGTGAGCTGGAAGGCGTAGCCGGGCGGCAAGCCGGCGCCGCTCTCCCGCAGGCTCCGCACCGCGTACTCGATGGCCGGCCGCACCCGCCCCAGCGAGAAGAGGTAGGCGTCGTCCTGCGGCAGCAGCACCAGCACCCGGATCAGCTTCTCCTCCTCCGCCGCCGCCGCCGCCTCCGCGCCCGCGGGGCCGCCGCCCAGCGCCGCCCGCGCCGCCAGCACGCAGCAGAGGCTGCCGAGCAGCCAGGGCGGCATCGCGCCCGCCCCCCCCGAGACGCCCGAGCTCCGGCAAACTTTTCGCCGCCGCCGCCCCCCGCCCCTTCCCCGCCCGCCTCGAAATTGTTCGGTCGTGCTTTATTTCTCAGGTGTTTGGCGGATTCACAACCTGCCCCCGCCTGCGGGTTACGGACGGAGCATCTCGGCTCCGCTTTTCTTGTTTTCTTATAGATATAGATTGTTGTTGTCGTTGTTAATTATTTGCCTCTCCCCCCCGCCCGCCCGCCCGCCCCCCCCGCCAGATCCCCCCGCGGGGCTGCCGGGCTGCGCCCTCCCCGCTTAAGTAGCGCGGGAGCGGCGGCGGCTCTCCGCACGCCCGGCGCGGCGCGGCCGGGTTTGTGCGCAGGGAGGAGCCGGCCCGGGCGCTCCCGCCCGCCCCGCCCGCCCCCCTCCGGCGGCCCCCCCCCGCGCCCGCACACCTCTCCCCGGCGAGCTGCGAGCGTGGAGACCGCCGAAACCGCCGGCCGGGCGAGGGGGGTGTGTGTGGGGGGTGTCCTTATCGCATATGCAACACTTCGGTGTGTGCGTACACGGACCTTCCTGCTCGGCTGCCGCCCTCCCCGGCGGGCAGGGTCGGGGAGTAAGGGATCCCATCGCACTGTCATTTTTGTAAAGGATTTTGGGGGGGTTGAGTTCAGCACGGTTAAGCCGCACAAGGGAAGCGTTTCAGCCAGCCCCCCCCCCCCCCCCCCCCGCCCAGGTCTTAGGGGTCGGTGCTCGGCAGGGCTGGGGGATTTGGGGAAGGGGGGGTTGCAGCATCAGCGCTGGGGGATGCAGGCAGCTGCGGCAGGGCGCAAGCAGGGCTTCCCGGCTCCTCGCCCGTCCGAGATGCCCGTGCTCAGGGACGACAGAACCCGATGGGGAAGCTGGCACTGGATCCCTGAGCCCGGATCCCTGACCCCTGCCCGTGTTCCTCTGGGGTCTTTCTGAGACCCCCGTGGCAAGAAGGCCCATACACGGTTTTCCACCCATTGTGTCTCAGAGACAAAGTTTCGTGCCCCAGGCAGCAGGGGGTTTCCCCAGTGAAGGAGACAAGTCCTGTTCTGAGATTATTTTCTTGGGGAAAAAAAGAAAAATAACTTTTTAAATTATCTTGACAACACTGCCTAGTCAGAGCATGTTAAATGCATCCCTGTGCTCACTGGCTGTAAAGCTGCTACGCTTAAGATTTTGTTAGTGTCCATTTAAAATGGACACTCCTGTTCTGGAATAAAGTCGATGCGGAACACGCAAAATGTTTTGTGAAAGAGGCTTTGGAATACCTGATGCTTTTTGACAGCAAAATCCTAAAGGATGGCTCTCTACGGAGATTTCTGTGCTCCCTAACAGCACACATCCTCAAACCCAGAGCAGGGCTGTGCGGTTTGATGTTTTATGGTTACTCGGAGAGTGCCAGGTTTGCATTCGAAAGGTGAGTGAACTGCTCCTGGCTTTACAGAAGGGGTTTGTTTAGTTCAGCACAGAGGTCGTTGTCAGGGCAGTATGTGTAAACTTACTTTTGTTGCTGCCCTCACTGTGCAGTCTATGAATGGGAAACCTGCGCTCCAGGGGTGACCATATGCTCACCTTTAAGATGCCTCGACTAAAATGAAAAAAGAGCTGGGAGCGCTTGTGCAATTACAACTGAGAAGTCGAATGAAAACAGCAAATAATGTACAGAAATAATCGTCAAAAAAAATCTTTTTTTTCAGGAGCATTTGTCTAATGGAGCTCGGTAAAATAAAGAAGCTCAGAAATTCAAACATGGGTAGCGCCTCTGAGAAATGTGCCTCTCACGTAGTTTTATTTGATTACTGAATCGAACTTCAGAGTGTTCTTGAAGATTACATAAACATCCACCCTGGTGAAGCTGGCTTTGTATGTTCCTGTACTGTAAGTTATGTCAGGCATTTTTTGTTGTAAATGACTCCATATAACAGAGTGGAGATTAAGCAGAATGTTACAATATACAACACACCAGCCATCTTCACCACAAAGCTTGCAAAAACATTTTCTTAAGACACATTTTGAAATGCTGACCTTTGTAGTCACTGCTTTATGGTGACCCTACAGATGTGTTTACAACACCGAAATCTGGATGGATCTCTCTTGATTCCCTCCTTCCCCCACCAGAATATCGTTTTCATTTTATGTGTGAGCTCCATACTCTCCTAGCTGTCTTATTTGAGCATAAGCTGTGTAAACACAATGGAAGAGATAGTAAGCCCATAAATCACAGGGCTGCCATCCCTTCACACTGGCTGCTCCTTGTGAGGTAAAGTACTGCTGGGAATGAATAAGAGTGGGAGAAGCAGTGCCAGCATGAGGGGGAAAAGAAACAAAAGGCATCTAGCCAGTACTGTGTAGCAGTAGTAACGTCGAAGACCAATTGTGATGCTTTCAGAAAAGGATTTGGCCAACAGTTTGTGGTCCTCACTCACCTGAGCAATTGCATTTAGCCTTATGGGAGTCACAGTGTCTCTGCGGGCCCAAAGTGTTGTTAATATTTCGGTTGTTTCCCTTCACCACAAGTGGTTTTATAAAGAAGAATCCCAGCCTGTGATTGATTTATTTTTCTGAGCCAGAAAGTTATGCATGAGGATTTACTTGTTAATCCCAATTCAAAATGCCACTTAATCCACCTCTTCATTAGTTCACTTACAGTATTTTCCATAGCTATAAATTCAACATTTCTCCACAGACAGTTTTTTCAGCTACATAAATGCTTTTTAATAGGAACAAATCCTGCAATCGTGAATCAGTAGCAGGCAGAATGCCCGCGGACTGCAGTGAAAGCAAAGATTTCAGGCTGGCCTTTTAGGACTAAAGTCATTTCAGACACAGGCTTTTTTCCCCCCAGAAATAACTCATACACAAATCAAGAATCACTTGACTCGCTCCAGCTAGCATTAGCGACAGTCTGAGCTGCCTGCTGCAGATTAAGAAAATTCTTCACAGACAGGTTCGCTGAAAACATAGTCCCCCCTAGAGGTTGAAAAGACAAAATATTTTAACATCATCTGTACCACAAATATATCCTGCCATTCAGACTTTCAAGTTCTTTCCTTGTGTTTCTGCAAAGCTATTCTCTTTTTATTTCAAGGAATCTGTACTCTTCTGGAACACACCTAAGGGATTTCTACTGCGAGATCCTGTATCTGGGTGTCTCTTTTTGTGTTTTGTGGGTTTAACTTCCTATACTTAATGTTATGTAAAAATGCAACGAAGCTTTTAGCTGAAAATATTGCAGCATGAAAACTCAAGACGAGCCGATCTGATGCTAAAAAATTAAATGAAAAGGGGACATGTTTACTTCTTTTAATTGACACCAACTTCTGTGTAGATATGTATACAAGAACTACAAGTTGACAAAACTACACACACAAAACATGAGCGTACATGCATACATACAGTAATAACACTTTGCAGCACTTGCTACTTTTGCTATCTTAACAGCTTCCACTTCACACCACAAAGTAAGGTAAAGGCGGGCAGGTGGATGTCATTTTTAGTTTACAAATGGGGAGAATGGAACTTGGGAAGGCAAACTGTGATGTCCCAGAGGTCTAGGGTGATCTCAAGACCATCCCTTCGCTACACTGCTTATCTTCACTACCACTGCTAAAATCATGGCTAGATGGTCCTCAACAGTCATGCAGTGCTACACCTACCCATCCTTTCCCACTGATACTGAAAGGTGAGCTGAGATGCGGCCCCACGAGAGGTGTGCTGTTCAATTATGTAAAAGCAGATGCTAGGTTGAAAAAGACTGGCCCCCCGCAATTAGTCACAGATTCTGCTGATGCTCCTGGAGCATATTTCAAAAGCACGTACTCCTCTAAAGCATACAAATTATGGGGCTAAAACCCTACCTGATAACCCAATGTAATCTGATCAATACTTGCTGTGTTTCCTCACATCTACAGGGGAATATTGAATGTGAGATAACAGGGTGAAAGACAACAAATCAGGAAATTTTTGCAGAGATACAACATTCAAGGCGAAATGCAGGAGAGCTGCCATGGCTTACAGAAAAATCCTGCTCTCAGAATTGTCTTAGGAGCTCCCAGTCTGGCATAAGAAGGATTATGACAGATACACATGTTAGGGACATACCCTGATTTATCAAAATTAGATTATTGACAACTGGTATGAGTTACAGCAACTTCAGGAGGGCCCAGCTTAATACCTGGGGACTGAGACAGTATAAATCTCAGTCAGCAAGTGTGTCTTCTAGCAGTTGTATTTCTGTGCCCCATGTAGTAATAGAAAAGGAACTGGATCCATACCTTCATTTCCGTCAGAAGACTTTGGAGACTCCCTGAAGCACTGCCCTTCACTGCATGCAGAAACAACATCAATGACCTTAAAGTAGAGATGTCTCATTAGCTGTTCCATGATACACTTTCAGACACCTCATTTCTTCTCCCCTTCTTTTTCAGGTCAATCCATCTGGCACTATAGCAGGGATAAGTCAGCTCTGTAAGAAAAAGCTGAAGATAGGCAATAGATTTGCTTGTGAAGTTGTGAGAATAACCCTATTTTACAGTAGCAGCCCGTCAAGACAGCATGTCTAGATCATATTCCATGTTTCCTTTCCAGTTAATGCCCTAGTCCTTGTGAACAATAAACTGTCCACCTTAGTAATGAATGTGTCTAAATATACGATACATTGCCAAGGAAATATAGGCCTCATTCAGATTAATGTTAATTTTAAAATACAGAGAAATACTTTTTCATTTCTATGATGCTACTAAAATTGTCACGAATTGTATATAGCATTTTTCAGTTTCTAATAACTCATCACCCGTCTCAGGAAGGTTATCCTCTGATAACTGCAGGAAGAAACACTGCAATTTCTACGAGGGATAGGCAAAATCATCTTTTGAAGTGTTTCAAAATAAGAACAATGTGCACAAGATTGTATTTCTATTGGAAGTTAATTTCTCTTCAGTAGTCCTACGACTTCCAATTCAAAGTAGTTGCTCTAGGCATTATTACAAAGCATGTTTTTCTTTCCCTCCCTATGACTACTATTAATGAAAAAATAATTACCTGTATTTCTGCAGTCAAGGCATGCCTGCAGCTGCAACAGTAACTTTGCCACACCTATGCTTTTCATTTCCAAACTGAAAGAAAACTAAAAAAGACATGACTATGGAAGAGGTCCATAGTTTTCAACAAACACAGCAATAAGGTATCTTAGCTATTACAGTGTCGTTAGCTCTACATACTCTAGCCTGCTTGATATTGCCCTTTATATAATGGCATTGCATACAGCCATTATATATAAACTGACATGTGTTTTGGTAGCTTATCATTTTAGTTGAACATTAACAGTTTGGGTTCAAGTTTTCAGAATGTGTGTCTACCATGGCATTTTTTTGTTGTTCTAACTTCAGCTGGAAAAGCATGGCCATTCCTCAAGAGATTAAAGAAATATTCATTGTCTTACATCTGTAAAAAACTCAGGCAACTTCTTTTTGTCTCTGGCCCTTCAATTTGGGGAGCAGGGAGAGGGGAGGGAGCCTCTGTGTGAGGGACCAGCACATTAAAATGTGTTTGTGTTTAACCAGGTGTGAATTCTAAGGTTGGAAAGACTGATGTTCCTTCAAGCAGTCCTACAAGCAGCAAAAGGTTAACAGCCTAAATCCAAGATTTCATCACCCCTGTGTGGGCACCATCCCCTTGCAACTTGCTTATCACGTTGCACTGTCCATCGCCAGCAACTGAGCTTTATCCCCACCCCAACCCTGTAGCCAGCCTGTGACCCAATGGCACATACACAGCACGACACAGATGAATACACTTGCTTTGGGCCAGGACTTCAAGGCACCTCAGCTGCTCCAGACTGCTGCACGAGGGTACCAGAAATAACACTGAGAAGCCTCATTTTGTTTTCTTTGTATAGTCCAGGGGAAAGCTGGACTGATTCTTCTGCCTCCTCCTGAGCCATTGCAGTGCTGGCAATTCTCCACGGACAGATGGAAACAGTGATTCCTATTGGTGTCCTACCACAGATTTCCCAAAGCACTTTGCATGCTTCACAGAAAGAAGACACCCTGGGTAACAGGAACCGATCCTTACATTTTATATTCAGTTTGGGCAACATTCAATTTGGACCAATTTTTTAAATGGTTGTGATTAATAATAAGAAAGTATGCTATTTTTGCATGGTATTTTAATTACAAAACTGTGATAGGGAGAACTTAGTCTTCTTATTATGTATAGATGTATATCTCTTGAACTCAATCTCAATCCAGCATCTGCAAACTGTAGCCTCTGAAATTATACTGACAGCAAGCAGCAGAACAAGTAAAGGTGTAAGCATTCAAAGGCCAACCAGAAATCATGGACTCATTTCTTAACATGGCCTTACTAAAAAGAATCAGCTGAGCATCAATTGCCAGCATCGGCTTTGAAGCAGTGCAACACTTGTGATCTTCCCTGAAAGACAAAAGAGGAAATTTGAAATGACTGATCAAGCTGAGCATAACCCAAGTCACAAGTGGAAATAAGAGGATTAGGCCTCACGGGCAACAGAGTATGGCATTACTCATAAATCCACAAATGAAAAAGTTCACTGATTGTATAGCACAGTTATTGATGTCGTGCAGGTGTCATTTCTGTACCACATACAAACAAGAGCCAAGTGCTCTTCTGGGTTTATTGCAAATCTGTGAGTAATACAATAATCTACTATGGAAGTTGTTTTGTGGTGGTGTTGAAAACAGTTAACAGAGACTGTTAAAATAGAGCTCTTAATTTTGAGCCAGTCCCCAGACTTGGTCCATCAAGTTCAAGTTTTTTCTTTGTTTTTATAGGAATTCCATGTAAAACTCTTAAGTGTAACCCAACTATAAATTCAACCACTGGCAAAGTTTGGGATTTTCATTTACTTTATCTCTTGAAAATATTTAATGCTGTACTGCCACTGGAAAGCTATGCCTGATCAAGTAATTTGTCATCAACTGAACTTCAAGAAAAAAGGAACAGAATTCCCCAAAAGGACAAAACAGCAGAGTTCCACCTTTTTGCGACAAGATCAAAATTACAGAAAAACCCCTCAAAAATGTGGATTTTTCCCTTGAAAGTCTTTGTGAAAGAAGCTCCTTCTTTATGGGTCCACAGACTAGATCTTTGCCTGAAACTTTGAGAGCAATGATGAATTATGAGGAATGACTGCATTATACTTCAGATGAAATCTTGTGTAGCTAGGTGAAAAAGTATGTCTGTTTTATCTTTTGCTCTAAAAAAAACCCTAAACAACAGCAAAATGCAGTGCACAACAGGACTTATATTGTCATTCTGTAAAAAAAGGGGACCAATATCCTGAACAACTGAAAGCAGGTGCCTCCAGTAAACTATCGTCTCCATAGAAATGAGAGGCCAGTTTGCCAGACTCCACTGACTTGATTTGAGCTCTACAGGGTTACTGCTCAAAGTGTTTGATTTTCACAGAGTGAGAAATATCTTTCCTTTCTCTTCCATAAATAGTAAAGATTAAACTTCTTTTCATGGCTGTTCAAGGAGGAATAATACATTTTTTCTGCTGCCTGCCACCCAAAACAACATATAACATGGGTAAAATGCAGCTTTATACACAGCAAATATTATTTACATTAGTCGTTAAGTCTTTTACAACATGTGCATGATTCCACTGAAGCCTATGGAAGGAGGTACTGATCATAAGTTGACAGCAAAACCTTCAAGATAAATTTTATTTCTAAGAAGAAAGATGGTTCTGTATTTATTTTCAATTTAAACAAAGTATCTCCACACTTCCTCTGTTTTTCCAAGTACTTTCAGACATGAAAGAAATATTGAGAAAGAAATTATTGCATTCTTTTTAAAAGTGTAACCTTACAAACTACACCTAATTCATATTGGTCCTCCCCAAAATGTACCACCTTCTTCTGCTTTAGGCACCTTCACTTTCTTTAGGCAACCAATTTCTGCATTTATAGATAGTATCTGGGTACAGAACAAACCCTTTATGTAAACTGAACTGAATTGGAAGGATAAATCATCTTGGTTTGGATCAAAGTGATGCTGTAATAATTACTTAGGCTTGTGGAGATTTTCGCTTTTGTTATCATTTTCATGTCTTGGAACAACACCTGCAAAATTTGCCCCTGGAATTTTATTAATGTAAATATCTTTAACTCTTTCCTGGGCTCAGTTCAGCCTTGGATTATCATCCCTGAAGTGCACAGGACAATGGCCACCTTGTTCCTCACATGCATTTGTCTCCATCAAAGAACCATATCATAATTTGAGATAAGTAGCGAGTGCTGAAATACAAACCTCTACTCTGCTGTGCCTTACCAACACCATAGCAATTCTGTCCAGAGAACTTAAAAGGCTTTAGAGAGCAAAAATGATTTCTGCTCAAGATTTAGTAACTCTACAATAGGTACCCATATTGCTTGTAAAAGAAATGCTAGAAATTTTCTCACGGTGTCCCTCAAAAACAGAGTTGGGCTCAGACATCCCAGATCCACTGTCAGCCAAAGAGCTGGACTGTGGTTATGTGTAATCCCAAGACAGAAACTCTTCTAAAGTGCTAATTTGACTTGTATTCCCATATAAATGGAACAGAAGTCTCATGACATAAAGAAACCAGACATCTACACTTTGGCTGGATATTCAGCACTATAGGCAGTATCAGTTTACATAGTAATATCAGTGCAGGAACTGATTAATCTTTAAAATATTCTGAGGGAAAATGTGGATTATTTTTTCAGCCAGATCAGTTCATTGATATGGTTTGCAGTTATGTTGGCATGGCAGAGCAAGAGATCTGAAAGGACAGCAGCAAGCTGTCAGAGTCAGGAGACAGGAACTCCTTAGAGTTGGCATTAGCACTGAAACCTCTGTATGTCTTTTCTCCTGCATGTTAACTAATTATTAAATTATGGGGCAAGTGTGGAAAAAACCCACTTTTTATACTATTGACAGATCTTGTCCCAGTGAATAGATTTTTAAAATATTTAATTAAATAAAAATACATGCTTCAGGAGTTCTGTCTTTTCCAGTTTATTAAAGCACTAATGTGATAAAAAATGAATGTATGGACTTGGTGGAATACCCATTTGTCATTTGTCATCACACGACTGGAATGGGAACAAATGAGATTACTGAGAGAGAAGGACAAAGGCTCCAGGAACAGATGGGTGGGAGGAGGCACAGTAATCAAAACAGCACAAAGCAAAGAGTGGGACAGCAGTAGTCAATAAAGTGTTACGCACCAAAGCAAGTCAAAAGAGGAGATCTTACACTGAATGAGGAACTGGCCATTTCATGCATCAGTTAATGTAATTTAATTTGACTGAGATGGGTAAGAGGTCAAAAAACAAAATGGACAGAAGTTCACAGGTTCTAGTTTCTGTACAGGACCTCGGCAGTGCAGAACAGATCACTTCTTCAAGCTGCCAGAGGCAGAGGAAGAGGAAATGGAGGTGTCCTCATCCCCTCTGCAAAGACAGAGAGGCCTTTTGGAAGTGTGGCTTTTATTTGCGCACTGACAACAGAGAACTCTAGGAAGTGACATCTTCTTTATGTGCAGTTTACCATTTCCTAAAAGCCTACTTGTTCTTTCCTTTAGGTGTATATTTTGCTTCTGCTGACAGCATGAGTAAGTGCTTTTATGACATACACACACACACACACACACACACAAAGTTACTGCTTGAAAATGTTTAACTCATTCTCCTGTATGTGCCCTTGTAGACTAAAGTCAAAAGGACAGAAATATTCCTTATATTTGTAAAAAATCAAAACCCTCTTCCGTGTGTTTTGCTGCCAAAGCAGACAAAAAGAGCAAACATAGGCAATTGTGGAAATGTTAGCAGGAATTAGACCTCTTTCTGAAGAAGTAAGCGGTTTTACACCTCTTTTCTCCTCTTAAATTTTCCCGGCAGTTTTCACAAAAGAAAACAAGGAGAGAAAATATGAGGTTTTAATTCTTTTTTTCATCAACTTTAATTGTTACACCATTCTTTTTTAGTACCAGACGGATCTTTTAATGAAGATGAGTTTGGCCAACTTTGTTCTCCCAAATGTAGTCGGGAACTGGTCCAATGTAGGACAGAGCAGAGCAAGCCCCCAGTGTAATTTGTAGCTGAAACGGGACTGTTCTGGTTTTTGTGTACAACTGTTCTTGCCGAAATCAATTGGACCACCATGAATCAAAAAAAAAGGGCAAAAAAAGCGCCTTGAGCTCACACCCATTCCGGTAGTAGCTGATCTGTAGGAAGAGGCTTTGGGGATGGGTCTCCAGCTGGCTGGGTCTCCAGCTGGCTGGCTGCTTGGATCCTGCTGCCAGTTTACTGCCCTTCTAGATATGCCAGGACAACTGCATGTGTAATTGCTACTTACCCTCATTCTGTCAGTATGATTTGAGTGTAAAAGGTGTTTCTGCTAAACTAGGTCATTTGACGGAACCGGGCTAGGGAGTGGCTCCATGTGAAGAAATGCCAAGAGACTGGAGGGGGTCATAATTTCTGGTGTAGTGGAGAAAACAGCTCCAGGTGAGCTGCAGTAACAAATTTCTTATCCCAAGGCAGCTGCACCCAAGATGGCATATTGGGCTCAGGTGATCTAGAAGATAAACATATATGTAGACAATATGTTTTTTTACTATCTTTCCTTCTTCTCTTGTGGTTTACCCTTGGTGCTATCATTAAACGGTACTGTTGTTTAAAGGGGTGATTGACCTTATGATGTTGGTGAAAGAAAAGCTTTATGTACAGAGCCTAGCAGCACAGGCTGTGTGAGTATGTGCTACGTACGGTGAACAATGCAGTGCTTTCCAGGTATGAGAGAATCACGTGAAGAAAGCCAGAATCGTGACAATGAATGGGGAGACATCAGAAAGACATGAGAGCAATAAGAAGTGTAGCTAGCTGCGACAATAATCACTTTATTGAAACAAAAAAGGACTGTATTAGTATGGGCTGCATTAGTTTACTGAACACTGGCTTGATTAGATGAAACTGGCATAAATGTTTGAAAAAAATATACTTAGAGAACAGCTGTCAGTCAGCCTGTGTTAAACCAGAAGGATATTTCAAGCTGATTCTATCCTGTGTTTGGTTCTTGTCCAAAAAGTCATTAGGTGTATGAAGGAGGAAAGAGTACATGTTAAAAATCTGTGGCCATGTCAAGATGAAAGAGGGCTGACAAGTACTTTAAAATTTTGATGATTGTAACAAACTGGAGAGGTAGTTTGAAGTCAGACAATCAATTTAATAATGTCCAGTGCTTTGCCCTTCAACAAAGTGTACGGAAAAGCAGAATACAGCACAGAATAGCACTGCAGAAAAGATTCCGCTCATCCTAAAGAGCCACAGACTGAAGGCAAGTGAGCGATATGAAGCTGTTACATTAGCAGAAGTGCTATATGTCAGGTCTGAGCAATAGTCCTCTCCGCTCTGTAGGAGTACTATGTTTGCTTTGAGCATTATTGTTTTGAGAGAAACACAGACAAACCGGAGAGTTCAGAAGGGAAGAACTAGAGTCTGGAAGCGTGTCCCCCTGAGAAAGGTTCAGAAGTTAAGTTTGCTTAGTCTAGAAAAGAGGACTGAAAAGAGATGTTGTGGTCCCTGCATATGGAGAAGATGTTTTAAAGATAGTGCTCAGCTGTTTTTTCTGTTATATGGTATTGCCAAGATGTCCCATCCCATTCTTCCAAGTGAACTAAAACTAACTAAAACTTTGTATCTCCCCTCAGAATATCTTTTCCCTCTGATCAGCATCTAGCGATGGAGTCCCTCAGGAATCCATCTGCTGGCAGCTACTGCTAACTAAGGAGAGTTTTCTGTCATCTATCCCTGCAGTTATAAAACCTTGAAATGATTTACCAGTTTGGTATTATTTTTAGTAAGATTCCAAATACTTCCAAGTGAAAAGGACACAAAGAAAAAAGCCTTTATATAACTCATCACAAGTGGCTTGACAAAATTCACGGTTAAGATGTCCCTGTTTTCATCAGCTTTCATGTATTTATTTGAAGCAATGTTACTGGATTGTGTCCATGAAACATCATTAAAAAGGGATGTTAATAAGAAGATCACCAGAACATTTGAGTCATGGCTAAAAAGAGAAACCGAGAACATACTTTCCAAATAAAATAAATTTCACTGGAAATGTGTGAAATTAAGTCATAACTGCAATGAAAAATATGGTCAAAGGAAACAAAACCCTAGAATGCAACATCTGCTTTCCCTGTGTTGTCTGCCATTTCCCCCCAAAATTGTCTGATGGAGCACTTGCAGGAGAAGCTAATGCAAGAATTTTTTGTCCTTTGGTATTTGGAGATCATTTTCAGTGCTATGGAGTATGACGGAGATTGCTTGGAGTAAAAATTGAATTTGGAAAAGCGATGGTTTTGGAGTGTACCAAGGGAATGACTTGGAAATGCATTTCTTGCTTCTAACTGCATCATGTAGGAAATTCCTCCATGTGCCACATCATGCCATGGCATGGAGGACTCTGCTCACAGAGAAGATGAAGGAACAGTTTGGTCTCCGTAATGTGCAAATCACTACTTGTTCTGGTAAGAGTATTAGGAAGGATGTCTGATCAGGCTAATTATTTTTTGTGTTAATTATCTTTTAAATTTCATAAATTATAAAGTTTAACTTTTCATTGTATGTGTATTATGTAAATATACCCATGGTATACTGTTACAGGTACAGAAAAGACTATTCTCAGGAAAAAATATCAGTGATACCTGTAGGGAAAAAAAGCTCTTCAGAAATTGGAATGCCGTTATTACAAAAATATCTGAAATCAACCACAATCTCAGACTTTAAATTCTGAAATACACACTAAAATGAACCATAATAGTTTCTTGTTAGGGAAAAAAGGTTACCAAAAAAGTATTTTGGATTCTGGAAAATTCCATATATGGACAAAAAAATATTATGTAGTAGAATAGCTTGGTGATGCTCAGTTATAGTAAAAGCTAGTTTAAATTTAGGTACAAAACCCAAGGGTGTGTCCAAGAGCCAGAAGTTTGGAAAAAATGTTGTATCAATTGGCTTGTTAAAATTACTTCATTGTAACAGTTTAAGTTGTGATTAAGGACAGTCAAGGACATGTGATTCTAATTTTTTCAGTTTATCACCCCTCCTCCTCAGTATATGAAATTGTTAACATTTTATTTGCCTTTTTAAATGACTGCTGCCTCACTGTTTTACCTTAATGAAAGAATAGGAAGTGGAAGGCAGGAGCTCTGAATGCCTATCTCACAGCCCAGTCACAAGACTGAGAGTGGAGACCAGAGTGGGAGTCACAGATCCACACAACTGCAGACAGCACATCTTTCTGAGACCAGTATCCAAAAAAGATTTTAAATGAAAAACAAACAATGGTTTTATGTTTTTAAGTGCAAATCTTACCGGAAAATAGGAGTAATCTGCTGTAATACTGTGAAGGAGGGGCCGTTTATCCTAAAGGCAAAGGTTTGGAAAATATCTTAATCCTGGATTGTGGATACATCACTTGGGTTAATAATGTGCCCCCCAAAATTACATGTATGAGCTCTATGGAAAGAACACAGGAAAGATCTGAGTTTAATTGAATGTATGCACACCTACTACTTCTCATGATGTGCAGTAACAAAACATTGACGACTCAGCTGTAAGGATGCTAAAACTTTTTAGCCAAGTGAAGTAGGGGTAAATCTGAGATGCAGGGAAAATGAGAGACATGCATTATCATTGGTATGTTTGTTACAAAGAAGCAGAAAGCCAAATCTAGTTTTATTAGAGAAAAAAAAACAATCGCCCAGCATCTCACTTCTTTAAAAGGCCCAAGGATTCCTTGCAGCAGTCTGATGCTTGTCTGATGTCAAGAAGTAAATCTGGTTTTAAGTTTCACCCAGAATTTGTAACCGGTGATTCCACCATCTGTAACTATGAGCACTGAAGCTGGGTGTCTCCTACATTTGACCAAATACAACCTTACTGTGTTTTACTCAAAAAACCTGCCTGGTGGTAGAGAACAAACTGAACCTGAGTAATTTGAGCATCAACTCCACAGCTGCAGGTATGAAGAAACAGTGGCATGAGGGGCAGTTGAAGAGGATCTGCACCCTGGGACACAGGTGGGACAAGGCTATCACTGTGCAGTGTGCTTCCAGTCTACAAAAGGTCAGGGGGATTTCTGCTGTTAGTAAGGATTTTCTCCCTAGCAAGCACAAGCATGCATATCTTCTGGAAGAAGCAGAAAAATGGCTGGTAGATATGGCAAACCTCTTGGCACCAGGACAACTACTGGACTACATACCGTAGTGGCTGTACATGAAGCCGTTATGGATGTAGAAACAAAATAAACCTGCTCTCCTTCTTTGCATGAAATATCAGTTATTTTTCTTATTCTCCTAAAAAGATAACTATTTTCTTTTAATAATAAGGCCACGAAAGTTGAAAAAATATCAAAAGCCAAGGCTTAGATTCAGTTTTCCTAGCATTTTCCAGTTTGAATCAGAACTTCAGTTATTTTCACAGGTATTTTAATTTAATGTCAATTTTTAAATTTTTTTTTTTTTTTTTTTTTTTGTTAAATTTCTGAATGTACATTTCTAAGCTTGCTATACTGGACTTCTAAGAAGTCTACGGCGTTCTTGCATCAGCCCAGGTGAAATTAATACAGCAGAAAACTGCACAAAAATATTTCAATTCTCAAAGCTGAAATTCCCATGTCTGCATGATTTTGTAATGACATCTGATAGATCTTCACTTGATGTGGGCTTATGGAAATCCATTAGGCCTTGAATTCAAATGCTGTATTCTGGACCCTGGATGTAAATGGGTGGCTTCCATACAATTTGATTTTCAAATTAGCTGGGAGTTTGCGAAGTTATTAAATACTCTACAGTGAATAGAGTTGATTTAATGTACACCAAATATAAACAAACCCAGACACATTACAGAAAGGCCAGTGCTGTATCACAAGTTAGATTGGTTTCCTTAGAGCAGATGGTGCAAGTAAAGGGTGTAGATGTATTAGAGGTTGTGAAATATTTTTCTTAAAATATCATCTCTTTCCCCTTCCTCGGTTCCTCCTATGTTCATTTACCCTTTTGTTTCTCACTCTTTCTTGCTCTCTTATCCTTTTTAAAATTTTCTTTTCTTAATTTTAATTTCTTAAAATTTTTATTTTCATTTTTTCATTTTTATTTCATTTTGATTTTTAGTTCCTAAACAAAATATAAGCCAAATGACATTGCAATTCCAATCGAACTTTCTGACCACATTTTTTGCAGCAAACTTCAAATGAAGCAGAAACATCCAGTCATTCACTTGGTGATAATCATTAAAGCACACTGAAATCAATTTACACTGGTTTAGAATCCAGCTGAGTTCAGTCACACGTCTTTAATTACGGTGCTTAAGAGCGAAGCCAGTAAAACAAGTAGTTTACTTTTGTATTTTACACCATAAATCCCGCTAACTAAAGCCAAGAGGTGTGAGGCTATCCCGCACAATTAACTTCTCATCAGCACAGCGTGTTTCGCTGCTGCCATCTTCTGGCAAAAGGGACAGTTCTCCTACAACTGTCCTGATGGCTTTTGAAATATTTAATCCTCTTTTCTCTTTAACAGTATCAGTACAAGTTTTTGCTCATTTTCGCGTTAGATAATTTATCTATAAGCTTTGCAATGTGCTCTGAGCCAGCTGTAACTCGTCCACATGAAAAGACTTTTGAAGATAATGCAAATCTAAAAATTAGCATTTAAAAATATCTGTTGTATTACTAAACATGGTATTGCTGCACAACATCTTACATATATTACTGAATGTAGCTGTTTAAGAAATGTTTTTGCCAACATTTATGCTGCTTTTATTTTACTTTTAGATAGCAAATAAATTATTCAGATCTAGGCCTGATTCTGTCTGTAAGTTCATATTTACTACACCTTCTCATGTTAATATTTTTAAAAATATAAAAATATTTGCATTATTTTTTAAGCCTCTACATTTGTGGTCAAATAATGCAGTGATGTTCTCTCAGCTGTCCTTCACCCCTACATAACCAGCATTTGAAAGCTATACAAAACTGCCTATTTCTCCTGAACTTTTTTCTTACAGCACTTACTTAAGTCCACAGAGTCTGAGGTGCTCTGATGTCCACCTGAGCACATTTTAGCTGACTGAAACACTCTAAAATCTCACATCATTGCTGCAGATGAAGAGGAAGTGGCTATTACAGGAGGCAGAAGTGGTGTTGGGTGTTCTGCAGGTAGCAGAGGTCCAAGCCAAGCCGTAGCCCTGACCCCTGATTTAGACTCTTCAAAGTAAGGGTGCTATGCCAGCGTTTCTTTAAAACATCAGATCTTGTAATAAACACCTTTCTTAAGCTAGGCTACTGAGTAAGTTCACCAAACACACCTAAGGCCTTGGGACCGACTGCTCTGGGAGTCCATGGCCACCATGAGAATGTGCTGAGAGAAAGTAACCTTCCTAAATGAAAATATTATTATTATACAAAAAAACAAGAGCAGGGAGAGAAGGGGAGTAAGGTTACAAAGCAGAAAGCCGTGCCTGAACATCACATCCTTTTCTTTGAGATGTTGGTAGCCTCCAACCCTGATGCTGAGCCTCCCCTCAGGACTGGGCTAAGCAAAGCAGCCGCAGTCCCGCTGTCCAGGTCTGAGAGAAACTGCTCAGAATTTCTTCCACTTTTTATGCCCTGGGAAATCAGTCATTGCTCGATCCGATTTTTGTTTTATATTTTGCCTCCTTTGCGAAGAGTACTCCCATTAGCTGATCCATCCTCGACTGAATCTCTGCCTCAGAGGAACGGTAGCTAGGTCTCCCCGAGTGCCACCCCGTCCCTCAGCCCCTTGCCACCCCCGTGGGGGCCTACGGCCCTGCTGGCGGGGTTACGTTTCTCCTTGCAGGAGCGAGGGGGGGGGGGGGGTTAGCGGTGGGGACGCGGGCCCCGCGGCCCCGCTTCGCGCCCTCACGGGTGCTGGCAGCGGCTCCGCCATCTTGAGGTGCTGCGGCCACTCACAGGCCGCCTCCACACCCGCCGCCCCGGCCACACACCCCAGGGCGGCCCGGCCCGGCCCGGCCCTACTGCCCCATTGGCCCGACCGCGGCGGCTCACGTTGAGTCAGGCCGGGCCGGTGCAGCCGCCCCCGGTTGCATCAGCTGTGGCGGGCCGAGAGGCGCCTGCGCGGCGCCGTTCCCGCCCCTTCCCCGCTGCGCCGGGCGGCTCCGCGTGTGGCAATGGCGGGCGCTGACAGCCAGGTGGGCCCGGCACCGCGGCGGCGGACCGCGCTGGAGCAGCGGCTCTCTCCTCAGCGCGGCTGCCCCTCACCGCGGGCCGGGGGGTGTCCTGAGGCGAGGCGTCCCCTTCTTCCCGCGTCAGGCTTGGGGCGGGGGGCAGCCCTGTCAGGAGGACGGGTGCTGGCGGCAGGAGGCAGCTAGGCCTCTTCGCCCTCACCCTTATAGCGGCTCGCCGGGGGGTTTCCCCAGCTCCGGGTCGAAAGGCGGTGGGATTTACCTAAAGGTAAAAGAGCAGGGAGCTGGGTTGGACTTCCCGGGGCGAACAGGTCGTGTCTCTTCCCTGGTTTGTGGGGCTGAGGGGGGTTAAAGCGCCGTAGGTGTGAGCGACTGCTGGAGAGTGAGGAAATGGTGCTCGCCCTCTTCAGGTGAACGCTGGGGAAGAAAAAAAGGCAGACTGCGGGACGAAGAAAATGAAGGAAGGGGCCGGCGATGGAGGGCGGACGGAGGTGAGCTGCCCTTGGGCCACGGGGGTTTGAAAGATGCGGTCTCCTGGTTGCTGTCTTGTGTACTGCTGGCATTGCAGTTCACCGCTCTGAAGTATTTTATCTGGCGTTACAGTTACTCCTTTTCCCACTCTCTCTTATTTCCCAAAGTTTGCCACGAAGTGACTTTGTTGCTTTTTACACCAAGTTGTATTGGTGTAATGGGAGAGCAGCTTAGATTTCCATAGTTGCTGCTTGGTGATGCTTTTCACAGGGCCCCTGTTTGCACTAGGAGGTAGGGAGCAGATCTCTGGGATGAGGAAAGCCTGCATAAGGTGCTCTGCCTTTTCTGTCTTCATGGTGGGTAAACAGAGATCCCTCTGACTGCACAGAAAGGGCCTCCAGCTGCTGGCCAGTACTAATCTTGAGCCAACTGTATAGCTGTATAACCTTGGTTATGCCCAGGCTGATAGTCCTGACGTCATTATATGATGTACAGGCTGGAGTCGGTTTGTCTCCAGGTGGCTCAAAGTAGAGGTGTTTCCTCAGTTTTTTGACCTAATAAGAAAAATTTGTTTTTATGTTGGAACTTCTGCAGACTTTTCAAATTGATTTTTGTCCTTGTGTAGCTTATTAAACAGGTGTTTAATAAACTGCATAGTGGCATATTAACATATGTGTAGTTTATTAAACAGGTGTACAGTGGTACATTTCAAAGTAATTGTCATTAAGCTGAAGGCTTACAACATCACTATGTAATTAAGGGTATATAATTTGTAATAATGATGATTTGTTAGCTATAGCACATATATAGATATGGTCACATAACTGCTTGTGAAAAGTATATCCATTCTGTTTGCATGCTTGACATAATGTGATACGAGATTACTCTCATGATCTGTTATAGATTTTTTCCTTTGTCTTATTCATTATATCTAGCTGAATCCTTGGCCTGCATTTATCAATGAACGTTTAGAGATGTACAACAAACTTAAAGCTGAACATGATGCACTCCTTGCAGAAAGAGCTGCAAATGACAGTAAACCCATTAAAGTTACATTACCCGATGGCAAGCAGGTTGATGCTGAATCTTGGAAGACTACTCCTTATCAAATCGCTTGTGGAATTAGGTATGATTCTATTCTGTGATACACTCAAACGTTTTCAGACGGCTCTGTGTATGCAGGTTGTGGCTGTGTGGGTATGGGTAATGTATAATTTCTCTCTTAGTCGTTTATCTCGACTCTTCTCAAGGCATCTTGTATATCATAAACTGGAGGTAACCAATAAGGTTCTAGTTTTGGAGTGTAATTTTTTGCCTTATGAAGATACAGTTTCTAAAATTAAATAAGAATATAATTGAGATCTTCTAGGTATACATTAGTTGCATTTTTTTCGCAGCAAGTACTGTTGTCGCATTAAGAACTAATTTACTAATAAATTTACTCTATCAGATTGAATGTTAGCACATGCAAACCAGTTTGCATTGACCTGGGGAAGACAACTGCTGAGTGATGTTTCAGTTGATTTCAGAGAGTGTTAACTGTATGAGTATCTTTCACCTAACTGCATTTTTACTTGTGTGGGAGATACCCATCAAGAGGAGCATCGCACATCTCTGGGTTACTAAAACTTGCTGTGGAGTAGATTTGAACAATGCACAGTGGACACCCTGACAGTTAAAATTACAAAAACTGGGTGATTTCCTCGATGTTAAATGCCATTTTTTTTTTTTTTCATGTTTAGGTGCCTTGTCACTGGAAGTTTCTTTGCTTTTGTGATTTGGGATCAAGGAAAGGGTTTTTTGCCTAGTGGAAACAAAACTGTAAAGTTACTACATCAGAAGTGGTATTTGATAATTTTTGAAAGAGAAACTCTGTCTTTTATTGCAATAGGATTTTGAAGTCAGGTTAATTCTTTGAGGTGGTTGCCTCTAAGTCACATGTGTTAATGTATGAATGCCGAGTATACAGTACAGTTTTATTCCCTTGTCTCTGAGATGTGAGTAGGATTTTCAAGAATGTTCAAGACTGGCTAAACTGCTCTTTTATTTGGAATTTATGACATTGTACTCACTTTGAGCACTCCTGAAAATCTTATTCAACGTGGAGGGCAAATCTGGGGAACTTCTACTTGCTGATTTCAAAAGATTTTATACCGTGTATTTATTCTGTAGTCAGGGCTTAGCTGACAACACTGTTATTGCTAAAGTGAACAAGATGGTTTGGGATCTAGACCGTCCTTTGGAGGAGGATTGTACCCTGGAGCTGCTTAAGTTTGAAGATGAAGAGGCTCAAGCAGTGAGTATCTTCTACCAAAATTTGTTTGCCGTTGGATTTGCATTAAATTCAGCCTCGAGTAGTTATTTGCATCTTTACTGCGTTTGGAATATGAGGAGACAGGAAGAGGTCTGGGGTGTAGGTACCTCTGCATTTTCTAATAGTTCCTTACAAGGGAGATGCAGTACTGCGGATAATGTATATTCTGCTGTGTATTTGTAGTGAAGTCTGCTAGCAGTTGCTGTAGTTTAAGTCTGTTCTTGTTAAAATTTTATATTTGCCACTTTCGTGTTAATGTAAAGTAGGTCTTTTGAACTGACCTCTTCAGCACTGACTTTGAAAATGATACTAAGTACAAAAGTACTGTCTATGTACAACCATAAAAGTACTGAATAGGCTGCCTTTTTACTTTGTACGTGCAAAATTCAGATAAATGTGGATATCCACTAAATTTGTAAATACCATCTTTAGAAAAATAATTTGGTACAAGAAGTTGTCAGTCAAACTCATCACAGAGATCTCGCATTCAAACTTAAGAGTTTTTATATTGGCTAAATGATGGCTCCTGTGAGATTTATGTCTTCTGGTCTGCACAAATAAAAGTAGACTGAAGTCCTATAGATATGGGTTTAATTTGTCAAAACTTTAGGTGTATTACAACATGGAGTGCAATTTTTAACTTTATGAACTGTTCTACTTCAGTGCAGGATTTCCCATGCATAAAAGGATTAGGACCACAGCCTTATTTTGAAAGTGCATCTTTTGGTCTTTATGCAGAGCTGATTGATTAAAGTTTATAGAAAAAAAAGTTTCTGGATTAGTTTCCTGACTTCTTGACAATAATTGAATCATTTCAACAATAGGTGAAAATAAGAACTATTTGCTACCAGGCTGTAAACAGTTTTCCAGTGGTCTTTTGGAAATACTGGTGCTTAGGATGTAAGTGTTGCTGGGTGGGTGACTTCTGTTCTGCAGACTGCTCTAATGTGGGATCTGCATCAAGTATCCTTAAAAGCAAGCATTTCAGAAAAGGTTTTAAATAAAATACTCAGAAGTGCATTGTGTGTATTCAGACTGATCCCCTCTTTTTTGATTTCCATTAGGTATACTGGCACTCAAGTGCTCACATAATGGGTGAAGCTATGGAGCGAATCTATGGTGGCTGTTTGTGCTATGGCCCACCAATAGAAAATGGATTTTATTATGACATGTTCCTTGAGGAAGGGTAGGTTATGTATTTTTCTTTATAGGAGAAGGGTGATGGCAGTTATAGCAAAATTTCTGTTACCCACTTCTTCCCAGAACAAAGTCATCTGCAGTACTGCAGATTGCTTTGTTCTTTGCAGTGTGTCCCGTCCACAAGCTAGTGCGCTGCAACTGGATCAGAAATTGCAAGTGAAAGCAAGAATGATTCACTTTTTTTCTGTGTGTTTATTTTAGGGGTGTATCAAGTAATGACTTCTCCGCTTTGGAAACATTATGCAAAAAGATAATGAAGGAAAAACAAGCCTTTGAAAGACTGGAAGTTAAGAAGGAAACACTACTTGAAATGTTTAAGGTAGGCTGGTTTAGAAGGTTGTTTCTAGCATCATGCCGTTATTCTTTAAGCATTTGTAACTTTAGCCTCATGTTCTGTTAGTGGTAGAGGAAGGTCTATCAAATTAACTTTGTAAGGTGATACGTTCTTATAAGCTCATTTGTGATATTTTTTAAAAAAAATGAGCAAAGGTGTAATTCTTATGTTCTTGGGAATGTGTATCAGATTTTATGCAACTGTAAGAATTCTCATTCTTCCGCTGGGTGACATTGGCAAAATCTTGAAAGCCACATTCTTAATTTATTTCCCCCAGATGTAAAATTGCAATATATTATGCGCAGTTATGTTATATGCCTTTATTATATTGGCTCTTAGTAAAATGCTTTGGTGGTACTATAACTGCATGAGCTGATGTATTCAGAAAGCTCCATAAAACAGTTTTGAGAATGAGGACTTCTGAGAAAGTCCAAGGAACGCTAAAAGCTGATCCTTTCTCTTTAGTACCTAGCTGCAAATAATTTTCTGGCATTCCTGAGATAGACATTACACAGTTTTCACTGTTAGAACATCAGGAGAATCATAGTGTCATTCAGGTTGGAAGGTACCTCCATAGGTCTCTAGTCCAATCTCATGCACAGGACATGGGATCAACATTGAAGTCAGACCAGGTTTCTCAGGGCTTGTCCAGTTGGGCCTTCAAAACCTGTAAGGGTGGAGACTGCACAACCTGTTCTCAGGGCAGCTTGCTCCACTACTTGACTGTCTTTCTGTCTTTTATAATCCTCTTTTGGTGCAGTATAGTATCAGATTTGCAAATAATTTAAACTGCTGGCCAGTTCTCTTGCTTAACAAGGAGTTAACAAATATGTGTGTTGCTTCCCTTCTCAGTATAATAAATTCAAGTGTCGCATCCTGAATGAGAAGGTCAATACTCCAACTACAACAGTGTACAGGTAATTACACATGCATCATAATATTACTGGATATAACTTTCTAGGATGAAATATACCAAATGAATGTTTTCCTATTCTTAGGTGTGGTCCCTTGATAGATTTATGCAGAGGGCCTCATGTTAGACATACTGGCAAGATAAAGACCATAAAAATTCATAAGGTAAGTGCTGAAACTGCCTTAGACAAATGTTTTCACTGAAAATGTGTCGCTGTCTTTGGGCAATATGATAGTGGCTTATCCAAAAAAGTACTGTGAAATGGGTAACCTGGCCAAAAACTCAATATAACAAACTGGGAGAGGGTTGTGTGCTAGAACGATATTCAAATGGTCTGAAGCCCAACTAAGTGTCCAGGGCCTGCACTTCCAGCACAGATAGGAACGTGAGTGTGGCTTAAGGATTAGTTGAACTGTATCAATTAGAGTTTATAGTTTTTGCTCAGCTGATGGTTATAGCTGAGTGAATAAACAGTTGAAATAGGAAGGCTGCAAAGAAAGCAAATAGGCTTTAAAAAAAACATAAAAGAGAGATTGAAACCATTTTTACATATTCTGTTCATTTGTCCTTTTTGGAGTTTTCTATTCAGTGCTCTGAATTTAAGATTAAAACTCTCCTTATGCCTTAGTTGTTCTACATTAATTATAGTGATTTATTAATAATTGCATGCCTTTTCATAGCAGGCAGTAGTAGTAAAATGTGGAGGCTCCTCCTTTTCTTCAATGTTTTATTTATTTTTTGCATGTAGAATTCTTCCACCTACTGGGAAGGCAAGGCTGATATGGAATCCCTCCAGCGGATCTATGGAATTTCATTCCCAGATGCAAAAATGCTGAAGGAATGGGAGAAATTCCAGGAGGAGGCTAAAAGCAGAGATCACAGAAAAATTGGGCGGGTGAGACAGTTTTTCTGGTAATGTATTCCACAAACACTGTGTGGATCTAACCCCTTAACTGGAAGCATCTCGAAGACAGCGTGTACTTGCTGCCACAACCAAGATGTGACACAGTTGTATTTTCAGTCAAGTTGCAAAGTCAGGTACTTTTCTCTGGAAGAACATTAGAAGTCCTAAAGCAAATAACTTCTGTTTAGACTTTTCGCTGTTTTAAACATGATGACATCCTTATTCCACAGATCAATTGGAACAGAATGTGAACACTTCAGTCTGCAAAACACGAACACTTCAGTCTGCAGGCAATGCTCATTCCTACGCAGTTTGCTGCAGCCTGTTCACTCACAGTTCTTTTCTTCTGTGTGATTTCAGAATCCATAATACATTTCTATGGGTTTTTTGGTTGGTTGGGTTTTGGTTTTGTTTTTCAAATGGAAAACCCCTGTTAGATAATTGATAGTCCTGAACACTGTTACAAGGGCTGCTGCTAGGACATCAGGACAATATACAGAAGAATTCACTATATGCAGTGCTCAAGGATGTGCACAGTTTGTCACGTTAGCCATCTACAGTTCACACATTCAGTTCATGTGCAAATAATTAGCTGCAGAAACAGAACTAAATGTTACTTGTCAATGTACAAAGGCAGCTGTGGGGCACAGTTAGGAGTTACACATAAATGTGAAGTTTTGGAGCATCAGTAATGAATCAGGAAACCGAACAATCTCCTTCCCCTGTAAGTACTGACGGACATATAAATACTAGTGAAAAGGCATCTGATCTATTGGTATTGCTTTATTTTTTTTAGGGTTTTTTGAAAACTCTGAGTAGTGATGCCCAGTCAGTAGTAATTCATTTGTGAATGTTAAGTGAAAAAGGTGGTGTACAAATACTAAGTTTTTCAAATACTGTTTTTCTGCAGGACCAAGAACTGTTTTTCTTTCATGAGCTCAGCCCTGGTAGCTGTTTTTTCTTGCCAAAAGGAGCTTACATTTATAACACATTAATTGAATTCATCCGGGTAAGTAATGTCTTTTGGAAATCTTCTTATATAAGAAATTGCTTAATTTTAGAAAAATACATAACAGCATGCTACGTATAACAGTATTAACAGCCCTTCATTTCAAGTTACTTTAATCTCTTAGTTCCGTAAGCCACAGAACTAAAGAAACCTGGTCTCTTTGAATTGGTCACAATCTCTGCTAAGTTATGTTTCTATCAATACTTTATACCTGGAGTTAAAGCAGTGATAATGATGCTTTATAATATGAATTCTTTGACATCTAATAGTACAGCTAAGTTCTCACAACAGCTGTTCCACTGATGCATATTGATTTATTTTAATAAACTTATTAAATTTGGCCTTGTTAGAACTATTTGTCATGAAATTATGTGTAGGAAAAAAAATGCTGATCTTCCTGTTGTAATATTTAAAGTCTGTCTTATTATTGTATATTTGGGCTGCAATGTACTATCAAGTGTCATTGAATAATTAGAGAATGCTGCTTTGCTTGCAGGCAGGAAACTTGTTCTTCTTGCTTACTACAGAGGAATTGTTTGGGGGAAGGGTGGTGCTGGTGGAAGGGATGTATCCTGGCATGTCCAACTTGAATTTTTCTCTCCTCTTCCTCTTCTATTCTCAAGTCATGGACTTTTGTAGGCCAACATTTGTATATTTTTATGGCTGCAGATTGAAGACTGAGTACCATTACTTTTGTTTGCTTTGTTAGTTATTTTATGTACTGGGTCTGTTCTTTTAGAGTGAGTATCGAAAACGTGGATTCCAGGAGGTTGTCACTCCAAATGTTTTCAACAGCAAACTATGGATGACTTCAGGGCACTGGCAGCATTATAGTGACAACATGTTTTCCTTTGAAGTGGAGAAAGAAATCTTTGCTCTGAAGCCTATGAACTGTCCAGGACACTGGTAAATACGTAGCAAATCCAGTTTACCAAAGGTGCTGCTGATTCAGAAAAAAAAAAATCCTGTTTCTTTTGCCTGCTTAATTGTAAAGATGGCTATCTTCAGGTGTCTAGATGTGACATGCTGCCAGGAGTGATGTAATTATGAGTCTTGTATATGTGCTCTCTTTACTTGAGACACTGAGAAATGTCATTTTTCCATCATTACAGTGACTGTGTTTTAGACCCGAAGCTTACCTTGGTACTACAAAACCTGGATATCCAAAATAGATACTGGGCCATTGTCCATTTTGTGGCAATTTAGGCATTCAGGTTTTAATGCTCAGTTTTAGGAGCTGTTTTATCTTCTCTCTGTGAGGTGGGTGAAGCCTACCAGCTATAAGAGGATATCTGCATTTGTTTTCCGGGCAAAACTGGATGTGAATAATGGTTGTAATTCAGATTACATCATTGGCATTATGGGCACCTGCTTAGATACTGGCTGCTTCTCACTGGCTATTCTTTGTAGAATTTTGATTCTGGATGAGCTTCAAGTAATAAACTTTTCCTTCAGCCTTATGTTTGATCATCGTCCAAGATCATGGCGTGAGCTGCCATTACGGTTGGCTGATTTTGGTGTTCTGCATCGCAATGAACTGTCAGGAGCTCTTACAGGACTCACTCGAGTACGTCGGTTCCAGCAGGACGATGCTCACATATTCTGTGCTATGGAGCAGGTATGGGCTGCTATTAAATGAAATTGGGTATTAAAATCAGATTAACTGATTTTTCCATATTTGAGACTTTATTTCTATTCTCATAAAGATTGAAGAGGAGATAAAGAGTTGTCTGCAGTTCTTGCGTACCGTGTATGATGTCTTTGGATTTTCCTTTAAACTGAATCTCTCCACTCGTCCTGAAAAGTACCTGGGAGATATTGAAGTGTGGAATCAAGCTGAAAAGGTAAACAGTAGTTTTATTAACTTTTTATATGAGAGCAAGGCTGCAGCTGGAAGTCCTGTAAGAACATAGTCCCTTCTGGGAGGTACTGTGACAGATGGACATGAGCAATATAACTTCAATAACTGTCTTCAATTCAGTCTGGCTGCTGTAAATAGCTTACTCTGCATACAGAAGCAATCTCAATGTCAGAATCAAATTACCTCTCCCTCCTTCTCTTTCTCCTTGTATTTTATTGATAATTTAAAAAAAAAAAAAAAAAAGGAGGAAGAGAACCAATTCTGGCAGACTCTGTAATAAGACTTAGAGCCATCTTCCAAAAGCCAGGTTGCTTTCATGATTAAAGGTATGGGGTTAGCCCCTGGAGGTGCAGTGCTGGGGAGAAGATAGGGCAGGAATAGACATAAGGTGTATCAGGGTGGATCCCTTCTCAATATTACCTACAAGCCTCGACTCTAGCGTAAAAATTTCTTGCATCTTAGCTAACGCTGCTTGTTTGACCTCTTCCAAAATGAATGTATTAATTTTGTTTAAATTTGGACTAAATTTTTTTTTTAGCTGGGGCTCTTCCAAAACTTTTTCAGAAAATAAATGAGTTGCAGCAGTACCTGAGAAGTACTGAAAATTGGTAGTGTCACATATCTGTAGCAGCAGGCTGAGCTGATGCTGTAACATGGAAAGACAGCAAATGCTTCAGAAACACTGAGTGTATGTGTCCTTTATCTCTAGCAACTCGAAAACAGCCTCAATGACTTTGGTGAGAAGTGGGAGTTAAACCCTGGCGATGGAGCTTTCTATGGACCTAAGGTCAGTATGTTGCTAACCCCTAGCTGGGCTAGGCTTTTAATTCTGCTTGGGTGAGGCAGACGAAAGATACGATTCCTTGCTTTCCATTGATACTACCATAATCTGGGCAGTAGGGGTCCCGTAGCACGCAAATACTGTTCTTTGCAGTATAGTGGATGAGCAGAAAAAAACCCCAAAGTCTTCATGTGTTTGTAAAATGATGCTAAATGCTGCTTTCCCCAGAAAGACAAGTGTTGGGCATCTGTTTGTGCAGAATATTTGCCAGATGACTTCAAATAGGTACCTGACCAAGACAGTCTCCATTTAGTTAACATTCTGCTTTAAGTTAATTAAACAAATACAGATGGATGCTAAATGCTGTTAATATATGAAGAATGTTTTACATATCTTATTATGAGCAAGGGGGAGAAAATAGTGTGGTGGTGGTCTTGGGTTTTATTCATGATCTTCTTGGTAAAGACAACTTTTATTTTTCACTTATTGTCCTGCACATTCTGTTCCATGTAGTGTTATAACTAAATTTTAAATGTCAGTATGTGTTTCTAAAGCATTGGTGCTGTTTAGGTTTGGCTGGAGGATATAGAACAAAACTGATTCTTAAACTGATGACCTGGTACAAGCTGAGATGTTAAAATTTGGGATTAGGAAGATGGGATTATTTTTTATAGTTCTCTAATACCATTTTAAGGTGCTGCACAGCTGAAATTTTGTGGATTTCCAGGTACATAAACTCTGACATACTTCAGAGAGAAATAATACTCTGTGATCCTGGCTTTCACATCACTTTAACACTCATTTCATTAATTAAACCCAGTTTACATGTATAAACTATTTGCTGCTTAAACAGAGCTGATTGCTTTAGTGGGAAACATGAACAGAAGGCGGCACTGTATTACCACAGCAATCGCTGCATTGGAAATAATCCTTTGGGCGACAAGTGAATCCTAAGTCATGAGAAAAACAAAAATAAACTTTGTGGTAAAACAAATTTTTGAAAAATACTGCTTTTACTAGCACAGTTTCATAGCTGCATTGAGCTGCGGGTGGGTTTTGGTATTTAAGAAGCCCCTTGCATTGATGTTGTGGTTTTGTTGGCTTTTTTTAAAGCTGTATCTTCAGTTTGCACAGATTAAGTAGGGCTTTCTAGAAATTTCCTGATACCTTTGAGCATAAAGACAGAGAGCCTTACAAAATTACTTGTAAATCTTTCCCTAATAAACCTACACTACATTTATGTCTATATTCAGTCATCTAGTAAACAGGTTCTGATTTCTTTCTTTGTATGCTAATAGAATCAATTTCCTTTTATGGGTTGTAGGTGAAATGTGTTATAGCAGCTAATCATTCATAATGTGAAATGCAAACAAGATTTAGTAATTTCCTCAGTTGATTTGAAAGAAGGCAAATATCTACAGGAACCTTTGTTAACCTTAATTAACCTTATACTTGCTCCTAATACACTCTAGCCAAAGTAAGGTGAGCAAACACGTAGCTTTTTGCACTGATTTTAGTGGAAACTAGTTAAAGTTACATTTTTAAGTTAAACTCTACATCTAGGGTACCTTTAAACTACTTGGATATTTTTTTTTTCCTGCTCTGTAACTGGGTGATGTAAAATTAAAGACGGTTGTAAATTATTTTGATATAAGTTCTTTGGTGAGTAGCTGAACTATGATGAACTCTGGCTTCTGAATGCAAAATTGAAAGACATTTAGAACTTCAGTTAACAAAACACTGATCTGTTTGTTTGATACCTAAATTAAAATAAGGCACACAGCCCCAGCACAGCCATACTGGTAAAATGATAAATAATAGAGCAATGTGGTAAATAAGGTCAGGACACTGTAAATACACTGTTTTCTATCCGTCTCTCTGTCTGACTTGTATCATAAGTGTACTCAGGGTTAAAGGGTAAGATGCAATAGAAAGAATAGGTGTGACTGTACATACTCATAGTCAGAACAAGAGTCATTGATTAATATGATCCCTACTGGTAAGTGGACTATTTAACAGTAGGATTCTCATCCCATGTTCATGCCCTTGAATTTGTAACATAACCTACAAAGTATTCAAGTATTGCATGATAAAGGAGTATAAGTTCTCCAGTTTGAGGTTGAAGAAATCTCATTTTTGGCGAGACATATTCAGTTCTGATCTTGCACTTGCACTTACATACTGCTGAACTCACTTGGTGAAAAGGCCCGTGAGAGTCCCAGATTGAAACTCGCAAAAAATAGTCTGAGGTATTAAATGTAGTTCCCCCTGAAGTAATGTCTCTCTACTTGCTCACCCTGTTTTTAGCTCTAACATTTTTTTTGTATCAGAGCCTGAAAATCATTTAAGTCCTAATGCAGGCTGAAGTAAAAGTATGTTGTCTAAAACCACATAGAGTTCCTCTACATTGAGTGAAACCTTCCATCTTAAAACAATGAGTTTGCTTTCAGAGGGGCATGCTTTTATCTTAAACTGTACTAAAAGTTTGTGTCTTTTTGTTTCTAAGATTGACATTCAGATTAAAGATGCCATTGGCCGCTACCACCAATGTGCTACGATCCAGCTTGACTTCCAGCTGCCAGTCAGATTTAACCTCACCTTTGTCAGGTAAGCACAGAGGCTGGTGGTTTTAATTGCTATATAATCTAACTTCCCTGTCACTTACAGGCGTAAGTTTACATCAAGAAAAAGACTTATATTTTAAAAAAAAACAACAACCCACCTTTCTTCACAGCCATGATGGTAATGACAAGACAAGACCAGTTATCATTCACCGGGCTATCTTGGGATCTGTGGAGAGAATGATCGCCATTCTAACTGAAAACTATGGAGGCAAATGGTAATGTTGAAAAGTAGATTTATTATTCCCGTTTGAGCAAATGCTTTATGTAGAAGAGAAATTAGCCCCAAGCATGCAAGAATATGAGGGTTTGTTCTGCTTGCTTGCTACAGAGACATGCCGTAGGTGTACCACAGGGCAATTCCTTTTGAACCACCTTCCTTAGATATTAAATAATTCTAGATATGGTAGCCTCTATGTGATACCACTCATAGAGGTGCAGCATACAGCTTGTCTGCCCAAGGTGTATATCTCTCAACTTTGCTTTTGCAGCTGGGCTGCCTTGCAACGAGTCATTTATGTAGGCCATCTGCTTTACCTGCTGCAGTATAATACCTGACGGGGATGACCCCTCTGATTATTACAAGACTCGAAAGTAAACGTTTTCCCATGGTTAGTAATAAGCTCAACAATTCAATTATGATTTGTTGTCTGTTGTAAAACACAACTTGAATCTTCAGGTCAAAAAGTACTTTTGTCCACACTGCAATTCTTTTAGACACTCAGTTCTTTTGGGGAGATAAATTGTAACAAGTATAGGGCTGTCACTGCCTCTGAACCCAATCTTAGCAGCTGGCGTTATGAATCTCTTGTTTAGATTTTAGTCCTATCTGTTAAGAGGATTGTTCATACTAAAAAATTACTGAAAGCTCTATAAACTTGTTTTGTTTGTTTATTGAAGGCCTCTCTGGCTGTCTCCGCAGCAGGTAATGGTGGTACCAGTGGGACCAACGTGTGATGAGTATGCTCAAAAGGTGATGTATATGGTTTCGGGGCTTTTTTTCTCAGTATATTGTATTTAGTTGAGATACTTGGTTATTAATGATTAATAGTATTTATCCCAGATAAATGTTACAAGTCTTTGCATGTTACAATGTATCACTTTTATATTGCAATGATAGTTATTAGCTGCTGAAGTTGTAGATGTATTTTAAAGACAACTTGAAATAGATTGTGGGTAGCTAAACAACAAATGCTGATCTGTGTGAGGCTTTTATTTTTGGAAAACTTAGTTTTTTCTCTCTAGCTCAAAAGCTGTCTTACCCTTCAGGTTCTAGTCTCCCATGGCCATGTGCATCTTGCAAAAGCAGTAAGAAAGATGAAAATGGGTCTTTACATATTTAGCATCCGGCAGACCTTCTCCTGAATTTCTTTCAGGCACATTATACATAAATAAAATAGTCTGCAAAACAAAAAAAAATAATGTTCTAATCAGAAAGCTCCATCGTGCTGCTGCCTTTCACAATATCAAACTCAAATCACTATTCAGCACAAAACATTAGATACTCACATCACTGCTTAGTTATTTAGTGTGTATGTACTTGCACGATAGCTGACCTGTTTTCATTTCTTGAACTGGGCTCATCTCCAATGCCTGACCCAATGACGGTGCTTTTGCTTTAGGGGTCAGATAAGCTTGACTGGCTTAAGTCTGCAAGTCATAAATAGTTCATTGCCATGAATATCCTATAGTGACAGTTTAAATACTTTTTCTCCTAGGTCAGGCAGCACTTCCACGATGCTGGATTAATGGCAGATGTTGATGTAGATCCTGGGTGCACGCTGAACAAGAAGATCAGAAATGCTCAGCTTGCACAGTATAACTTTATTCTGGGTAACGTCTAGTGCATTTGTTACCTTATCCTGGCTGACTTTCTTGCATAGGTTATAGGATTTGATCTTTCTCCTGTGAGCAAGGCAGAGTGTGGTAGTCAGTGTTTTAGGTCACTTTGCTCCTAAGAGTCTCCATTCCAGGGAGCCTCTCCTGCCTGCATGATAGGCTTTGCTGGCTTATATAGCTGTCACTGAAAGGAGGTCACCATGGCCCAAGGCATTACTGCTGCTTTAGAAAAAGGTCTTTGCTGTCCTCTGGTCAGCAATGTGGAGACATACATGAAATCTCTTGCCCTTTGTCAGTCAGATTGTTGAGCAATTTTTCCACATCCCCCTCACCCCCCATCCCCAATAATTTATGCTCTTGTTTCAAGTGTAGCAAAAGAAGTACCGTATTTTCACTGCATTCTGCTGTGGTGCACTTCTGAGCTATACATGTATGCATAGGAGAAGACTCCTCCACGAGAGGGTGATGCAGGGACAATTAGAAACTGACCCTGAAGTATGTGATTTGAAGCACCACGTTAGTCATGTCATCTAAACTGGGAACCCCTAAAACTATCTGGGATCCATTAGAGTAGAAGGAGCCTTTAACAGAGAAACTCTACCCTCAGAGTAATTGATAGAATCATGAATAAAGTTCTTGTGTTCTTTAAAAGTTTAAGCATATGATACAGATAAGACACAACCACATTTTACTTTCAAGACCACAAACAAATGATCAGCCTATCAGGGAAAAAACCTCACCTAACTTACGTTCAGAGGGTGTTTCAAAATGTTGTCCCACTGAATGTAGATGGGGTACCAGAGAAATAAATAAAATCTCCTGTAGCAACATTAAAGTATATTACATAAAATTTGTATTAGTAATGAGACACACATATAGTTCCTTGGTATTTGTATCTTAAAGTAAAACAGCTTTGGGATTTACCAATAAACTATCTTGCTGTCTCTGTAAAGAAAACAAATAGCTATTGGTTATTTACAATCAAGTTGTCTTTCTAATCTTTGCCCGTAAGTACTCCATTGGTTCTCTCTAATAAGAAGTAAGTCAAGCTGGACTTACTAAGTTTACTTTTCTCTTTACTTATATTTTGCTAAGCTGCTGTTCATAAAACCTGTTAAATGATACGAGATTAAATAAGGCTATCGGCTGTTGCAAATCTAAGTGGGGGGAGCTGGGAGGAGGGCAAAGAAGGATTTGATTGTGTTGGTAAGCTCTTTATAATTTTTGTTTAGTATGCCTAAGTTTTAAGAGAATGGGAGGGGGAAAAAAAGAGCTTCCTAAGTGTTAAGTTCATTCCTTTGCATCTTGGTTGTTTCTAGTTGTTGGTGAAAAGGAGAAGGCAAGTGGAACAGTTAACATCCGCACCCGAGATAACAAAGTGCATGGTGAGCGTACAATTGCAGACACTGTGGAGAGACTGCTGGAACTGAAATGCTCTCGCTCCAGACAAGCTGAAGAGGAATTTTAACACCATCTGCCCTCGCTGGCATAAAAAAAGATTCTAGTTTTCTTAATTCAGTTAACCACAGAGTTTTTGTGCTGAACAAGATTTGAAATATATTTCACATTGGACCTCTTGCTCACTTTAGCAGAGATTTTTCTTTAATCAGAAATGTGTCTTTTTGTAAAAAAAACCAATTTTTCACAAACCTTGAAGTAAAATTTCCTGGCCTCTGACAATGACAGGTGAAGCAAGATGAAATGACTTTCTGTGACTGCAAGGGAAAATGGAAATGTTAATCAGGGATACCCATAGCATTCTAACTACCCTGTTAAGAATAAAACACATTTTGGTAACAAATGTTTTTCATGAAAGTTAAACAAAAGACCTCAGGCTTAAGAAACCACACACAAGCCATGCACTGTAGGAGCTTTTGGAGTGTCTCCTTTAGCAAGGAAAGTGGTACCTTGCAGTCTCGTCTGCTGGTCTTACACCAATTAAATATGTTAACTCTGAACAGTTCCCACTGCCATGAACGGGGCAATGGAACAGAGGTCTCCCACTTCCACAGCGATTGCTGCCTCTGGGAGTGGCTCAGCTCTCACTGCATGACACTCCTGACATGGGGCCATCTGCCAGAGAGCACTGAGCTGCCAACCAAAGCCAACTATACCCTTTTCCAGAGGCAGTATCTGAAATGTGCTGGCTCTCAGGGAAGGTTGTTGTAACTGTAGAAGGCGGTAAGACTGTCTGGAAGAGAGAGGGCATAGTAGGGCCAAAGAAACAGCTAAGAAAAGCAAGAGCCTTGGGAACAGAGAGTGTTTCTATTCTTACACTGAGCTGTCCCTTCAGTAAGGCTGTATATGTCACAGCAGAAACAAGAATGTACTGGACTAAAAAAGGATAATGTGGTTTGTTGGTTTTTTTTAAGACAAATGCAATTTTTCAGTTTAATAGGTACAGTCCCTTTCAGTGGAACACTTCCTTCCCAAACCTCCAGTCCAGGGTATTGCATATTCAATTAGCAGCCCCTCCTATCACAGTTGAGGGATCACATCAACTGGTTTTGGGTTTGGTTTTTTGATTGAGGTTTTTTTTGCACATCTGGCTGACAAGAGGCAAATGTCTGTCACTGACAAAAAATAAAATCATGGTCTGAGGTTTTTTGGTTTGGGTTTTTGTTTTGTTTTGTTTTGTTTTTTTAATCTTAACTGACCTGAACAGCTTCCAAAGGTGGTTGGTAACTGTTCCTTTACAAAGAAAGCTATTGCTACAGCCCTGGCAAAGATCAGACAAAGCTGAGGACAGGTTTGAACCATCCTATCTTTTGAAAATCTCCCAAGTCTCACCATTTCCTTTATTATCTGGGCAGAAGCATTTTATCTAGCCTTTTCTCACTTATCTTTCTCAGGGGCAATGGTAACATTGTATCAACACTTGAACCTGCTGTGAATTCAGTCTCCCTAGACCACAACCCCAGCAACTTCTAGCAAAATCTATTTTGTCCTCCTTTGGTTCATTCAGATTAAATGTTCCATCTAACTGCTGTGGGAAAAAAAAGGGGGAGGGGGAGGAATTGACTTTCTACTGCCTTGCTGCTTTCAAAATTACTACGTGGGTTATTATTTTCGGTACTTTGCACCTGCTTTGCTATGCTGTGAAGTGACTGTTGCTTGTGCAGAATGGTGGAATCAGATGTCAGCTATCCCTGGGGCAGAAGGACTTCATCAAATGTTGAAGCAAAAACAGAGTAGATATCTGTCCACCAGGAAGAAGGAGCCACTAGCTCTCTTTCTCTCTAGGAATTGTGCCTGAGATCACCTTTCCACTAGGCTGGTGTATTTGTTGATTTTCAGAGAGAGCTCTGCCTTTTGTTTTGCAGGGATCCCTACGCACACTAGGATTAAACTGCCATAGTCACACAATGATACTGATGCTGTGAAACGCTAGCCAGTACTGTGTATGGCTCAGTAGGTGTCAGTCTTGGACAAGTTGCCCTGCTACAGAAACCTCATTGACTTAGACCATGCTTTTAAATACCTATATAACAATATATATGTACATACATGAACATGTTACTAGAAACAACACCTAAGAGTACAATCCAATAAAATACGTACCTCCAGCAGGGTGTGGACAGAATGAAGGTGTCTACGTCCAAATTGTGATCTGTGCCACGCTGCACTCAAGTGCCATCTAAACTCAAGCTCTCTGCTATTTAAGTTCTGCAGCTGCCAAGAGGTGTGGACATGCGCAGAAGCAGAACTGGCCTGGCCTGAGCAGCACATCCTCTCTTGGTCCAACCAGAAGTCCTCTGAAGAGTAGACTTTGATCGCTGCTTATAATCTTTGGTAGGACTAAGCTCCCGACAAAGTACTGTGCATGTCTTCCAAGGCAGGAGGATGCAACTTTGGTGTCATAGCTTAATGGTGGGACCACTTGTCAAGCAGGAGAGAAGCCTTTGTATCATTCTTTCCAGGGTCTGAGAAGGCTGAAAGCCACCTCTCCAGTTCTGCAGAGCGTGCTCTGATTACTGGCATTAGGCAAGAGAAACAAAACATTTGCAGCTTGGTTTTTAGTCTACATCCTTAGGGAGATTTTCATGGGCATGTAAATCGCCTGATGTTTACCACAGACTCCTCCATGTTATGAATGTTTCCTGTGGAGTAGCTGATAAGGTACAGCTCCAACTCTGCTTTACTTCACAGCACGTTTTGTTCGCTCATACCTTAAAGCAGATTTCGAAGCAAATCACTGAAGAAAGCACACAGAATGACAGGGAAGTAAGATACCTAACCTGATAGATCATCCAAGTATATACAGAAAAGGTCTGGCAGGAATTTCTGTACCTGGCAGGAATCGCTGTGCCAGCCTTCAGTTTTCGGTGAAACTCCTCAGTTCTGCAAACTCCCATAAAAGAGTTTCCCCTGGCCCAGAGCCATCTGGACACTGCCATGACCAAAGGGTAATTCAACTAAGACTCTTCCTGTCATATCTTGGGATGAAATTCACACAGTGGCTGATAAGACTTCCTCAGTTACACCACTGGGACAATCTGGTGCAGTTTCAATATTCAGATTCAGTAATGTTACGTGAACTCCTCTAAAAGCCCTGAAGCATCACCTTTGGGGAGAACCCAGCTGTGAGATAAATTGTTAATTGGTACCTTTACACTGTCAGTCTTGCTCTGACAACATTTTTTTTTCCATTGCATCCAAACCCTGTCCATGTCTGTTCCCCCAGAAAAGCAAACACAGCAAACCTTCTGGGAAAAGAAAGCTAGTTTGCCAAGTCTGATTTTTTTTTTTTCCCATGTTAGAGTAGGCCAAAATCAAGGGGTCTTTGAAAACTCATTTCAGGCCCTGTGTAATTTTATGATTGCCTTAGTCTTCTCCACCATTTCTTAACTGCACAGTCAATTCTGGCAAAGATCTAAGCAACTGGCCCTCAAATCAGATAATGGTAAACTGATGCAATGAAAATTAAGCATTGCTAGAGGCTATGCTTATTAAAAAAAGACAGCACTTACTTACTGCTTGGTGCTTAAAGAGTTTTTCCAAAACCACTCAGCCTTTGTACACACTGGTGTTTTCCATCTGCCTTGGACAGGAATATTCCTTCACTATTGTCTGGGTGTGGGTGATGCCTTGTTAGCCACTGTGATTTAATATGCTCACACAGAATGAGCTACATTTGGCCTTGTATCAAAGTTAATTTTTTTTCACATAGGAGAGCCTCTGAAGCAAGACACACATTAACATCTTCCAGTAATTTACTAAAAAGAACATGTGCTTAGATAAACTGGGTCAGGCAGGGACATTCTATAGTGTTCTCAGACTTTAAAGTCATCTGGTCTACACAATTAGTTTCAATACATAAGGTATCTGCCTCCCTCTTAAAACAATATCCTTCCACTGTATCACAAAGCTCTTCTGCAAACAGGTAAATGTTCTGAGATGCACAGAAGTCAGCTGTGAAAACTGAAAAAAAGCCACCAACCAAACCTAAAGTGTTCAGCATCCAGGAAAAAAAAATAATTATGCCAATTAAATATGACAGGGCTTCCACAAAACAACTGTATATATCTAGCTGTATTAAAAGATAAGGTAGTAGGGACCACTAGAACAGAGGCACAACAGCTGAATCCATACTGCATCATGAGACAGCCTTGGCTTCCCCAAAGTCTTTGGAACTGCCTCTCTGGGATTCTCCAGAGAGACAAGCAGAAACAGGGACAAGAAGGTTGACAGAGGGGAGCAGAGATTAAGCAAGAAAGCGTGGAACAAAAACACACAGTGCTCTCCGTGCTGACATCCAGATGCAAAGTACAATTAAGGTCCTTGGAGTTTGAAGCATCCCATGCTGTGATGGGTTTATCTCACTAGATTAGAAAAGAATATGTTCACTGTGTGCCAGTTTGTGGCTGACACTTAAAAACACCTTTTGCTAGCCATCACAAGAAGCAGGGTTAGAAACCAGACATTTATTGATTTATTACATTCCTGAAACATGACTCTTCATTTTGGGAATTCTCAAAACTAACAGTTGTACATTGAGTGTGTATGGCAACCTCAGCGCAAGTTAACTTAATATTCTGCACTAATCTAATTATGTTTAATACACACGTTTAATTGCACACTTCAGAGACACTGTAACCTGTCTACAACACATTAGTAATAAAAGGAAAATTTCTCTCTATTTTTATTCAGTGGGATAAAGAGCATAAGGATGTGAAATCTCTACCCCTCATGTATCTGCAAGGATGGCAGGCTGCACACTGGAACAGCTTTGAATGAACTGAGCACTAGACTTCTTAGCTATGAATATGAGCATGAATATGGAAAGACACCTTTTATTGGTGCAGCCACTGAAATGTCAAAATGGGATGAATTACTAAGCTTGCCCTTCCAAGAAGCCATTGCCAGTTGAGAGTTAATAATCATACAATGACACTAATTCATAAATGCTCCACTTTTAGCTATGGGAAATCAAATCACACATATGTATTCTTAGTTCTGGCCCCCACATCAAGACAGATGGTGTCAGCAGAGAGATCAGGTGGTCCAAATACCTTCAGATCATAATAACAGGACAAAGGGATCAAATAGAGACTTTCTTTAGGAGTAAGATTTCTTTCTTTAGGATTTTTAAATGACTGTAAGTCTTTGAGCATATCATCCCTGAACAGATTGTACATTCCCTTTACTACCAAGGTTCCCCCTTCTCACACTGAAAGGCAGATATCCCTACACTCCTCAGCATCAGGAGGCTGAGCTATTAATATCTTTTATTACCAGAGATTTTTCTGAGACTGTTCACAGAGTGGAAATAAAAATAATTTCAGAATGTTTGGGTTTTACTTTCCAATGACAAGTTTATTTTGTTTTTTCAGTATAAGACTTTTTCCACAGAATAAGACTTTCAAGGTCTGACTAGAAATTACCATCAAACAAATCTCCATTTCATCGTATGATATATGAACTTGTATCATTCTGGATTTGCAGGTGGGGAAATTAGACTTAAGGAGGAACAAAGAGCACATTATTTTAAAGAAATTCAGAGCTGGTTTTTTCAGGGTTCAGGTCCCTCCTTTCAGATTTCATGTACAGACTGTCAGAGGAATCCAGCATTTAGCCTGGCTGGTTTGGAAAGGACAACAACTCACTGATCTGAAAAGCCGACAAAAAGAGCTGTTTAAAAAAACCTCAACTCTTGCAACTGAATTCAAGGAAGATCTCAGAATCTAGAGTGGGACTCAACTGGAAACTAGAGTCCATAACTGATTCTGCAATCAGCTGCTGCCTGGCCCTGAAGCACCTAAACCACAGAGGCCGTGTCGTATTCATCTAAAAGTCGCCAGTTGCCATGCACTGACTCCCTGTCCCAGACGTGGCATCCCCCATTTTATTCCCTCCTCTGCCTGAGGGGATTCAAACCCAAATCCCCAGCATCCAAAGAAGAGCATATTGTGAGGCTGGGGTCTCTTCTATATAGAAAAAGACAAAAGAAAAGGGAAGAGAGTAAGGAAATACAGAAAACAGGGCCTGCCTGTGCTAATAGATATGGTACACTTATTGGGGGCTTCAAACACTTTTCTACTTTATAGGAAGGAGCTACTCTTTTCTCGCCACCAGCACATAAAGTTAGAACCTTTCTTTACTATTTCTGGTTTAATGAATGTTGATTTCCCAGCAATTAACTCCTGAGTTTTCAAGATGCTCCACATAGAGCCAGTGGAGCACAAGGTGCAATGACGTGATGTATGGCTTTGTGTTCTCAACAGAAGAATAATTTGCAAAGCAGTACTTTGTTTACAGGATAATCTGTATGTTGCAATTAACAAACTCATCAGAACAAGTATCATAAACCACTGATAAGGTTGTTTCAATCATCCCTATGTATGGAGGGTAGTGCAGGGAGATTATGGCAAGCTGTCACTCTTTGTCTAGCAGTGTTTCCAAGTGAATGGAAAAAAGTAACAGCTATCGTTTGTGATATCAGTCTGCACATGATTTAAGATACACCAAATAATGCAATTTTCTGTCCATGTCAATGAAGAAAAGCAAGTATTGCACTGCTTAGAAACCTCTGTCTTGTACTATCCATTAAAACTTAAGATGGAGAAAGGTATCAGTATGTATCTCATATGGAGCAGTAGTCTCACCACAGTAAATGAAGAACCTGCTGAAAGACAAAACATTGACACCATTCTTATCCCACCCTGCTGTAACCAGAATAAAGCACTGCTGAGTATGGTATAATTACCGTATATCCACAGCTAATCAATCATGCTTGTTCAGACAAGTATTTCTGGGCTTGCAATATTAGAGGGTGCTAGGAAAGCAGAGATGCCTGTGTCAGGGCTCATGAGGTGGTGGGTATTTGCTGTCCCTGCCCTCCTAGCACAGATGCCACCTTCAATGGCAAAGGAAATGATGATTTGAAGTTCAGCTGCACGTATTAACCCAAACTAGGAACACTGAAATCTCTGTCCTCACATGTGCCAGGAGCTGCCAAGTGGGTCCTCTCTACAACTCCCCTCTCTTCCCCACCATGGATGAGCAGCCCATTCATTCACAGCTTCAAACCCCTGGGAGAATACCGTTTGCTTATGAACAGTAATTTATAATGCCTTTGTTATATAGCCTCTTTTTGAACATGATAACATGAGCTTAAATGGATTATCTGTGTCACAGCTGAGACAAAATAAATAAGAACAGCAACCAGTGGAGCAATCTAAAGATAATGTCTACAAATCTTAGTTCACTAATGGCTAACCTATGCAAGCCAGGGTTTTATACCAGTTGAAGGAATAAATGCTAAGCTCAAAATTATAATGGAAATCTGGACTAGAAGTTTTAACTTCCCATCCTCAGCTCTGTCCCTTTATCGCAGGGTCATTCTTCTTAAAAACTGTCCTGGTGATGTGGCAGTAAATCATATAATATGATTAATATAACAGTATTAATGCAGTGCCAAGGGACCTCAAACAAGATCAAAACCTCATTGTTCAAAGCTGTACACAGGCAGCCTCTGCTCTGAAGAGCTGGCGATTTAATTACAGGGTGCACCAGGAGTGCAGAGCGCTGTGGTGACTTACCTGGTGTCACTCTGCAAACCCCTGGAAGAATTAGACCTTCAGACTTGCAAACCAGGGCTCTGCTCCCCTCACCACACTGCCTCTTCTGTGTGTTTGCCAAGTAGCATTTTTAATTAGATTGCATTTGTTAGAAGAAAGAGCAGCCATGCATATGTGTGTGTATGTATGTGTGCAGCACTGCCAACAGGCACGGCACAAGGGGATTGCTGTTTCTTGCACCACTCATTTTTAGCAGCTGCCAGTACTCACTGACCCAGTGTTTTGCATCAGAGCAGTAAGTGAACCATGCTATCAGCCATAGAAAGAGAAAAGAGATGTGGTCAAAACTTTTTACCTTTAAAAGGATGGAGCTCTTCTGCTGTTTAAATTGCAGCTGTAATAAAACCCCTGCTCCGAGTCCCTGTGGCAATGCTCTGTGCTGTAGCATTTAGTTTGTGGATCGTGAGAGTGACTCCCTGTTTTCAGTGGGACCACCTTCACCTCAAATCTTTAATGCCTTTTTCCCTCCAGCCTTTAACTGCTGGTCTGGCCCAGCAGCTGCGCAGCATTTGTAGATACACACAGTACCCCTCTGAGGCCCAATTCAGCAAAACAAGGGGGACCTGCAGAGGGCTAGTGTTACCTCTGCTAATGCTGACTGCAGGATCAAGCCTTTGCCTCCTCTGGACACTCACTGACCAGGCATTTGGCACCCAGGCCCATCTGTGTCACCTGCTGTGTACAGCTCTGCACGACCTGTTCCTCTGGACTGTATCGGCTCTGTTTCGGGGTCTCCAGGAAAGAGCAATCTCACAAGGGCCGTGCTGCCCAGATGGCAAGAGGAGCCCTGGGAGCCCAGAGCGGTGCTGCTTCAAAAGCCTCAAAAGGAAAATCAGTCAAGTCCTTCTCTGGTATACCTTGGCTTATGGTATTTCAGGCCCATTATTGATTCAGTGCTCAAAATATCACCAGTGTCTTTAAACGGTTATTATCTATGAGAGGTCTTCAGTTCTTCAGAAGACAACAGTCTTCATAAACTATCATGGTTAATGAAGTCTGGAAAAAAACAGACAAAGAAATGTAACCTGCTGTTTACTTCTGCCCCACAGTTCATCAGCAGGGCCTTCAGACCTGGTGCACCCACCAAGCAGGCAGTTTTCATCACACATCATGATCAAGCATAATTCTAGAGGGCAATGGATGTGTGCTGAGGCTTTGCAGCCAGTTTGGGGTTATTACTGTAGATAACCCGGTGCAGTGTTTAGGCACCAGCTGTGGTGGCTGGAGGATCTCTCCGAGCCACTCACAAAGGCTTGATCCCTCTCCCCAGTAATTTATCAGTGACTCTTCTTCTCCTTTCTGTTCTGTTTCATCCTCAGATACAACTCAGTGCAAGACAGGCTGGTTTTCTTTTCTCCATCTCAGCTGCAAACAACATTTGGCTCTCAGTTACTCTTTTGTAAATGCAGAGTGAGAAGATTGAGGACTGAATTTCCTCAAGAAAGACAAGACATTATTTGTTTCAGTTACCAACACTCTAAATGGCTAAGCTTGCTGAATATGTTTCTAGTCCCTACTTGCTTTTGACAGCCTTTTCGCTTTGAGTTGCAACCATGGGCACTGTCAGCAGAGAGATTTTTGTGAGCACATCTTTAACTGCCCCAGTCTGCTGGAGTACCATCAGTCAAGCAAATCAGTGTTTTGAAATCACCTACCTGAATACCTACCTGCTGTCTTCTCAACTTTAGCAGGGCTTTTGCTACTGTCCTCTGTTAACATCCTTATTAACAAACTAACTGATGAAATATGGACTAGATAAGTGGGCGTGAGCTGGATTGAAACTGACTGAACTGCCAGGCTTAAAGGATTGTGATTAACAGCACAAAGTCCAGCTGGAAGGCAGTGACTGGCAGTGTGCTCCACAGGTCAATACTGGGGCCAGTCCTGTTCAACTGGACATCTTCATTAATGAGCTGGATGATGGGACAGAGTGCACCCTCAGCAGGTTCGCACTGGGAGGAGTGGCTGATACACCAGAGGGTTGTGCCACCACTGAGAGGGACCTCGACAGGCTGGAAAAATGGGCTGACAGCAACCCCAGGCAGTTCAACAAAGGGAAATGCAAAGTCCTGCACCTGGGGGCAGATAACCCCCAGCACCGCTACAGCCTGGGGGCCGACTGGCTGGAAAGCAGCTTTGCAGAGAAGGACCTGGGGATCCAGGTGGAACACCTGAACATGAGCCAGCAACGTGCCCTTGCAGCAAAGGCAGCCAACAGCATCCTGGGCTCCATTGCTAGCAGAACAATCCTTCCCCTCTGCTCAGCCTGGTGAGACACATCTGGAGTGCTGCGTCCAGTGGGCTCCCCAGTAGAAGAGACACGGACATACTGGAGGGAGTCCCGTGAAGGGCCACAAAGATGATGAAGGAAGTCTGTTAGGGAGAAATCACACACATTGCTTCAGATGCAATGGAAACAGAATCAGCAGCAGGTGGCTAGAAGAGATGGAGACTGAAAAGGACATTGTAAAATGATGCACACACAGATGTTTGTCAGAAGACAACCCTGCACTGTTATCAGAATAGTTTGAGAGTCATGCAAATCTCATCCAAGGGATACTTAGCTGAAGACCTGAAGCTTCATTCAAAATTACCCAAAGCTTAGCAGAGCTTTTTTGTGAACATTGATTGAATTTCAAGAAAAAATATGTTGTAAAGCAATTATGGTTTTGTTTCTCATTTAAAAAATGGGGAAAGGGCAAGCTGCTGCTGCTGAGAATCTCACGAATTGCTGTTCAGTTTTATTCAGCTGTCTCTTCAAAGTTGCCTGACTTTGTATTTGAGGTAGAAATCATGTTCAATGCATCATTTTAGGACTCTCTTCAGACCTCAGAGATAGCAATTTCATACGGAGCATGATTTGAAGTTGCATATGTTAATAAATAACATCCAGTGCCATATAACATATAGCATATAAAGGCTACTTAACAGTGAACAACAATAATGAATGATAGCACAGCTCATCAGTTACCATGCAGTATTCCTCCAATCTTTATAGGGGGGAAATGTAGGCACAGAAAGGAAATTAGACAGGACTTTGGAGTTAACACCATCATTTCAGAAACATATTATTTCTCAGTACTTGCTAGGACTGCACACAGGTCAATTAGATGCAGGACAAGGTTTTGATTGCTTGTCAGCTTTCCACTAAGAACTACAACTTTGCCAAGACTTTACTTTGAAAGAGAGATGTTAGCTATGGCAATATTCTTGTTTTCCATGGAAAAAAAAAAGAATCACTTTGTCTAATAAGATGTCATTTATTCTAAAATATGCCACTTTTTAAAAAGAATTCTGAGCTTCCCACAGTTGAACAAAGTATCATAGAATCATAGAACTGTTTGGGTTGGAAGGGTCCTTAAAGATGATCTAGTTCCAACCCTCCTTCCATGGGCAGGGACACCTTCCACTAGACCAGGTTGCTCAAAGCCCCATCCAGCCTGGTCTTGAACACTTCCAAGGATGGGGCATCCACAGCTTCTCTGGGCAACCTGTTCCAGTGCCTCACCACCCTCACAGGGAAGAACTTCTTCCTTACATCTAGTCTAAATCTACCCTCTTCCAATTTAAAGCCATTACCCCTTGTCCTATCACCATAAGCCCTTGTAAAAAGTCCCTCTCTGGCTTTCCTCTAGGCCCTCTTTAAGTATTGAAAGGCCACAGTCAGGTCTCTCTGGAGCCTTCTCTTCTCCAGGCTGAACAACCCCAACTCTCACAGCCTGTCTTCACAGGAGAGGTGCTCCAGCCCTCTGTTCACCTTTGTGGCCCTCCTCTGGACTCACTCCAACAGGTCCATGTCCTCCTTATGTTGGGGGCTCCAGAGCTGAATGCAGTACTGCAGGTGGGGTCTCACCAGAGCGGAGTAAAGGCGCAGAATCACCTCCCTCGACCTGCTGGTCATGCTTCTTTTGATGCAACCCAGGATACGGTTGGTGTCCTGGCCTGTGAGCGCACATTGCTGGGTCATGCTGAGCTTCTCATCAACCAACACCCCCAAGTACTTCTCTGCAGGGCTGCTCTCAATTCCTTCATTGCTCAGCTTGTATTTGTGCTTGGGATCGCCTTGACCCATGTGCAGAATCTTGCACTTGGCCTTGTTGAACTTCATGAGGTTCACACAGGCCCACCTCTCAAGACTGTCAAGATCCCTCTGGATGGCATCCCTTCCCTTCCCTTGGATGTCGAGCCATTGACTGCAACTCTGAGTGCGACCATCCAGCCAATTCCTTATCCACTGAGTGGTCCATCCATCAAATCCATGTTTCTCCAATTTAGAGACAAGGATGTCATGTGGGACAGTGTCAAATGCTTTGCACAAATCCAGGTAGATGATGTCAGTTGCTCTTCCCTTATCCACCAACACTGTAACCCCATCGTAGAAGTCCACCACATTTGTCAGACATGATTTGCCCTGAGTGAAGCCATGTTGGCTGTGACCAACCACCTTCTTATTTTCCATGTGCCTTAGCATAGTTTCCAGGAGGATCTGCTTCATGGTCTTGCCAGGCACAGAGGTGAGACTGACTGGGCTGTAGTTCCCTGGGTCCTCCTTTTTACGCTTCTAAAAAATGGGGGTTACGTTTCCCTTTTTCCAGTTGGTGGGAACTTCCCCAGACGGCTACAACTTCTCAAATACAACGGGTAGTGGCCTAGCCATTTCATCCACCAGTTCCCTCAGAGCCTGTGGATGCATCTCATGAGGTCCCATGGACTTGTGCACCTTCAGGTTCCTTAGATGGTCTTCAGTGACCATCTTCAGTGAAGTCTCTTTTTATCCATTAAAAAACTCCTGACCAGCTCCAGTTCTGAACTGTCTAGAGATTCAGAGTCCAGCTGTTATTTTATAAGCTAGATACCTTTGACATATGAAATAATATCTGATATTATTTCATATAGAAGGTGGTGTTCTCAGTCATAAAATGGCTAAATGGCAAGGGAGCTCAGATCATCAAAGATAAGCATTCCCAAAATTGTCAGTTCAGAGGCAAATTATTCCTTGTTCACAAGCTTACACAGTGGTGGCACAAGGGGAAAGTGGTAAGTCCTTCACTGAGACAATGAAATTCCTTCTCTTATGAAAACTGCACACATTTTGACTTCGTTTTATCAGTCATCAATAACTACCACCTCTTTGGAGTAGTCCGTGGACATTTTGCCTGACCACAAGCCTATGGCTGCACTTTTGGGATCCATCCAGAGGGATCACAGCTCAGCACTACAGAGGCAAGCAGGTCCAAAGAGCACCTGGACCTGTAACAAGGTCACTGTCACCTGCCTCCTCTCACAAATTTCCGGCACTCCTAAGTTGTCTTCTTCTTTCCCATCCAAACTGGCAGTAGCTGGATCTGCCTACAGAACAATAGACTTCCCTTCTAAGCTGTTACTGAGCTAGACTAGTCTCCCTAGATCAAAAGCAGCTCGGTTCCCGGCTTCAGCTATAGAGATCTTCAGGATTATTTGCTCAATTAAGGCAGTGATTAGGACAGCCAGCTCCCTTGCCAGCCTTCCTGCCTCAGTTTCATTTTACGCTGTAGCAGCCATGGCCGAATAATGGCCCCTGGGGAAGAGCAGGAAGGTTCTGGATTAACACCTGTGTGCACCAAGGTGGCAGTCTGGGGTTGGGATGCACCTTTTCCAACATGAGCCTGGAGTACAGCATGTCTCATTGCAGGCTCCCCTGATCAAATCTTCAGGCACATGGAAGTATTGGCTCAGGAAGACTTTCAAAACCAGGATCTCCCACATCATAACCCCCTCAGATGTGCTAAAAGGTTGCTCAGCCTGGGCTCTGCAAGAAGACAGTGCTCCTGCCTGGATCCAGAAAAGCTGCAAGCACACAGAACTCCCTGGTGGTCCCTGTTGCTGCTGCCACACATCAGAAGCAATAGGTTTTCTGCTGCTGTGCCTCAGTGCACGGTCTACAGAAACAAGGTGTGTAACCTCTAGGGACGCATCAGTACCATCCTCACTCTATAAAGTTCAGGTGCTTTCATCGCCAGGCTTCATCCAGCTGTAAAGACTGGGTCTGCAAGTTCCTGGCAGACAGCTTCAGGGCATGCCCTAGGAACATCTGTAAGTTGAAGCTTTACAGTCAGCATATCAGCCGTTAGTGTGAGGAGAAGCCTGATGTTCTTCCTCTGCTGTAACAAATTCCCAGAGCCTCGCTGTTCCCATGCACTGGTCTGCAGCTGGTTGGAACAGCAGCTGCTTAAGTTTTCAAAATTCCTATGATTTCAAATGCATAATTAGAAGTGTCAAAAGGCAACAGAGAAGCATGTCATGCAATAGATCTCTACAAGTCTCTGATTTTTCTTTCTTCCCATTTTGGATGTTTAAGACGGCAACTGGCCAGCTGACCCAAAGATGTCTCAATGGTTCTGCTAACAGAAAGCTGACATCAAAGACATTCCAAAGCTGTTGTTTAGCATGTTTTGAGTGTGCCTTGAGGTTGAAATTTCAGTAAAACAAAGGTTCTTGTCAAATCAACCTAGTAAAAGCCACAATCTTAACATAGCTTCCCTCCAACAGATAACAAGCTTGGTTAGACTGGACAAAAGATATCTGTGAAAAATTTCATTTTGCCCCATGCAATATTTTGATTGTATAAACTACCACTATGTTAAAGACAAGCATATTCAGAATTCTTCATAAAAATAATATACAAGGGAAACATCAACCAAACACTTTCATTCCTGTAGAGAGATATTCCCACCATTAAATATCTTTATTGGTGGTCTGGAAGAAAACAGAAAATCAGTGCTGAGAATATTTGAAGATGATACAAAAATTGGCAAGACAGTAAATAAGGGAGATGATTGGTTAAATAGGGTGAACTGGGTCACTTGCTAAAGTCAGTAGAATTTAAAGACCTGCTTTCATAAAGGAAGAAAAACTAAAAGCAAAGATGAGAGGTCATATATGAGAGGGGCTGTACGCTGAAGTTCATGACATTGGAAAATAGCAGCATAGTAATGGCAAACTACCAAATGAATTTATGTTTATAACCTAATGCTACAGCTGTAATAAGTAAAATTTGACCCTGAAAAAGTAATGGAATACCAATGTCATGCGGTGACAAGACCAGATTTGCAATCCTGTAGCAAGTTTATGTATATGCACTTCCAAGTTAAATTTTTCAGGGTTCACAAACAGAAAAAATTGAAGTCCGTGAAATACACCTTGGAATAACTGAAGAAACTCAGTGTATTTATTTCATTTAAGGGAAGACAGAGAGGTGATTTGACCAAAGTTTGCAAGCACCTCTCTGCGAATAGATTTCTAATGGAGGCTGCACCTATTCCTGGCACTGAAAGAAAGAGCACAGTCCTGAGGTTGGAAGCAGAAGGTACAAAAATTGCAGCTAGCAAAAGGCAAAAAGCTTGAAAATGTGTACTAACGAAACATGCGGTTAATCAGGAGTTTTGGTCATCCAACTCATGAGCAAACAAGATGTCTTGATTTCACTGGGACACAACCTCTGCATAGCTCAAGTTAAGAACATACTTTTCCTTTGATCAGAATAAGTTCTGTTAAGGATGCAACAGTATCCTCTTACTAACAACCTTAATTCACTAATCTAGGGCTAAATATTTACAGTTATTCACCAAATGTGAAGGAAAACAATAAATAAAGATGATGAAAGAGGACAAAGAAACCCATTGCCCGCATAGCTCCAATCTACAGTGGATTTTGTGCTCCATATACGGCATATTTTCATCTCAGCAGGCAACTTCCATCTGAGAGGGAGAGGTGGCATGGGCTATTGCAGAGCATACACAACGTTTTTTCCTCAGAGACTTACTGTTTTCCCTATGCAAGGTCTTCAGGCTCAAGCACATGACAGCTCTGTGTGTGCAGAAACAATGGGATTCAGTCAGACATACCCTATAAATCTGTTTGGGGACTTTTAGGAATTGCTTACTGGGCCAATTCAGCATCATCTTGTGTTGGCTGTTGGCTAGTAAAGTACACCCAGTGAAGCCAACAACTTTCAGCTTTGCGCTCAGCAGATTTCCTGTGTAAAACCAGCACAACGTGTCTGGCCACCAGAAAATTAATAGCTTTTCTGAGTAACTTCTTCCTCAGCTGACTGATTATTTATTAAAAAAAAAAGGTCATCTAGGGTCAAGATGAAACTGAGATGTTTCCCTGTGCACTGGAGAGGCGTCTGCTCCTTGCTTTCGGCTGACAGCCCTAAATATCACATTATACTGTCAGTGCTGCCATAATTGTCACTATGTAGTGGAAAACTGTCAAGAGGAAAGACTGGAAAGGGACCAATCTGGCATCCTGCACAAACCTGCACTTACAGCACTCACACCAGGTTGTAGCTAGATACCTGATCCAAATGTGAACCCCAAGCAAGTGGCAGCTGATGGACGAACTACCCAATAGAGTTTCTGTCCTGTGAATAGCACCCACCTACACTCCCCAACAGAAACATTTAATTTCAGAAACATCAAAATTATCAGTTTTAACATCGTTAATGATTTCTCACAGAACCTGACTTAGCGTGCAAAAGGTTTCAAACACTCCAGTACTCCACTTTTCAGCAACTAAACTTTCTAGCATAGTTTGTCCCCATTGCTGCGTAACAAAAACTTCACATTTACACAGACAAACTCCTCCTGCACCTAGGGGAAGGGTGACTGGCTGTAGCAGATGGAAAATTTCAACTCCTGTCTCGATTACCTTTCTGCAGTTTCAGACCCAATAAGCGTCATAGCCATGGCAGTCACAGCAGTAGGATAAAAGCTCCCTAGACAGAGCTTCCTTTGTATTAGGGGACACTTTTTGCCTCTTCACATGCTTGTAACAACAGCAGTTAGTAAACCCAGAGACATGGGTTGCTCAAAGGATTTGTTGAGCTTGGCCTCATCTCACCACTCTTTTGGATACTGTGAGTCCAACAGGGGGTGAAAGATGTATTTCCCATTCAGAGGGTGAATGTGGGTCAAGCAGACTGAAGCTGAACCTGAGGGGCTGTTGAAGAGGCAAAGGAGCAGAAAATCAAAAGCCCCAGCATCCTTGCATGGGTTTTACACCAGTGCTGCTTGCTCCCAGCAGGGTCCCCATATAAACGAGGGTACTGTTGTCAATCAGACCGTGTGTCCCTTGTGGGAGGGGAGCAGGAGCCAGCAGGAAGCTTCAGCCAAAATCAAGTTAGCTGAACATGTAACTGCAATAATTACCAAGACCCATTTCTGCTCCCATTATCTCCAGCAGGGTCTGGCTGCTGCAACATTCCCTCTGCCTCCTTGCCTAAACACACACTTGGAAGACAGGCATGAATAGAAATGAAGTGACCCGGGAGCAACAGGGAACTGTCAGCTTCCAGGTCACATGCAGGGAGCACTTGCTAACAAGGGGAACATCTACTGTAAGCAAACTCCTCCTTGATGCTGGAGCCCAAGGATGCCTATGGCCTCCCTCTCAGCTCAGATGCAATAACTTTAATTTTGCGTGGTTGTGAAGCCAAGACCAGCTGGGCTCAACATCTCATCAGATGGGCAGGAGAAGTGAAGTCAGTCACTTTTCATCCAGGTCCACAGCTGCTGGGTGCAGGGTCTGGCACAGCCTGCTTTTAGCTGGGGGCAGAATCCCACTGGTCTTTCAGTGTGTTAATTATTCCAGTGACTTGCTTTGACTACCAGGGCCTGGGCTGTCCCCCATGAAGGCTAGGCCCAGGGACAGGGACACATAGAAAGAATTAGCAGTTTCCTCTGGAGAAAAACACCGTTCAACTAGCTTTCAGATAGTAGGCATTGCAGCAAAGGATAGTAATTTTATAAGCCAGCACTGTTATGAGTCTGATTCAGGCTCCCATATATTTTAACATGACAATACATTTCTACTTCCAGAGCCAAACAACCATATAATATACTTCCAAGCGAACATAGTGGATAAGAGGTAGTTTAATCTCAAGCTTTAGCTATTGTATGAAACACATAACAGATACAGGAGAATAGACAGAAAACATAGTCTCGCCATGCCTGCCATATGTGTAAATAAGCATGTGAGGAGCTTGAAAATTCACTGCACTCCCATCCACAGAGAGTCCTCATGGGTTTGTAATAAACCATTCCCTCTCTGCTAGTTCGTTAATCAGCTTCCCTCACACTGGAGCTTTCCTTATGGTGGTTTCCCATTAATGTCACGTTTGCCATCACTTCAGCATGCTGGCGTTTCCAGTGGGAACTTCCCCCAACACCAGCACTACAGTAAACAGCCATCCCCTTTGCCAAGGCAGTCCAGCAAGCAGGACCACAGGTGTGGCATTACACGAGGGCAGCACTGAACGCCTGTTCACATCCCAAGGATTACTGCTGCAGTAAAGCCACATGCTGCCTTGAAATGCTCGCGTGTACACTGACCTTCACTGGCCTGGGCCTCCCCTTCTCACGTGCAAGGAAGTGGCTTGACCCCACAGGCAGCCTTTTTTTCCTTCCAGCTTCCTCCAGCCTCTACACACACAGCACGGTCTCTTTTTGCTAGCAGATAGTATTTACTCAAATCGAAGACAACCCTTAAGAGTTTAAAATCCAAGGTTCACCCCTTCTTTCATTTATTGAGACTTCATGCTAAACAAGAGGGAATTCACGGTTTCTGTTCTGCCTTTATGGCATAGTAAGAGCTGACTCTTACACCGTGTCCTTTGCTCAGTGCCTTGGGCACTGTATTGGCCTATTAATTAGGAAGCTGGGCTCAACCCCTTCTCTTTCAAATTTGGAGCGAAGTCAGACTGCAGCCTCTCACAGACCAGGCTTTGGGGCAGGCCTCTTTGACTCACTAGCCTTCAGAGCCCCAAAAGTACTGTTCTCCACCATCAATATAAGGAGAAGGGATATGTCACATTTCAGCCCCCAGCCAAAACCACTGAATCACTGAATCCAGCGGAGAACAGACGGCTGCCAAGGACCATCTTCTCAGCTGCTTGTAACATGACAGAGATAGAGGTAACTCCAGAGGTCTAGCAAAAGACTGCCTCCCCCAAACACCCAATCTCTCCAAGTAACTATTTTTCTCTGTTCCAAATCTTTTAACTTTGATTTACTAAAAGCTACACCTAATGACTCATAATGGTAACAGTGAATTAGCAGAAGCCCTCAAGAACCTTGATAAATTTTCTTTTTGATGTGATTGTGTCTTCCAGGTAGGCATCTGATGGCAGCCCAGATGTTTAACAGCTTCCTTGTTTTCACATGTTTACCACATGTTCATTTCGAGCTGATGCTAGGCAGCCAAAAGCCAGTTCCTTTGGCGGGTGCTGCATGTTTGGCCAGGCTGAAGAAGTGCAGCGAGCCATGCCACACAGTGCAGCAGACAGCAGAAACTGTTCGTCAGGCTGTGTGTTGTGCAGCAGGTCATCCAGTGAATCCCTAACGAGCCTTTGCAAAGTAGAGGGAGCTTCAACTCATTTCTCAATTCAGTTCATTTCTCTCCCTTACAGCACCTGTACAGGATGCTGCCACTGTGGGCTGAAGATCCACACTTACTTTGTGAAGTAAGAAGGAGCAACTTCCTGCAACTTCCATAGGGTGTTATCAGACGGAACCCATGGATGGATGCATGGGTGGAGTTTGGTAACTGAGTGCAAACTGATGGTGCTCTCTACCCAAGCATATATGCCTAACTGCGATGACTGTGCTCCTGGGCTGCATGTCAAGGAACAGGGTTAGTGTGATTCAGTTTCTGTGCATCAGCATCAGCAGTACTCACAAAACTTGAGTATTGAAAAGATTCTGGGGCAGGGGCGGCGGGGGAGGTGGGGGAATGGGTGTGATCATATTGTATACAACTCTTCAGGAAAACAAATACATCCCACAACAGACACAGCAGACATGCACACACCTGCTGCCAGGGAGCTAAGGCGCATCTCCTTGAACTAGAAGTGGTAAGATGTGATCTATTTCACAGGACATAACTAAGCCTACTAATGTATGTTTTTACTTTAGCACCATGCTTTATTCCACTACTTTTCCCCCCTCACCCTTTTTAATCAACTCCTTTATGTTGGAATATCAAGAATCAAAATACTTCAATGATGAGGATTCCCCTGGAATAGAAAAGATACTGTCTAAGCTTTTTTTCCTTGGAATTCCATCTTAGAAATCTTCTTGCACTGGAAACATAAAATCCCAGAGACATCAGACATAAGCAATGCCATTTATTGAAGCTTGAAACAAATATGTCATCATAGTTTGCTTTTTAAGCCTTGAATGTTAAAACACGCAGTGAATGTGCCAAATACACATTTTTTCCTGAGCAACCTGTTGAGGCTGATGTGTCTCAGGCTAATATGATAACATAATGATATTACGCCTCTGCACTTAATACTCTATTCAGTTTTGAGAATAGTGACCATCTGGGTTAGGATCATAAATCCACCTTTACTTAAAAATAGTTACGTTCTAAGAAAGGAATCTTGCTGAATGGATGGAAGAGATGACTGCACATATTACTAGCATAGAGGAGATAATAGGCTGATGAGTGTGATGTTAAGAACCTATGTAAAATACAGCAGTGGCACTGCTCTATTAAAACAGTTCATGTTGTTGTCACAGTCTTTTCCCTAAAGTTTTAAGCTGAGCAACAGCGATGACTGTGCTTCCCTGGGTAGAAAGATTATTTTGATTAATGTCCATAATATAATTTATTCACTTTTATCCATTTCAAATGAAACTACAGCTCCCTGAAGAAAACAATGAAGCCAGAAATGGTTTTACTCCACACTAGCTGTAAGGAAGTGACAACCCTCCCAGGCATTTTTCCTCCCACCTGCACTATATCCACTCAGTCAGCTCCTTTCTCATTAGCCCACATACCTGATGGCCCACTTCTGCTGACCTTTGTGGATAAAACATTGCAGTACCTCTGAGCACAGAAGAGTCTGACTCTGAAGCGCATCTAACTTTGTCCTGCCCAAATCCTAGACGATGCTTCTGGGAACATCAGAAGCATCCGTGCTGTCCACCAGTCTAGGTGGTTTGGCCATCAGAGAACTTCCCTGGACATAGCAGTACAGCCTGAGGCGAAGCTCTGCCCAAATGCTTCCTGAATTAGACGGGACACCTCCACTCCTTCACATGCTTCAGTATTTCTGTGACCAGTGGAATAAGAACTGCCCAGATTTCTATTGCTCAGAGGGTCAGCAGCCATTCAGGACCTCAGAAGGACATAAGCACGCTGTGAAACTTAAAAAGCATTATGTCTGGCATTGGCCAGCAACACCATAGACATGTATTATTTTAAGAGTATGTGCACGTATGCTATGTACACACGTGCATGCACATGCACCATTATAAGTCATCCCCCACATCTGTTATGCTAGCACCATATTTTTAACAGTGGATTTTAAGTTTTATCAGCACCTATAACTGGGGTTATATTGCCATCACAGAGGTTAATAAATCTAACCGTACCATGCTGCATATCCTGAACTCCCAGAGAGTTCCAGTGAAGTGAGCCTTTAGCCAAAGGTCACAAACGTATGAAAAAGGACAATTAGACTTGTGGCCATCATTAGGTTAATACCTTATAGCCAGGCCCAAATATTTCCATTAACTTTCATAAAGGTCTGTCTAGAAATAGGGCTATTGCTAGTCATAGTTCTGTAACCATAGTGACACTTGGATTCATGGCTATGTGTCTTGCTCTACACTGCATAAAAAAGACATTTCCCTGTATTACAATCTCAAATTGTCAGGTAGCTAGGGAGTAAATCTGAGATTTTCAAAAGAGCATGAAGAACCCAGGTGTCCAAATCCTACTGAATTTCAAAGCAATCTAAATGCCAGACTCTGTCCAGCTCTTTTGAAAATGCCCAGCTTTGCTTCAAAAGGTCAAGTCTGGTCTCCCTAAAGTTTGTTCTGCCATTTTTCTCAATAGTAAAACAGAAAGCTATTCGGCTAGTGCTCTCCTAATGCCTGAGGCCCACAGCTACGCAGATACTCTGGGTGTCAGGCTCCTGTCCCAGGTGCCCTCACCCTCACTATGATCAAGGATTTGCACTGGGGGAGAAGTTTGCTGTGAGGGAGGTGATAAGAGTACTCTTGTGGATGTGGGCTTACACTCTACTAGGAGATACTGGATTAAATGATAGCTTTATCACTCAATATTGGCGTGAATTACAATCTATCTATTAAGGTGGTAGACGCAAACAGCTTTGCTTTCATGGTACCAAGAAATGTTGCTTAAAATGTCTTTGAGAACTTAGCATCCCATATTTGGTAGGGTTTTCAGGTTACAGCAAGATATTTGTAGCAAACTGGCCAGGACAGGCTATTGCTGAGGTATCCTTTAGAGGTTCAGTCAAGTACTAAATGAGCATTTTTACTTTTGAAAAACCCAATGTTTCAATTTGGCCTGTGTATCATAATCAGTTATTGTAAAACTCTGCTTTTAAATCTATGAAGTGAGCAAACAATTTAGAGAAACACTCCCACTTCACCTTGGTTCCTAAAAACAGAAAAGTGAGTGAGCATAGGGAGATCTGGCCCATAGCACAGATCTACCTCTGCTGCCCCATCAGCCGCCTTCACTCAGCACTGTTGAGAAAGCGGTGCTGCTGTTTCAAGTGGGTTTTGGAAAAGAGATGGAAGAAAGAACAAGCAAAACATTCATTTAAAAAAATAAAAAAATTCCTGCAAGCTTGTTTCTAGCCTCTATGCATGCCTAAGAAGTACTAGCTGCTGGTACATTGCAAATTATGTTACAAATTTTGGACTATTACAGGGCAAAATTTGAAGCAGTAAATTAGGACTGATAACCCTAAGGGATGTGTTTTCCCAGTTTTGATCACAGATTTCCATTTAAGTTGGATGGTTCAGAAAAAAAAAGAAGGAACATAAAACCTGTAAACAGAAGCCCTACTCAAAGCAACTAGATAAAAAGCAGCTAGTGCTGAGCAGCTTGGCTGTTGTTTTCTTGGTTTTCAGGTGATTTTCTTCTAGATTTCATGTAATTTTGTTGCTTGAGGCCTCGCTGATCCCAGTATCTTGTTTTGTTACGAATTCGGGGCTGACTACACGTGAAGCAGCACTGAGTCCGTATTGACAGCAGCAAGCACTTGCCAATGCCTTTCAGCCTCTGGCAGAAGTGAACCGACAGTTGGTCTTTGCTGCAGGGTAGCCCTATGGTGAAGATGAGAAGAATTATCTCTACTTTGCTGACAAACCATCTGAATTTCTAGAATTTTAAACTGCTTTATGCCAGACAGTCATGCCTGTTAAGGCTCTTATTTATGATGGCTTTCTCTTCCTTTGTATTATAGGTCAGCTTGATCCGCCTAGAATTTTAGGACTTTTAAGTGAACAGGTCCTATTAAACTTCACATGACCTTCTTTCTTGAAAAATACAGCAGTCTTTTATTCCTGTTCAGTGAGGCTTTACTTTTGTGGCAGACATAGCCAATCCATGTTTTTCACTTTAATGTTTCTGCTTTTAAGAACTGCCAGAGAAAGTCTAGTAACAATGATTTATGAGTCTGGTACTTTCACATTCTTGTAATAGCGCATTTAAGACAAGTGCAATGGGCTGGCAGCATGCTGCAGAGCCATGCAGAGCAGACAGAAGAGACAAGGCACGTGCAACTACATGTTCAGCTTGACTATGCTTCAGTTTCCGCTGCACCAAAATAAGCCAGGGACTGGTACTGTATGTATTATGGTGCTTATAGGTCTGTGGTAGCTTTAATAAACTGAGATGTGTCAGATTTAGTTAGATATTACAAAATGGAGGTCCTCAGCTGTGAGAAGAGATGGCTCAGGGGAGAGCCAAGGTTTGCAAAGGCAGGAAGGTGGTGGATTAGCCGAACGCAAGGCTGCTGTTGTTCAGCAAATCCCTCAACACTAGAACTGGGGAAACTCAATGAAACTATAGGATAAAGGTAATTTGAAACAGATAAAAGCACTTTTCACAGCAGGCTGTGAACCTTGGGAACTTGCTGACACAGGAGAGGGTGGAAGCAGCCAGCATGGCAGGGTCAAAAAGCAATGCAACATATTCATGGAAAAAGGTTCCATAACTTTAAACTAAAAGGCACTAAGAGGGGTGCCTTTAATAGTCTTAATATGTCAGTTGGGAATGCTGGAGGAATACCATGGAAATGAATCACAGCAAAGGACTAAACTCCTGTATTTTCCCTAAGTAGCATCTTCTAATGCCATTGCTGGAGACACAATATTGGGCTGCATGGACCACTGGTCTACCCAGGAGGGCATTTCTTATGTTTTACTGGCCCCTTGAGATTTTATTCATGAAATAACTATTACTAATCTGTGTAGGTAGTATTTATCTGAGTCTGTCCTTCTGAACATGAGAGGGACAGGAGATAAGCAGACCAGTTCAACCTTAGGGCAGAACATGTGCTAAAGATCTTTGAACAGCAGGAGGAGTGATGCATCACTCTCAATGGTATGCCAGACCTGCACTGCCCTCAGGAGTCAACCTCTTGCCTCACTGCCACATTAGACCCTTACTGCTGACTTCCTAAGAGGGAAGAATCCTCCTCCAAAAGGCCTTTGAAGGCTCTTCCAGAAGGACTCTGAGCTGTTGCTGTTCTTACCTGAGGGTACCTGATCGATACTGCAGTACACAGACTACAGATAAAGATACCCTTCTGTATGCTTCCTCCCTCCCCTGCTGCTTCTTTGCTGGGCTATTAACCACCTACGTAACTAGGCTCCTGGGCCCTCGAAGAAGAGAGGTACAGGACACCCAGAGTCACAACAGGACTTCTCTCCACGTCTTCATTTTGGAGACAGTCTCACCCTGTGGGACACTGAATTCATAGTGCCTAGACCTGTATCTGGGTTCACTGCCAGTCAGATTTTTCTTACAGTGTCTGTCTCACTTTGCTTGCTTGGAATCCCAGTCCAGAATTTGCAGTTCCCATAGGGTATCTATCTTAAGAAATGGCATCTGTTTGGACTCACAGCATGTCCTTCCACAACAGCCTGTGAGTTACTTAAAACAGGTCAATACAAGCAGACCTATTCATTTAGTTGTGGCATCATACATTAGGGATGCATACTCAGAGAACTCCATTCCCTATCATGGCAACACAAGGCCAGTACGAATGGAGAACATGATGTGATTCTGCCAACAGTGCAGCTGAGCAGTAACAGGTTAGGCTGACCTATAATTACTGAGCCCATGGTATTCACAACAAGTTGCTAAATTGGGTCAGCTCCCAGTTTTTGCAGAATCTCAGCACAAATGGAGAGCTTTTTCAAAACTGTCTGACGCAGGTGTATTATCATACCTGTACTTTTCCTGCACTCTTGCAGATTGCATTTCTGATACTCTGTGGGCTTGAGTTTATCCACACACATGCTGCCATTTTCAGTTTCATTAGTTTCTATATTCATGCACTTCACAGTTCTTTGCTGAATGCCCCCTCCACATGAAACGGTGCACTGAAAGAGAGTAATTTTAACATATATAAAAGTCTTTTACATGGAAATTATGTAATATGCCAATACTTGAGCTGTAATGTGATGTGAAGCTAAAAATGCCATATGATCCAGAAACAACGACACTAAAGTACTTTGTGTACTGTATTCTCCATCCAGACACCTCCAAGGTGCATCATGGCCTGATTTGGCAGGATACAGCAGAGGGGTAAATAGTATAAATACAGCATCTTGGAATGTGTAACCAGGGTGAGAGGACTGTTTTCTACAGAGGAGGATAAGGATGATCTGAGATGCCAGTCCTACAAAGTAAGACAGTAGTAACCTACATTAGTACTGCACACTGGCATTTTTTGCTTCCTGTGTTTTCTCACCATCTATATTAAACATGCATCATCAATTGCAATGTTAGGTCTAGAAATGACCATGCTGAAGATTTAAAAAAAGCTCAGTGAGATGTTTTTTCTTTGGTGACTTACACTGTGGTTACCCTTTCTTTATGACCTCAAAACAACTGCCAGCTGCTTGTTCTGGCTGCACACAGATGGCCATAAAAAAAGAACATTTTCAAAATATGTTCCTGAACTATTCTGTAAATGTACTTAATTCTCCTGACATCCCAGAGCATCTGAGAATTCCAGTTAATTTTAAATTCTTTTTCTCTTCAGATAGTGGCCAGCAAGATAAATATTTCAACAGATAGAGAATGCCAGCTAATGAAGCGCAAGAGATGAAGACAGGACTGGTACCTCTTTAATTTTTCTGCAAATTATCCTCTCTCTAATGTCTCTCTCTGTGCATAAGACACAATATTACTGGTGTGAAGTACATTAAAAGGTCTTAGGGACTCTTGCCACAACTTTAGATTAATGTTTAAAGTAGGTTTTTTATGAAGAAAAATAAATGGGATTAATAAATCAGTAGAATAGTTGTCATACATTTTGGTATTCAATTGCTTATTTTATGCATGTCCCAACATTTTCACTTCCATGTTTAAGTGCTAGAGTTACACTAACTCTACATTACATTATACTCATATCTCATCTAACGGCTTTGTGTCAAAAACAATTTACTAAATTTTCTGTGTTAAATGACTCTCCATTGTTTCCTTATTTGTGGTGCCTGGCTTTTGGTGTTCTTTCAATGTTCTCTTCTGCTGTGAGAAGTATTTGTAATGTATGAATAGGTTTATTAAGGAAACTGGATGGAAAGGTTTATTAGACCTACCAGTTTCTTCACAACTAAACATGTATTGTAGATACTGGAAGGTCCCCCAAACATAAACCTCATATTTGTCAATTAGATTTCAAGACGCCAAAGTAGAAGGCTATTGGTCAAAATTCAGAATTACTGTTCGTGTGCGTAAAGTCCAATATTCCACAAGTTCCTTTAAGGGTCATCCCACCCCGATAGTCTTGAACAGTGGAAAATTTCAAATGAGTAATGGAAGAATGTCAATGGTATCTCCTTTTTTATTTGAAAAGGAAGAAAACCCCAGTCCTCCAACAACATCTAATGCAGCAACAGAAAGTAAAAGCTACAATGTGTATCACCTGAAGGAACTGAGATGGGCTGGCTCTGAAATCTTTAGTAATATTTTCAAAAGATCTCCCACTGTAGCTCTAACTGTGCATAAGAAACTATACTTGCTATAGGCACTATCTAGTGGATAATATGACCAAATATGGCCAACTCATGACAACAAATAAAACAAAAAAGAACTGAATCCTACCGGGCCCCACGCCTGGTCAATCCACTGTGTACAAGGTTGCCTGTTACATGATGCAATAGCATTAGGTCTTTTTGTCCAGTCACAGTAGCCGCCTTCTGGGCAGTAGATATGTCGCTTTTGCTGGCCACCACCACATGTTCTCGAACACTAACAAAAGAGGTGCACAAACCCATGAGGAGAGAGGTCGGAATGGATGAGAACCCAGAAACAGACCATAAAGACAGTAAGAAATGTTCTTCATTTAGAAATGTAGAGCCACAGGTAACAAGAAGCAAGTCACTGACCATGTGATTTAGAAAGATGCACAGGCTAGTCTACATACCAAGTCTTACAGTCCAGGTATGAAAAGCTCTGCACTGAGACATTTATTTCATCATATGCTTGGGCAGAGACAGGGAGGAAGCCGCTATTGGTCCAAAATGCTTGGGGGAAAGCTGTATTAATGCAACAAATATAGGACACCATGGAAGTGGTGACATAGAACAGGCAACACAGAACTGCTCATGCAGCACCACCAGCAACAGTAACTTTTCTAACAGGAATGAGATTGGAAGTCACATGTCTGCAGGATTAATCTGTAATGTTTACTGAAGACAGTATAAGTTCATGACATGCAGCATCTTAGTTTTATGAGGCGGTTGGGGACACTAAAATTCACCCAATCCATACAATAAATTAACTATTTGGCAATAAAACCATCATAAAAAGACAGTGACCAAGGTTATTTTTTAAACATTCTTTTGTCCACATTCTAATATTACTTAGCAACTGATTTTTTACTATTATTCACTAGGTCTGCAGTAGAGCCTGCTTGAAATACACAAACAGTTTCATACTCTGACATACTCTGACATGAAATAAGGCGCCAGATATACTTTGAATAATGCATTGTTCCTGTCCTACAGGGAATTGCATCTCTATGGACAGAGGACCAGAGACATCTGATAAATTAACCTTTTCAATCCAATTCTATCCACTATTCTTAATATGAGGACAACTGCCAGGGTTGGACAAGTGTTTTTATAAAATACTTTAAGTGGCAAACAGGTGCAATAATTTGGCTATTCTTATTTTTTCAACCCTTGCTGACTGCTCTGACAGGAAACCCACATCCTGGTCTGCTCCTTATTGCAGGTCCACAGTGCCGCAAACATTGTGGCACTTTCTCCAAAGCTGCTTTTGGTGGGAGTAAACACTAAAGTGTAATGAGACCACATGCTTTAGCTGACATAAATATGTGCCTGGCTGCCTATGAGTTTGTTGGCACAGATTTGTATTACAAAGTGACCCAAAAGCCAGATTTATCTTACGTCTGACCTCAGCTTCTAGCCCCATAAAATTCCAGCCCAAAAGTGTAAAGGAAAATTCTAAATTAATCATAATGAGAAAGCAACATTAAAATGGCAGCAAAAGGGATCAGTCTAAATGAATCAGATTTACTGATCAAGTAGGATAGCTAAAACAAATCTTCTTCCAGGCCATCTGCTTCTCTCTTTCAGGGTATGGTAATTTACAGATCTAGCTGTGTATCACATGCAATCCTAAGAATGGTTCTGGGAAGTCTTACAAACGTCTATGATAATTTTTGTTGTAACCATACACAAGGACTGCAGAGCGTCTGAGTGGTATTAGCTGTGTGTCTTCCTTTGAGTGAAAGTTTACCTAACAGCATAGGATCTAACAGTCACTGTTAATTGACAGCTAATTGCTCATTCCCAAAGCGTCTTTTAAAGAACAATACCTCATTCCAGGGCTCCACATGCCACTGCAAGCAAGGATCCATGTTACAAGTGGTATTAAGTTGTGGTTTATAGCCGAGTAATTGACAATGAAAAGGCCTGAGAAGTCGCTTTTCACGAACATCAATGCAGTGAACATCTCGGGTCTTGAAACCACCGTTGCAGTTAGCAGAGCACTGTGCACAAAACAGAGAGGGGCACATCTCCATATGATGCTCTGCTGAGGGGCTGTCCCTTCCCCAGTCACAGAGGAGGAGGACAGCCTGAGCTTTGAGCATCCCGACTCACAGAGGGAATTTCCAGTTTACCATAACAGCAATCTGTTTTTAGGCTTAAAAACTGTGGGTTTCATCATAGCAAATCGGAACACTCCATATAAATACTTCCCTTTCTTCACTGGAATATCCACTAATAACACGGATGAATATTTAATTAGGAAATCTTGCCAGCTACTTCCAAAAATGTCATAGTGAAACAGTCATAATGCAATAAATAAAAAAATGAATCCTGTATGCAGGGAAATTGTTGGTTCTTCAGTTGTTTTGGAGGGAGGCAGGCACGAAAGAGGCACAGCTCCATGAGTTGATTTCTCATTCAGCCATAGAAGAGGCAGGTGTACATGGTAGCAGATTGCTCAGGCTGGCAAAACTGCTCTTCATTTTAGCCCATAGACGTGAGTTGCTCCTGATACCACTGGGAGACAGTGGACTCATCCCACAGCAGCAGTTCCCACCCCCACCTTCCTTGCTCCTCCAGGCGGAGGAGCGTACCCCAAGAGGCACCAGGAGGTCCATACCCCAAGAGCAGCCTGGGTGTGAGGAGATGGGAGAGAAGACAGAGACACCCTGAGCCTCACTCACAGCCTGGGAAATCACTTCTCAGCTTGGAGCTCTACTGGCAAGCCAAGTGAGCCCAGCGAGCCCTTCCAGCCTCCTATTTCTTCCCAGAGCTTGCTCCAAAGGCCTCATGCAGCAGCACCAGGTTATGTCCCCACATATCAAAGCCCAAGACCTCTCCTGCTGCTGAGGAAGAACTGAATTTGCTACCTCAAGGATAAGGACAAATACACATTTATTTATTTTGTCTTCATCCAGAATTAAAGCCAATTCTGCCTACACCTGAATAAGCAGGTCAGCTTTCATCTTTACTGCCATCATGCAATGTAACAACTGATGCTGTTCTCCTTTGCATAAATAAGCATTCTTCAGTTGAACAAGGAACCTGAATATAATACTTCCCCTGGGAGCTGAAGGATGGATGGAAGGGGAGTCCATACACTTGTTCACAGAAGTTTCTGTCCCTCTGGATAGAAACAATGGAGAGAAGTGACTGTGCAAGAAACTGAGTACACACAGCCCCAAAATACATGCAAATTATGTTTGGTATTAAACTCAGACTGTAAGATCTAGTCTGAAGCACCTTTCTTTTAGGGGAGGGGCAGAATTAGATGAGAGTAAACTATCATCCACTTGTTGCAAGAGCAGTAACATTTATGAAGAAAAAGTGAAGGTGAAATATCCCCAAGTGCAACTGCAGAATGTCTATGTATCATTTAAAATGAATTTCAAAGGCTTAAATGTGGTTATGTAATGCCTTGGCCTTTCCTGGACTTTCTAAACAGGCATGTATTTCATGTACAAATCAATTCTATGTCAAAAAGCTCAATAATTTAACACAGGTTTTGTAACTATAACCTTTTCTTTGTATGAATTTGCCCTCTACTCCAATGGCAACAACATCATCTGCAAAAATTATATGTATTGAGAAAGTTTGAGAGATCAATCTTTTTCTTTATTAAATCAACATTGTTTCAAATAGAATTTTGTAGTTTTTCTCTTTTGAGTCTTGAAAAATAACCCATTGTTCGAAGCCCCAATTTTAGACAGTGTGAAGACAAAAAGTAACAAGCCTCAAGAAGTCACTGAAGTCCTTTCAGGTGTTCATCACACACCTTACAATACCAAAAAAGAACTCAAATGCAATCCATTGGGTTCCACTTACCACCTTGGACACTATTCTGTCTCTTGACCAGGCCTGTGTACGTAACTAGGACCAAGTAAGACCCTAGCCATAGCAGGCATTCTCCCCAATACATTTTCCTTTAGTTTTTGTAATGTAAAACTTAGAGGTTACATAAATGAGGTTCAGACCACGTTACTTAAGAGATCATACAGAGTGGCAAGGGTGAATAGCAACATGCCAACTCCTTCTCCGAATTCCCACTTGCTTCTTAAAATTAGGATATGGCTCTGGAAGCAGAGACCAAAAAGATACCACATGCAAGTATGTGCAGCTTTGCCCTGGGATATCCACAGAACATGGACAGTGAGCCCTGCTTTAGCTCTAGATGCAAGAGTTAATGAGCACGACCCCCCCACAGGAAGAACAGAACTCACAGCAGAGGCTTTTCCAAAAATAACTTAGTCAGGAAATTAGTAAATTAGTGCTGAATGGTCAACTGGGAGTCATGTATGCATTCACTGAGTAAGTGATTATTTTAAAAATGAAGTATTTAGAACTCCCTACTCTTTGAAGTTAGCAAGCTTACTGTTCACACACAGCTCTGAATGAAGTTACCTTGCTCCAATTTCCTGTTTTCCAGCTAGCGCATGGGCGGAGATAACATTTTCTTGCAGGATCAGGCTTTTTTGTGTGCTGACAGTGAGATACGTTCCTGCTGCTGCACTCCACGTGCCTCCAGAAAGCCCCCATTCCACAGGTGGTAGAGCACTGCACAAGGATGAGAGGAAAGCCCAGGGGCAAACTCAATGTTAATAAATAATCTGGAAACAATCCAGGAACTTAAATATAAGTACCTAGAGCCATTTTAGATGACCTAGTTTATCTAAGTTACTCAAAAGATTTCAAATTCACCTAAGACTTACTTAAGGTTCTGAAGGAGGGCTTTTTGTTGCTTTGTTAGGGAAATACCAATTCTGATTTATACTATGCACTGCTCTTCTTTGGCCAACTCCTGCTTACTGAGATATCCTAAGTCTGTGCCAGGTGTTCCACTGTTTCCTTCTGTTGGTTTTGGGGATCCAGTGCAAAATGTCATTGCATCCAATCTTCAGCACTGTTCCCTCTCTATCCCTAATACTGCTGAAGAGATATTCAGCAAATTGCGTGCATGATGCTGAAAATCTGAAATAAATTGTGCGAGACTTGGAAAAACTGTGCCAGAAAAGGATTTTTGAAATGATGAATTCAGAGAATGGCTACGTGTTCCCAACATTTGGGAGGGTTTTAGTGTCTGAGGTAAGGGAATATTGATCATGTCAGTCCAGATCCCTAGAGTGCACACTCTTCACAAAAAAAGTCACTATCATTGTATTCTGAAGCAGAAAGGGGTGAAAAGTGGCTGGAGACACCCATTTACCTTTTTCTCCCTTAAAAAGGGAGGGACAGTGAACTATACACAGAGTCAAATCCAACATATGCCAAGCAGCCTGTAGCTGGCAGGAGAAACAACATAAATAATCTTGAATTAAGTCAGCAAAATGATGAAGATGGCAACTATTATGTGGTTTGAACTCCCTACATGGAAGTGGGAGAGTTAAGTAGGGAAAGCTGAGTAAGTGTCCTTGGAAAGATAAGGAAAGCTAAGCTGAAGCTAAGGCAGGGGAAAAAAACAACACTGAAGACATGGAGCTGTTAGCAGACTCAGTTAAAGAAATGGAAAAATGGTTAATAGTCACAACAAAAAATTTTGGAAAAACTGCACATTATGAAGAGTGTGAATCTGCAAGGCTTCTGCAGCACGCTACCTCCAGCTTCCGAGATTCCTGGGACATCTGTCCAAGAGGCCACAAAGATCCTGTTAAAGGGGACTGCATACCACTCTTCAGTTTTGCATAGTCACATATCTATCCAAGACAATTTGTCTGTTCAAGAGGATGGACTGTTCTTGTCTTCGTTGCTGTTTGATGGCTCCCCCCCCCCCCCGCTATACCAGTCTGACAACACCAAGACTTTATTTAAGGGCTGCTTAGTGTTTGACCAAAGCCCCAATCTGAGCATTCATGAGAAGACCAAAAATAGCTCCAGGGATGATGCTAGGCAGATCACACCTACAAAGCTTTATGTTCTTGTCTGAGGGAGGTGAAACGCAGCAGGATTATTTCAAAAATTGTTGTGTGCAGGTACAGAGCCAAGAGAGAAAAGTGTGATGCTGCAAATAGTACTGGGAGAAAGCTTGAGCTTTCTTGACCATTGTTTCATGTTACATAAAGGAGATTGACTGCTCTGAAGTTCAGGAAGACTTACTGCTTTTCCCTTTTGTCATTCAGGAACCAGTCACAGTAGGTGTCTATTACAGAGGGAAGAAGTGCAGGTGGCTTTTCATGACCAATAATAGAGGTGCAGAATTAGCAGATCTGGTGGTAATGGGGTATCTTTGGTACCCAGAAAGCTCGTAGAAAGGGAAAAATGACAGCCCAGAATGACCTGGGAAAGTAGTAGGAAAGAAGTTAAAAGTTACAGACAGGAGCACCGGTGTTGTGGGGCACTGTTTTGCCCTACTCTCATTAGCGTTCTCCCTTGCGAGGTAAGTGCCAACACTGCTGTGGGACATATCACACCCTTCCAACTCAGTGACTATCACTATTCTTGGGCACTATTTCTTTACTAGTATAGACATATGCTAAGGAGCAAAGAAACGTCAGAATATTGACAGTTACTAAAAGAGAAAGATAGAGAGCATGGCAAGAGATTCATGTAGGTAGATGCGGGGGTCTTGAAATATCAATGCCTTGGAGAGATGTCATCTAAAAACAGGCAAAAAGTTTCACTAAGTTTTGCTATTTACTAGTAAATAGAAACAGCAAAAATGAAGTCAGAAAATTGTAGACTAAAAGTGAATTAAAAGTAACGAACAATAAGAAAGGTTCTGTGAATGTTAGAATCACGGTGTGTGGGGAAAATACAAAACTTTTATTTCATGAGAAAGATAATAGCTGATGTATTTACAGAATCACAGAATGGTTGAGGCTGGAAAGGACCTTCGGATGTGATCTTGTCCAACCCCCTGGCTAAAGCAGGGCCAACTAGACCCAGCTGCCCAGGACCATGTCCACATGGCTTCAGAGTATCTCCAAGGACAGAGATTCCACAAATTCTCTTTTTCAACACCTTCTCTGCTTCAAACTTGAAAAAATAGAAGAGTTTAATGTGCCAGGCTTCACATAAAGTTAATTTTAACAAGAAACAATAGCTTGAACAAGAATAGCAAAAGATTACTAAAACATTAAAGAATAGCAAAGTTACATGCATCAAGTATCCTCAAATTGATTTCATCAGTTGTGAAACCAAATGTATTGACCTTACCTCAATATTCATTCAAGTGCTGAATAATCTTTGAACTGTTGAGAATTATTTTTTAAAAGAGATTGGAAAAGTCCCAGAGGATTAGAGAAGAACATCTTTCAAGTTATCTTTAGGAAAAGAAAAAGCCAGATCCATGGCCTAATGGAATCTAACTTTACTTCACAAGAAGATATAAAGCAAATTATAAAACAATCAAGATCAAAATGGTAAATACTAACAAAGATGATAAAGCATAGAACAAATTATTCAATTTAATCTAATATCGTTCCCTGACAGGAGTACCTGGCTTAATGAAAATAGAGAGCCAGCTGATATGATGCATTTTGACACGATCACATAGAGCATTCTTTTAGCAAATGATGGAAATATGCTCTAGGTGAAATAATTACAAGATTGGTGCACAGTTAACTGAAAAACTCTAATAAAGTTGTCCTCTGTGATTCAGTGTCAAAATGAAAAGACATTTCAAGTATTGTCCTGCAGGGCTCTGTCCAGAGCCAAGCTCTCTTCAGTTTTTCATTAACTAATTGAATGATGAAAGACAGCATGCACTTAAAAAATTTGCAATTGATGCCAAGTTGGGAGAGTTGACGGGAATGTTGGAGGACACAATCTGAATTCAAAAACATCTCACCCAGTTAAAATCGTAAGAAAACAGTAACCTGAAATTCAAAAACATATGCAAAATACTACAATTAGGGAGAACTTTTTATACATACATAGATATATATACACACACACGCCTATGTACACACGCATACCCCCCAAACAAAACTAAGAACATCTGCTGATCTAGAAATACCGTATTAAGGGATCCAGGGTTTACAATGGACCACGAACTGAATAAATCAAAGTGGGACTGTTACAAAACAAGACAAATGTCACCTCAACATTCACAAAGAGGGTCATATATGAAATGATAGAAATTATTCTATTTTATTTGCAAGGTGTCAGCTGGGGCCATAATGAACATCACTGATGAAGAAATACATGATGAAACTGAAGCAAGTCCAGAGGAGAACAACAAAGTCACCAGATATTTAGAAAACATAAGGAAAATCTGAAAAGATTGTTTTGTTTAGAAATCAGACCCAAAACCAGTTATTAAGAAGACAATTATCTTCCATGGTCTGCATATAAAAAATAGAATCTTCATTTTCAGGACAGAAGATGTTGGTTATGTATAAGGAAAATATTCCTAATGGGGGTAACAAATGACTAGGACAGACTGTAGCATTTCTGTATTATAGACTTCTGTTTGGGATGTGCTGGGCTTAGGAGAACACCTTTGCCTGGACTTTCTCCTGTAGGCTCTTTCACCCAAGCAGATCTAAATGCAGGTCTTCGGGTGTGTGCAGGAGGAAATGCTTCACTTGTCCCACTTGAACATGGGGAAGCTAAAGCCATTCTCACCTGGCCACGGGAAGGCACAAGATGAAACTTCAGACTGCCATCAGGAGTGCATGTCCTGAATGACCGCTGGTGGTGACAGAGGAGGGGTCTTACCTACTGGCTGCATCCAGACAGAGGGCACCAACATGATCTTGGTGGTCCAGCTGTGCCTCCACTGCCATGGGATACACTAATCATCTCTTGCTGTCCTTTTTAGCGCTGCATTTCTGCATTTCCATTAATTTGCGTCATTCCAGGCAGACCCAAGAGCAAACACGTGCAGAGAAACAGACCTTTGATAGCCTTCTCCATCAATACTAAGACAAACAGAGGCTGATCAGTGCAAGGAGGTTTCCAGATCTGGACCTTTGGCTGTACTGATTAGCTTGGTTAAAAAAGGCCATCAGAAAAATGAGGTAACTTGTTCAGATACCAAAGTCTCTCACTTTAGGTTTCATGATTTGAAGAATATAAAATCCATTAGCATAAAAAGAATTCTGTTTACATAAAAATAAAATTTTACAGTGGGAAGCATATCAAATAGAAGTTTGTAAAATGTGAGTAGGCTCCCTAAACTATATTCTCTTATTATATAGTTGCAGAATTGGGTGGCTGCCCCCTCATCAGCCCTGACCCTACAGCAACTACTGTCTCAGGACACAGCAAGGTAACAGCACAGAAACCTAACTGTCAAAAAGCCTGGTGCTGGGTATTTGTAAAGGAAAGTCAATAGCAATACACAAAAAATAGGAGGCACTTCTCTGAGGCCATAGAAAACTTTGCAATCTATATTGCTCCTGCACAGAAGGTAGAAGTTACCCAAGTATTATAACCATTCAGCAATGACCAGGGATCAGGGGAAACTGGGACAAGTCATCACCTTTCAGATCAAGTATCTTCCAAATGCTTTACACCTTGAAAGAGTTTTCAAACACCCCGTAAGTGGTACTTGTTTCATTTATTCAAACAGAAAGACAGCACTTTGAAAGTGGGTATTACAAGATGTTAACATGTGTTCTGGTTGAATTTCATTACCTTTAGAAATTAAAAAGTTCATTTTGGCACAGCCATTAACGCAGATAAAATAACTGTTCATTTCTACATTCAAACAAGACATAGTAGAACACTGTAATTATCAGCTGCTGTATCCAAAGAATACTGTACAACCACAACCACTGGCCTGATGATTTTAATTTCTATGCCAGCCAGACAAAATGCTTTTACTTTACCACTGCTACAACCCAGTTCCAATATACAATCACCTCAGCTTTAGACAAAGGTACAGAACTCCATATTACAGTGTCTCCCTATAGGCATGTGCTGGACAAATAATGAACCCCAGATACACCAATTTAACTTTGGGCTAATATTCTTATCTTTGCTTTGTAGATTCAAACTGGTTTTACCAGGCTGGATGCTGCTCTGAGTTCACAGGCATTTGCTTAATGGTGGATACAAATGTTGATGGTGGGATGAGATAGAAATGCATCAGAAAAATCTGTTATGTTAATAGCTAACTAAATATATGTTTAAGTATCCACGGTATTAATGTGCTTTATGGAGAAATAAAGTTAGCTTACCTACATGACTCTGGTCACGTACTAAGTTAGAGAACACACATAATTTAGAGAGAAATGGTATGTAAGTGAAGGTTAGAACATAACAGCACATCTACTGCTAACGTGTGTTACGTACTTATTTGGAAATAAAAGCATATTCATTTGTTTCTCCAGGATTAATCTAATAGCTTAACTTTTTGCTGTGCTCTAAAACAAAACCCTTGAGGTATTTCTGGTTATAGTCAAACCTGAATGTCATGTCCTTGGAAGAGTTATAGAACAGAACAGAACAGAACAGAACAGAATAGAATAGAGTATTTTCAATTGGAAGGGACCTACAATGATCGCTTAGCCCAACGGCTTGACCAATTCAGGGCTGACCAAAAGTTAAAGCATGTTATTAAGGGCATTGTCCAAATGCCTTTTGAACACTGACAGGCTTCGGGCATCGACCATCTCTCTAGGAAGCCTCTTCCAGTGCTTGACCACCCTCTGGGTAAAGAAATGCTTCCTCATGTCCAGTCTACATCTCCCCTGGCACAGATTTGAACCATTCCCACACGTCCTGCCACTGGATCCCAGGGAGAAGAGCTCAGCACCTCCCTCTCTGCCTCCCCTCCTCAGGAAGCTGTAGGAAGCAATGAGGTCACCCCTCAGCCTCTGCAAGGCCTCTTGTCCCTCAAGAGAGTCACCAGCACCTCCCAGTGTGGTATCATCAGCAAACTTGCTAATACTGTGTTCAACTCCTGCATCCACATCATTGATAAATACCTTGAACAGAATCGGCCCTAGAAATGAACCCTGATGATTGCATTGTTCTTCAAATGCCTTTTAAGATTACCCAATATGATCTCCTCCATAATTTTTCCAGGAACTGAGGTTCAACTAACAGGTCTGTAGTTCCCTGGGTCTCCCCTCACACCCTTTTTGTACATTGGAATAACACTGGCTAGCTTCCAGTCAGCAGGGACCTCCCCAGACTCCCAAGACCTTTGGTAGATGATCGAGAGAGGTCCTGCCATAATGTCCACTAGCTCCTTCAGTACTCATGAATCCCATCAGTACATGAATCCCATCAGGCCCCATGGACTTGTGAACATTCAGTTGATACAGCTGATTCCTTAAAATTTCAGTGTCCAGTTATGCACAGTTTTGCAGAATCCAGAAATACAGACACATTCTACGTAAGCAATCTAACAGATATTCCAAGTTAGCAATTTTTTTGTATGACAAGTATTTCATTTGAATGTGTGATATTCATTTCAGACAATCATGACAAACTAAGAAGATTTATTTCCTCAGCAATGGTTCAAACAGCTGTTCACACTCTCCACTTCTTATCAGTTAAAAATAACTTACCTCACTCCAGTTGCCTACTATCCAGTAGGCATCACCAGGCAAATTGTTGGATGTTATTAGGTGGCTGTTTTCTGTGACATTTGTTAAAACACCCTCAGATGTTGCACTTCGGTTCCTGAGAGCATGCTCAAGAGCTGACGATAGTGTGCTGGTGGTTACAGTGTCAGGTAACTTCATTTCTCTTCTGTTGTCAATCTGGTCTCTTGGTATGTGACCAAACACTGTGGGCATTCCTGTAACTGATGCTTGTGGGGTAGTTACTTCTACAACAGGCACATCAACTTGCAGACTGATATAGTTTGCTGTTGTGGGAAACGCCAACCCTTGTGCTGCTGTGCTAACAGGAAGGAGCATAGAAGTGTCTTGGTGATGAGATGCTGGGGAGGGCTGAGAAGTCATGCTCTCATTTTGAAGGACAGGAGAGCCAGTATCTAGGGTTGTGCTCCTGGTTCTGATTTCAGGATTGAGTTCTGTGCTGTAAAGGAGATCAAGTGGTTTCTCACTGCCTCCAAGTGACCCATCAATGTCATCAGAATCTTCAGTTAAGTAATCATAGCTGGAAGTTATTTCTGCATTACTGGTAAAAGGGGAGACCGGAGTGCCCTCACTTCTTTGCACCTCACTCTCTAAAGTAGAAACTGGCTCACTTTCAGAAATAGTTTCAGCATGCCTTATGATTTCAGTACTTAAGCTATTACGAAAAGGCCATGAAGTAGTATTTTGGTGTGAAGTATTTTCAGTAGAACCAGCAGGGTAACTGTAAACATCACTTGGTCCAGCAAAATTATTTTGTAATGTTCTGTTGGCTGTTCCTTCTTTTTCTGAGACATTACCCAAACCAGAGGACGTAGCCAAATGGGGAGTTACACTTTCAGGCTTAGGTACTTCTGTTGTTGTATGGGACCTCCGGGTTGGTGTCGGTATTCTGTGAGGAGGACTCCATTTGGGATTAGTAGTTGTTTTTCTAATTATGATCTTTCCTCTTCTGGGTGCCAGCGGGGGTATCAGAAATCTTCCAGCAGAAGGACATTGCTGGAGACTACACAGGGCCTTAGAGTTTGGTCTCTTGGAAGTATCACATGGCTCATCATTATTTTTGGCACAAGTGACATTACGAGTCCTTATTCCACCACCACAAGTAACAGTGCACTGCAAATGAAACAGAATTAATGTATCTCCCGTCTTCATTCTGCTGCACATATCAATAAAAATAAGTATCAAATGGCATCTGTTTATAATAAAGAAGCATCATTATAAATCATCAATAACAAAGCTTTTCCTGAGGAACAAGCCCTTCATTCTTGTGATGTTCTGCTATCAAGGAGCTCTTTCCAAATTTTTAGAACAGTAAATGTCACCTTGGGTCAACAGCAGTGAAAAAGGACTACACAATAAAGACAAAATAGGAAAGTAATATGTTAGAATTTGATTTCTTCAGTGAATCACGGAAGATGTTTAGCCATTACCTTTTCCACCAGGGTTATAAAAACTAGACTAAAAACCTGCCATCAAAAACATACCTGACTGGCTCAGTGCTAGCTGCTCACAGTGCCACAAACCTGCTGTGATCATCCATGCAGCTCACAGATACTTGTTGACTTTATGAAATTGATGTTTCATGCAGTCTTAGTACAACCACCACACGCTGCCAGGGCTGCTAGCATGTCTCTCCTAAATTACAGACCACTGAAAGTAATTAACCTATCTGGCTTCTATTTAAATGGAAGCACTGTTGTGTATAAAGGGTGATGGAAGCTACGGAGACCCAGTTTTTCTGTGATGTTTTTCATCCTCACAGGCACAGCCATGCCTTCAGCAGCTGTTGCACCACTGAGGATTTTCTGAAATTTCAACAGACTTCTGTGGTTTGAAGTACTAAGGCTGGATGACTGGTTGAGTATGAATGAAGATGTTACATACAACCTAGTGGAGGAAGTCTTCCTAGGATGTGAGGGAGCCTGACCAGCTAATTCAGCGGGCTTAAACCAGGTGCTCAACATGAAGTGGTGAACACTCCTATTGCCAGCGCTTTAAAGCCCCTGGGGTATCTAACCTTTTTTAGAGCTAGTCTAGGTCATGTGGCAGTAGAAACACCAGTGACCTTGAGTTACATGTGTGCTCTGATGTTAACACCCGTAAAATAACATCAGCTCTGCAGCAACAGGAGCAGGGGAAAAAGCAGAGTAACCTCAGAGTAAATAAGTTCATTAGCTATTATATCTGTCCTTGCGCTTCCAGCTGTATAGCACATTTTTAAAGTACTCAGTGCTATGCAAGTTTACATCAGCTGCAATTTGACCTTTGAAGTTATTCAGTAAAGGAATTTGCTTATTGAGGAAGACAGTAACTACTAACACTACGTTGCTGCTTACACAGGAATACAACACACTTTGCCACTTGGACGATTTAGATTAGCATTTGTGTGAGTTAAAAGGAATATCCAACCTCATTAACTTTTTGGGGTTATGGCTGTATCCCAGAATTAGCTTTGAAAATCTCTGCTTTAGATTACAGCCATGTTCTAAAAAGAGATTTCAGAATGGCTACAACATTCTATCCTCATTATCTGCCTAATTAAGTATGTTCAGTTTATAAGGTACAGAATGATTTTCTAACAGCCAGTTAAGTTCAGACGAAAAGGAAGTTTTGCCTGTGTAAAATCTCTCTGTTACATTCAATACAATAAAGAACATACAATAAAGAACATTCTGCAGTTACAAGTCTCCTGACAATCCTGTAATTTGTGCAGGTGAAATAGTCTGTCCTACGCTCCCTCCCCAATTACTACAGGTGTAGAAATTTATTTTTGTCAGTAACTTGCAAATATAATCCAGTGACACATAAGCACCAGCTGTATTCTGTAACAGCATGCCATTTCTATATAATCGTACTGTTAGCCATGTAATCCCAGTCTATTTTTTCACAGGCAGCTAAAACATGGTGGCTACTCAATTCACAAAACAATCAACATTTAGTGATGATGGTTTGTGAGCAGCATAAACTGAATTAATATTGTCACAAAATTCTATTAGTTCATTATCTGAATCTGGTCTCAAACACAATAACGAGTTTGATAAAAAAGTCAGGAGAAACAGGGGAGAGGAGTTTTCAAACAGGAAACAAACCAGAACAGAACAGAATAGAATAGAGTATTTTCAATTGGAAGGGACCTACAATGATCGCTTAGCCCAACGGCTTGACCAATTCAGGGCTGACCAAAAGTTAAAGCATGTTATTAAGGGCATTGTCCAAATGCCTTTTGAACACTGACAGGCTTCGGGCATCGACCATCTCTCTAGGAAGCCTCTTCCAGTGCTTGACCACCCTCTGGGTAAAGAAATGCTTCCTCATGTCCAGTCTACATCTCCCCTGGCACAGATTTGAACCATTCCCACACGTCCTGCCACTGGATCCCAGGGAGAAGAGCTCAGCACCTCCCTCTGCCTCCCCTCCTCAGGAAGCTGTAGGGAGCAATGAGGTCACCCCTCAGCCTCCTTTTCTCCAGACTAGATGAACCCAAAGTCCTCAGCTGCTCCTTACAGGACATTCCTTCCAGCCCTCTCACCAGCCTTGTTGTCCTCCTCTGGACGCACTTGAGGACACTGACATCCTTCTTAAATTGTGGGGCCCAGAACTGCACACACAGCACTCAAGGTGAGGCAGCACCAATGCTGAATACAGCAGGATAATCACCTCTTTTGACCGGCTGGTGATACTGTGTTTGATGCACCCCAGGATGGGGTTTGCCCTCTGGGCTGCCAGGGCACACTGCTGACTCGCATCGAGCCTGCTGCCGACCAGCACCCCCAGATCCCTTTCTTGCGGGGCTTCTCTCCAGGCAGTCATCTCCCAGTCTATCCTTGTGCCTGGCGTTACTCCGTCCTAGGTGCAGAATCTGGCATTTGGACTTGTTAAATTTCATCCCATTGATCATTGCCCGGTGTTCCAACCTGTCTCGATCCCTCTGCAAGGCCTCTTGTCCCTCAAGAGAGTCACCAGCAACTCCCAGTGAGGTATCATCAGCAAATTTGCTAATACTGCGTTCAACTCCTGCATCCAGATCGTTGGTCTTGGAATTTTTGAAAAACTTAGTAAACTTCTTTTTTATTGACACCTTGTTATGGGTTTCTGTGGCATGGGGTTTTTTTGGTAGCAGGGGAGGGGCTGCAGGGGTAGCTCCTGTGAGAAGCTGCCAGAAGCTTCCCCAGCTCCAAGTCAGACCTGCCCCTGGCCCCGGCCGAGCCCCTCAGCGGTGCCGGTAGCGCCTCTGGGAGAACAGATTTAAGAAGTAGAACCTGCAGTGAGTAGGGGATTGGAATGTGAGAGAAACAGGAGACTGGAATGTGAGAGAAACCCCTGTGCAGATACCGAGGTCGCTGAAGAAGGAGGGGAGGAGGAGCGGGGAGGAGGGGATGCCCCCGCAGCCCATGGTGGGACGGCAGGCTGTCCCCCCCCAGCCCACGGAGGGGAGCGGGGGAGCAGAGGCCCCCAAAGATGGCCGTGACTCCATGGGAAAGGCCGCGCTGGAGCAGCGTGTGGCTGAAGATCGGCCCGCGGAAAGGACCCACGCCAGGGAGGTTCGGGAAGAAATGAAGCCCGTGGAAAGGACCCAGGCTGGAGAGGTTCGTGAAGGACTGTCTCCTGTGGGAGGGACCCCACGCCGGAGCAGGGGCCGAGTGCGGAGTCCTCCTCCCCCCGAGGAGGAAGGAGCGGCAGAGACCAGGTGTGGGGAGCTGACCCCAACCCCGTCCCCTGCTCCCCTGCGCCGCCGGGGGGAGGAGGTGGAGAGAACCGGGAGTGGGGCTGGGGCGGGAAGGAGGGAGGGCTGGGGGGAAGGTGTTCTAAGGTTTGGGTTTACTTCCTAATATCCTTGTTTTGATTTGATTGGTAGTAAATTAAATTGGTTTTGTTTCCTCCCCAAGTTGAGCCTGTCTTTTGCCCATGACCGTAAGTGGTGAGTGATCCCTCCCAGTCCTTATCTCAACCCACCAGCCTGCCTTTATATTTTCTCCTCATCCCACTGTGGCCGGTGGGGAGGAATGAGCAAGTGGCTGTGTGGTGCTTTGTTACTGGCTAGGCTGAAACCACGACACACCTGAAATGGAAAACACTTGTGCATTTTTTGTCATGATTGTCAGCTACACGTATAGCTAAACTGCCTATTTGTGAGGTGAACCATGAGCAAGTTGTACTACAACAGAATCAGAATAAAATAGTTCTAAAATTTCACATGACTCAAAACCTACTTCTCCCCACTCCAGAAGAAGCATCTTAGTGCTTTTTTAGTTTTCATGGAGAAGTAGACTGTTCTACATTTTGGGGACCCTGAACTCTCCTTGCCTTCAATAGAAATTCAAGTTGTGAAACACCTGTAGATACCAGCATCCTAATCTAAATAAAGCTAAGAAGCATGAGGTCCTTCCACAGATTAAAACCTATGACAAAGCACATCAAATGAGCACTCCCTACTAATACTAACAAACATTGCAGAATATGTTGCAGTATATTTAAACAAATTTTGTATGTTGCAGTCATTATTTTGTTGACCTCACGTTCTTCAGTTCATCAGCTGCCAGTGAAATAACTGTACAATATTTAAGTAACTCTTGAATGATACACAGGTATTCTAGTGTTTGTTAGGGCTTCAGATTAAACCTAGAAGTAAAAAGCTTGCATGCTCTGGCAAAAACAGGAGAGTTATGAATGCAAGAGAAACTAATGTAAAGAATGTAAAAATGCTTCTTTGTAGGCCTACAGACATGACACAGACCCTCCCCCCATCTGGTCCACAGCAGTAATGAGTATTACACAGTCTTTTTAGCGTGCAAGCATGCTCTGTTCTACAGTCCCAAAAGCTCAGCAAGCCAAACCCCTAGAAACAGCTAACATGCAACACTTGCTGAGGTTTTTAGCAAGCAGGGCAGCTTTTTTCCCCCTCTGCACAAAGGATTTGTGAAGACATGTCAACTAAAAAAATTTTAAAAAATGCAAAAAAGCAGATTATTGGTTGTCTCTGCTGACTCTAATAGGTCATTTTGAAAAAAATGTTCAATATTACCGTTGACATTAATTTACCTCGGTCCAGTTGCTCACTGTCCAGTCAGACGGGCACAAGACATCTCTGTTGCATGACAGATGGGTCTTTGGTTTAAGCAGGTGCTGGCACTCTGTGGCAGCCAGTGCCTGCTCATCAGATCCCACTGTCTGGATGCAAAGTACAGTTCGCTTCTTCTGGCCTGTTGGGCCACACGTGGTTGAACATTTCTGCCATTCTCCTGCCCACCATCTGAAAACCAGGGGATAAGAAACAGAAAACAAACCTTCACAAGCACATTAAGGAAAAGGTCAGAGACTACAAGAAAAAGAACCAGTAATTTAAATTCTGGGTTGAGATATATGCTTTTAATGTTAAGTACAGATCACTCAAGCCTTCCGATCTGCCCTGTGCTCCAGTACCAGCCAGTCACTGAAAGATGCCAATTCCCAGACAGCAGTAGGCACCAAGTATTATGTTTCTACAATGCATAAGAATCCACCGAGTAGATGGTCTTTGAAATCCAAATTTGAGGAACTGCTAGCAAGTTTAGTAATCTGTTCACTCTATCCTATTGTTTATCTGCTTATTGCTACCTCAGTGTAGAAAGAATTAAGAAATGAGAATCACTGGAGGGTCTGTAATGACAGCACAGAGGTGGAGAAGGTCCCCTCACACATGTCTATGCAGCCAGTACTGCACAAGTGCTCAAACTGGCCCTGTGTTACCACCAGGAGGGGAAGCAGCAAGACACACAACCCCAAAAACCAGGCTAGTCAGAGCTACGTTGCATGCACCCACGGGGGATCAGTGCTTTGCAGTGCTGTACCTCTGGGCCTAGTCTCTGGGTCTGCACTAGGCTGGACTTTTCTGTACTTCGTTCCTTCATGAAGTAAAAACGAGCCCCTTATGTGTGTCTCTCCGGATTAAAGATAGTCTTCCACAGGGTGCTATGCAATGTTCCACCAAATGAAAAATAAATATTTCCTCTAGTGCATTATTTTCCAATGAGAAACACCTTATCGACAAGAGCCGTCCCCTTTATATTCGGTTTACCTTAGCCTTTCTCCAGCTTCATCCACCTATTTCTTCTTGTGCTGACCCAGAGTAGATCAAATATCTGCATACCTGCCTTCCATGATAAGAAAGGAGGGTAAAAATTTCTGGGTTTCTATTACTGGAGAAGCATTGGCATCAACTGTGACATTTGTCTAAATATTTACCTTTATACTTACAAACCAGAAACAACAAGAAAAGTCTTTTTCCTTCCAGTTTATAGTGCCCTAGGCAAGAACATAGCTCCAAGCTGCTGTACAAAAAATCTGGCCCAGCTGTGAACACTAAGACACAAAAGCTCCTGGACAATATTAAATGTTCCTGAGTTTTGAAGCACATCATGACAAAACCTTATGCTGAAAACAAAACAGGGCTATATTTAGAAAACACCTTTCTAGACAGAAAGGTGGAAAAAATTGGTTTTGGCTTACAACCAACACCATTCTATTGTATTTTTTTCCTTTTAAGGTCAATGAACTTAGTGCAAAATAATCGCATTCTGATAAATACATCAAAATTCAACGTCCAGTTTTATAACAGTTTTTGCTCCTTGCTTTGTCTCCCGTCTTATTGCATTTCTGGCTTCTTCAGTTTGCTGCAAATCCCTCTCCCCTTTCCTCTGTAGTTTCCATGTTCCTTCTCTGTTTCCTGATTAATTTATTCTTTGCTTGCAAATAAGCTGTCACTGATGTGGGAGACACTGATACCTATTACCAATAATTTAAAAAAAAAAAAAAAAAAGACTCAGAGCAATCAAGCTATGCACACAACTCATTTGTGCAACCATCTGGTCTCCTTTGGGGTACCTACACCTACCTTCTTTCTCTTTAGTTACGTATACATACTGCATTTCCTTTTACATTACCCTAGAAGCTTTTTGGGGCACAGACTGTTTTGCTACATGCTCTAGAATGCAGCCCATTGCCGCCACAACCCTGTGTGAGGCCTCTGGACATTGCTGTAATAAAAGAACACATTCTTTTTCTCCTTCTCCTGCCTTTCTTTGGATTGTTTCTTGCTCTTCCAGGCTTCTGCAAACAAAGGAAAACTAACAAGCGGTTAAATAGAAAAAGCGAGTGGACCTCAGAGGAACAGAGCAATAAAAAGGAGAAAAAATGTATTATTGCAACCTGAATCAAGCCATTTCAGGGTGGTTTTCACCTCTTGCATCTTCTTTCCAATTTTATCATCTCTAGTATCTTGTAAATTGCTGATACTTTGGCACAAATGCAACCTGAAGTATCTGAATTGCCCTATTAATTTTAATGGAGCCAGAGCATGTATTTCAAGCTAAAGACATGCTAAGGTGACACCCCCACCCCCATCCCCCTACCATTTTCAAACGGCTCTGAGTGACGGTTCAGCAGTTTGCAGGTTTAAATACCGAACTCCCAGCAATAAATTATCAGAGCTTACTACAGAACCTGTCTTGGTCAGCTGTAATGGTGCGTAATTAACAATTGCACACAAAACGTTTTTAAAAAGTCGCAGAAGAAAGTAAAGTGCTCCAAAGTTAGGAAATCCCAGAATTAAGATTTTGTCCTATTGCACCTTCATGGTCAATCTTAAATTACATTTAGTCATGTAACTTTTTCTATAGAGTTCTTCCTCATTCAGTGCAGGTAACAGATGGTACTATTGAGCCAAGTAGTTAACTGACTTACACCGTGTTTATCATACACACTTCAAAAAACTTGCTCTGACTGAAAGTTTATTCTTATCAGTAATGGGAGTTTTTGATGGTGCATTTTCCTACTTCCATTCTAGGGTACATGCCCATACCTTAAACTCTCAAGCATGAGAAACTTAACATGGAAGCACATGCAATCCTGTCTCTTCATGGTCCCCACTGAGGACTTCTGAACTGCGGCATCCCAGCTGAAGGGGAAGAAAGGCAAAGCAAGGACAGCAGAATATCTACAATCCATTCATCTGTTCTGGTACAGGATGCCCCAAAGCAGGTCCTGGACCACACAGAAGGGAGCAGCACCTGAGTGACTGCTTTGCCAAACTGTCTTTATCTTGGAGCTTCTGCTGTCTCCTCACACTGCAGAGGCATAACCAAAATGGGAGGCGGCTGCTGAGCACACATCCAGAATTGACACAGCAATCTGAGATCCAAATAAGCAACTTCTAAGCTGAAATGATCAATCTGCCGGACCTCCCAACTGTAAGCTAAAGAGTGGAGGGCACTGCCAGACAGACTTAGCTTTGGGCAGGTTATAAACAAGGCTTTCTTTAGATCACACATACATAGAGATGCTTGGCGAAGAAAAGGATATGAGGAACAAAACTAGTAGGTAGCTGTGCTGATTGTGGTGACAGACTGGGACAAGTTGGTGGAAACTGAAGCCTGACGGGAGTCGCCATCCAGTATTTTCTCCTGCCTCTGGTTTCTGATGGCATTTACCACTACAGCAACAGAGTGGTTCTTAAATATTAATGCATCGCCTGGTACCTGCAAAATGACAGGACTGTCTTATCTCCACAGGCAGGCATGGCATGGAAAGATTGTGGTAACAAACAAACAAGCAAGCAAAATACATGATTTGGGTGATTAATTTCTGTGAGCACTAATTTTCCCGAGCCTGTCGAACTAGAGAGCAGTCTGTCTGGTGAAAGCATAACCTCAGTTAGTTTTCAGCTGCAGCTGCAAGTGCTCAGCTCTTCTGCAATCCAGCCTGAGACAGATGTAAGCAGAAAATCTGATTTTCTCAGGTGGCATTCAGCTGCCTTAAATGAGACCCATCTCTTTTCCTCCCATGCTGAGTTTCCAAGGTCTGTAAAATGTAAGGCAGGGCCCAACAGCTTTGTCCATTATATAATCCTCATCTATACCTAGATTATATGTGCCAAATCAGGTGTGGATCCTGTTGAAAAAGTAGTACCATGGGATTTTCGAACCAAAGTTTGCTATATTCATGCCTATGGGGCTGAATGCTCCCACCCTACCACCATATTGTGTCTCACCTAAAGAAAGACAGTATTCTTTCACTATGATTTGTATAGCATCAGACACAGCAGATACCAATAGGGCACTGATTTTCACTCTGTATTATAATAGAAACAAGATTTCCTAATTTTATTAAGTTGTTGGAGTCTACTAAGCAGTCTGGAAGCAGGACAATATAGTAACAGCAGACAAAAAGCAGGAGATCCCAAGTACTTGTAAAATAATCTGTTTATGGTTACTCTGTTCAAGTGGGTAGTCAGGTTAAAAGGGCTTCAGGGAATTGTCTTTACAGGGGAGAGCAAAACTTTTATTCACAACACTATAAATAGTTAAAATCTCACTCTTTTTCTTCAAGTAGTACCTATTAATTTTTCTCATTAACACCTATGGAGCTAAATACCTACCTACCAAAGAAATGTATAACTGGAAACCATATTCCATAGCATAACATGGAAAAAAGAATGCATTTATGCTACAGTCTTGCTCTAATCCTGCTAAGCAGTATCACTTAAGTTTTACATGAGAGTTGTATGACATTTTAACTCTCAACTGTTCAGCCATCTTTATTTCGTTCTGAGTGAATGTGGCATACATGTATTGCAGCATTCTAAATATTTTATTTGTTTTGCTCCTTTTAGTAGAGTCTTTAGATCTACTAAAAGAATCTTTAGATTCTTTTAGTAGAAAGTGTGGGAAAAACAAATGTGGACGAAATCAGCTAATAAACAAGAATGTTAAGACTTGGAGTTCTGAGAAGCCTGTCATTTAAACAGTTTATAATTAAGTTCCTGAAATGGATTAACGAGAGAAGATCTTGTTTGTGAGAATCACAAATATTATACTAATGTTATTCTTTGCATGTAGCTACTGTTTAATAAATTATCTAATTCCGATTTAGTGGTCTAATAGCTAGTTTCGTGGTAGCATGTTTTCCATCAGTGGGATTTGGCAGATCATAGAAGGGAGGGTTATGCAAGATAAGATACTTCTTGTTTAAGATAGGATGTTCCCACAAAGAAAGTGGTTCGCTGTTGGGAAGCGCGAGATCACCTAACAGTTTCAGTCCCGTGGCTACACATACTAACCAAAGGTCCCCTGCAGTGTTGTATTTAACAACACTGTCCTCAACTCTAGCACAGAATTTAGCCACCTCTCTCTAGAGAACACTTGTTCTTCAGCAGCTTCACATGAACTCTCAGTTATGCTGCATCAAGCCATATGGGACAGTCACACCTTCCTCCAACATTCAGATTTTCTTTAGAACCAACAAACAACCAAACTGAACTAAGTCCTGTCTTGCATTTCAGATGGAGATGTGTAACTATCTGTCCAGATTAGAAGTGACACATATGCCACAGAAAGTAAATACCAACTAAATCTCATGCTGGGACTACAGCCTGGAACAGAGACCAGATCTACAAAATGAAGGGCTTGGGAAGGGTCACTGAAATTTACTCTTCACTGCCAACTCTTCCAACAGAAGAACTCAGGGCCACCAACAGAAGCTAGTGAGAGGCAGGTTCAAAATAATTAAAATGAGGTGGTGCTTTGCACAGTAGGCATTAAGCTGTGGAACTTCTTGCAGAGGAAGTTGTATATGATAGAAGTTTTACAAGGTTGCAGAGATAGGCTGGACAAGTATTTGGAAGAGAGGTCCACTGGAGGTTACTGATTAGACAAGACATGAAAGCCTCTGGAAATACCTTGAATTAAAAACAGTTGGAAGCTGGAAGAGTAATTAGATATAATTTATGCTTGCCTTGCCTTTACGCTTCCTTACGCTTATAAGCTCTGCTGGGAGCCAGAACGGAGACTTAGATCCTTGGTCAAACTACTACGGTCACTCTTCTGGTATTAAGAGAAAAATAAATACAGAATGTGACTCTAGAACTAAAAACGTATGGGCTTCCTGCACTGTATTTTGTCAGTACTTTGCTATCCTCAGAAGGGTAACTAGTCCTTTCCTCTGCAGTACAGAATGAGCTTGAGAAGTATCACTCAGGCTGGCAGCATATGAGAGCTTTTCTGCCTGGCCTGCAGAAGAGCTTGGTTCACATGTCACATAATTCTACAATCTGTCCAACAAGGAACAAATTCTGCTCCCTCACTTTCAAGAGCAGGTCTGAATAATTCAGTCACTTAGAACAAACAGGATAAATTGAGCTCATTTGTAACTCTGGAATAAATGGCACAGTTTATACATGCTATAAATAAAAAACATCCCCACACATGTGGGCAGCCTCAGCTCTTAACTAGTCAACTAGCTAGTAAGTTTGATCTACTGTCAACTGATGTCCTAGCAATCTACAAAGAATTATGAAATGCTGGTGGTTTATGCTTTTAACAGTCATTTACAGACGCTGCAAGTGCAAAGATGTAATTCCCAGAGCAGGCATCATACACTGTTGTGAAGATACTTGGAAACAACTAATAAAACCAAGAGCCATGCAGAATTTTTTACATTAAAGCTTCATGAAATTCACTGTCAGCAAATGTAATGTGATACACTTTATGGGAATCATTGTAATGACTTTGATTTGATTCTGATCTAACTAAAATTACTAGGGAAAGACTGGTATACCATTGTGAACAACATGATAAACAATTTCCAAAGACAATGAAAGACAGAAGCAAGATGTTCCAGTACCTAAAGCATGAAACTAAACCCAATATTGATCCCTTCCGGCAAATCTGTGCCTATTTACAGGACCATATTTCTGCTGTCACCTGTAATGTTTGCTGTGGTTAGTCTTCCTTACCTTACTTGCTAAAATGGTAGAACAGAAAAAATAGAGATGAAGAGGAATTAATGTTATGGGAATTGAAAAAAAATGTTTCCCATGTGATCACAGAACAAAGAAAGCTGCACTTTGCTGAAAAGAAAAAATAAGAAGGGACATAATAAAAAGACGCCAAATCGTAAGTGTTATAAAGAAGGTACAATAATTAGAGTTACAGAAGTGGGCATTTCCACTCATCCTCCCTCACAAAAAGAAAAAGTAGTATCAAAAAATACTGAAAAACAGTATCAAAAGGCTTAAAAAAACCTCTCTGCAAGTTAGTTTCTGGAACACACAGTAATACATTATCACTCGAGTTAAGACAGGAATACAATTTTTAAAATAAATAAGAATTTATATGGTTTTCAGGCATACCTGCACCTAAACTGACCAAAAAGAGTATCTATACAGATCAGAAAGCAATCTCTGCCATTTCCAGCACAGACTGCTCAGTAACTTGCACTGGAAACCCCTCAGGGCAGCTAACTCCTTATTTGTCCATTACTGGGTTTCTGCCACATTGCTCTGAAACACTTGGGAGCTCTCACCATGGCAGCCCGTAGACGCCACACTAATCTGGTATTAGAACCAACATTTTCCTTTGAATAAGGCTGCTTGGTATTTTGCATTACCAGAGCCCTCCCATCATCCGTTACCTGGGCGGACAGTCCTTTTCGTAGCATTTCTTTTGTCGCGCATTTGGCTGTGTTGCTGGGTCGCAGAAGGAGTTTTTGATTGCTCCGCTTCCCTTCCGCATGCAGTGGGCAATCTGGCGCCGCACCCCTGCAGGAGAAAGACAAAAAAACCCAGAAGAGTAACCCCTGCAGGTTGGGGATGAGCTGCAGAAATCCTCTAGAATGCGGAGTACACCCTGGTTGTACTCCACATCCGAGAATACAGTAACACCTGTCAAAGTCAGTTCTGCTGAATGTCTGAGCTAAGTCAGGTATGAGCATCCTTTAATCAAGCTGAAAAGGCGTTAAGCAGAGCTCTTTTGGATCAGATAGCTCAAGCAACGAATTAGAAAGCACTTTCCTTAATCTCAATTTAGTTGTCAGCCTCAGAAAAGGCTCCTGCAGGCCCTGAAGCAGGATTGAACAGCAATGAATGGGTCTTGGATTGCTCACAGACACAGCAGCATCACTCTATTCACAACAATATTTTTGCTGATCTTTTCTTTGTACTTCTGGGAAGGCTGTTTAAGTGGAATACAAAATGGGGTATATGAGCAAGACTATAACCCTGTGACTTAATTCTGAATTCCACTTTTAAGAATTTTTGGTACAAATCTTTACTGAAAATGATGATGCTAAAACATAAGGGAGAAAATCTTCTGTTTTCTAAATAACGAATACACAACACTCATCACATAATTTGAGGTAGGTCCCGTCCTGCAAACCCAGTGTAAAAAAAGTATTGCAATATTACAGTTTGAAAGGTTGTAGCTAGGCTGATATAGAGACATTAAAATAGTGGCATTAGGCCGAAACAAATCCCAAAGGACTAAAAAGACTGAAGAAACATGTTTATTAAGTCTTGTAAAATTAATTTACAGCAGTTAGTATGCAGACGGTAGGTCACTGTATCTCTGCGACTTTTATCCTTCTGTGAAGCAAAGGGCCTAAGAGTGCTGTTATTATGGCGTCAGGGATAAGTATTAGGCTACTTTGCAGTATGTTTAGGAATCAAGCTTTTCCTTGCCTCAGACCTCCTAATAACTAGTGTGGGAAACTATCTGGAAGATAAGAACAGTAATCCATAGATAATAATACTTGGGAAATATGAAAATATTCCTCTATACAACATATACTTATGTTCACCTATACAGCAATGTCCCCATATATGGCAATTAAAACATATTTCCTAAAATTTCACGCTAGCATTATGGCTATCTTGCTTTAAGTAATTTTATAGCATTCAATTTTTCTTTCCTCTCCAAAATTTAACAATCTACTTGTAAAAATAAATACAGAAAAAACAGAAGGTCAACTCTAATACTAGGAAATCCAAAGCTAGCAACAGAGATAACTTTTGGTGGGAGAACTGAGCACGGACTGCATGTGTGAAGGTGAGGTTGTAGTCAGATATTACTGAAAAAGGCCTCCACAACACAAGGATATTAAAAACTTTCCATGCGTATTTGGGTCATTCCACAGAAGCAGATGGAAACCTGTATCTCATTTTTATAGCACTATATTGATAGTTTTAAGACATCAGGTCTGTGACACTGAGGAAATGCTATAGCTTTTAAAGTACTTTCAGACTTGCGACTGAGACATACAAGAAAATTACTGGCAACAGTACAGGTTTTGATGACTGTCTCCTCCAGTCATACATGAAGATTACTTTGCTAAAACAAGGATTAGTTTCACCTAGAAGGGAGGATTAAGGGACTGCAGCCCTGTGCTCCCATTAACACTCCTCCCTGAGGCATTCAAGCTCCAGGGTACACGATGTGGAAGTAGCTGCATGACTGCAGCATGGCTGGATGTGGCTCTCCTCTGCCCCTAAGGGACTTCAAGCAGTAGAAAGCTTTTTGGTTTAGTGCAGGACTCCCAGTGAGCAGTGCTCTGTTTTATGCTGTGAAAAATGTAACTGGAATAGTTACAACCTTCCTGCCAGTTGTAAACAAAGCAGTTCACGGAAATATGTTTCTGTCCCTTTCAAAATCATGATATGTTGCTGTTACAGAGGCACATAAGATAAGAATTCCTTTGCTTTAATAAATTTTTTAGTGTCATTTCAGCTGCTGTAATTCACTTTAAAGCCACTATAAACCTTAGCAGAAGTTTTGTTTTGAGGCTGTACATTCTCATAAAACATTTGCTGGTCGCTGGCATCAATAAACTTATTTATTCACACAAACAACTTTTATTATGGAAGTTATGTGAACTCCCACTGCAGTTTCAAAATCTGGAAAGTTTTGGGATGGATGTGTGTATTTAAATAAGCCATAAATGCACAGGTTTTTCTTTATGACTGTATATATTTCAGTTCCAAAGTTGGAAGGAATCCTATATGCATATATTGATACATACATGTGTATGTGTGTATACATGTAATGACATAAAGAAACACAGATTTTTTTTTTCAGCTTGAGCAAGTTGAACTAGAAAACATTGCAAAAGTAGAAAACCAGCCACCTCACACTGACCCTGCCCTACCAAACATTTACACAGTTACATAATTTAAATGTGTAATATTCTATTTAAGTCACAGATTAAAAATTCTAAATATACTTAAAAACTCAGTAAAATTGGGAAACCTAGACACTATTTCTATAGAGCTCTGAGAGAGTAGCTGTTTTCCTCCTTTCACCTCTTTTACTTCTCTCTGACCTCAGTGGTAACTAGTCCATGCTGACAACTGTTTTGCATGCACACAGGTGCTGGCTGTATTCATCAGGACCTTGCCTCTGTGGTCATAATCCCACTGCAAAGATCTTGCTTCTTCCTCTTGAGTGGGAACATCCCATTCCTTTCTGCTCACCTTACCACTCATTGCACTGTAGCCCTTCCCACACCCATGTTTCTTTACACAGAGGCGTACCATCTCGGTTCTGTGAAAAAACCCTACAAATATTTCTGGGAAAAAAAGAGAAACCATGAATGACAACAGTCAGACCAAACAATGGTCTTGATTTCACTAAATCTGCTCAGAGATTGCTTCTACCTCTCTGTGCCACTTCATCCTTAACGCAGGACTTTTCAGATGGGAGGTTGACCCACTCAGCTCCTGATTTTTCACTTAGTTTGCAAAAAAGGTGCCAGTTTAAAATCATTTGGGTGTGGAAGGTTTTTGAAACAGAGATTAGAAATCTGTCAGCTGCATAGCCATCAGTTTGGTCAAAATATAGGCTCAGAACAACAGAAATGAAGGACCAGAAGCAAACATAAAAAATGTGTATGCAAAAGAGCATATTTGTAAAACTAATTTGAACATGTAACTGTCAGTTGTGCATCAAATCAGATACTCTGCAAGGAGTTCACTTCAGTATTTGAATGAACAAATTATATTCAGTGCATGCACAAGTTATGTACACAATACAAGAGCCAACCTTTACATTCTTGGTGTTATAAAACTTAGACCCACAATAGCGAAGGAAAATACCGTGACCTTTGTTTTCTAAAATCAATGCTACAAGTTTAGTACTACATTTCAGTTCAGGAACACCTGGAGGTAATTTTGCAAAGTAGCCCTGATAAGAGTTGTAAAGGATTTAGAGGGCACATAACAATTAACGCCCAAACAAACCTTACAGTTAAGTTCTTTTGCAAAGCTTCGAGTATTTGCCAATTACTGATGTTATCTATGGGGAAGTAAATTGCTGAAGTTGCCTAATATTCTCCCTTCGTTGCAGATGGACTGCGATTTACTCCTTGTTACGTTCTCGAAGCTACTTCTAAGGAACATGATTAAAGCCTTTAGACAAGGAAGAAGGATTTATACTTGTAATTTCTAATTGACCATTATTTAAAGAAAGAATAATGGGTAGTTGGTCTAGAACAAAAGCTCAGTGGGCATTTAAATTAATCTTCCTATAAAAAAGCTTAAGGGCTTTACATGCTGTCTTGACAGTAGGATCTGGAGGGACAGGCTCCTGGCCAGAGGGTGCAGCAGTTTGCAGGATGCTGTGCGGTGTGCGCACATGCTGATTGCAAAGCAATTCCCTTCTGCATAAAGCAAATGGCAGACAGAGTCAAACTGCCCTGCAGCGAAGACAGAACAAGGCTCATGATTTTTACTATAAATTATCCCCTTCAGCATTAGTTTGCCATGAAATGGATCGCTGTGTAATTACCAAACTATTTTCTACATTGCAAACGGGTATCAGGTATTGCAATGTGTTCTCCTTTACCCTGCATGCAGGGTTAGGTATATCTGCTACAGAAAACATTGATTTTTCAGACAATATTTTTTCCCAGTTAAATGGTGTTACTGTAGACTGGCCAGAGCCACTCTTTGAGACTACAAAAGACAGGGGCACATGAAGGAAATGAAAGAAAACATGAGCACATTTGCATCTTCTCTTTCTCAGTTGCAATGGAGTTGGGGAAGGATATGGGTCAGGGCACAGTGTGGTGCTACCTTGAGGCCAAGAATCTTTCAGAAAATATTATTTAGGGAGCTGCCCTGGGTTAATTCGGAGAAGGGACAGCTTCACTCTACAAAGATATTATTCATCACTGGGACTTTTTCCAGGTACATTTCCTTTGGATAAGCAGCTGTATATAGGGCTAAACCCGTATTTTTTCTCTTAGGACAGATGAGGCTTTCATGCATCAGTCCATTCCTGTGCCTGTAGCCCCATTTGTCACTCCCTAACTTAGCTTCACTCTCTTGGCTCCAGAAAGCATTTGCTTGCATTGTCCTGCTGTTTGTGGCTACAAAAGGCCAAACTGTCCTTGGATTTACTACTACCATATTGACCAGTTGTGGTGAGAGGCCCTATGCCGAATCTTTAGGCAGGTCCAGGTTTGCCAAGAGAACAAAATTCTAAGTAAGGATCAATTTCTCCCACTGGCTGTGGCTGTCAAAAGTTAGTTCAATAGTTCACCTTCCTTGGCCCTCCCTTTTATCCTGAAAAACTATTGGTTTATTAGTCACCAAATCATAACTTCAAAACTCCTTGAAGGTTATTTTACTACTACCTTTAGTCTAAATAAATGCAACTTATCTCCTGGACCCCCACTGTAGGCTTGTCTTCAGCAAGACTTGTCATGCAGCACACTAATAGCAGAAGATGATCTTGCCTACTTCAATGCACTTTATCTTAAAAACCTTTCAAAACTCTTCAAATGCCTGAGATTTGGCACAACAGGTCTCTTACTGCCAATGGCAATAAATTCTGAATCTAAACAGAGTGTTCGTTCAGATAAAATCAATCTCATCATTCAAAGCCGGAAAGAAGTCCTGTGGAAGTCAGAGAAGGTGTTACTTAATCCAGCAACATTGGGAACATTCAGTTCTGCTGTTATTCTGCCTCCTAGTGCTGAACTGAACTCAAGGGGGGATCAAACCACAATAATGCATAACCGTGTGAGACTTTCTGGTTCTACATCAACGATCACTACCATGCCGATATTCCCTGCTAAACATAGCAAGACTTTTAGAGTTTCCAAATTTCTATAATGATGGAGAGTTAACGTTTTCCAAATACACCTTCCCTGCTGCTACACCCTTTTTTTATGCAGCAAAGCTCCAGGTATTTTTGCTGATGTGTTTGTGCTCTGATCATCTGGGCATAAACCTGCTATATTACTGCACCAGTGTGGTGCTTAGAAGGGCCAGCTAGCTCAGATTCAGTGCCAAGCTAATATGACAACAGCACAGCTGGTCCACATTCAGACAGCCCAGAGCACCACCAGATTAAGCATCAGGTACCTACAGAACACTGCAGACAGACTAGTATCAGAGCTCCCCTGGTTCAAGTGATGCACTGAAGCTCTGTGCCAGGGTTTCTCTTTTTTCTGGGCAGGGAGTAAGCGACAATACCCTGACTGCATCATTTATTAGCAGATCACATCCTCCTTTAGACCAGTTCGGTTACTTCTATAAATATATGTATGTAAGAGGAAAGAGAGCAAAAGGTCTATTAATTTATTTTCTCCTGTCCATGAAGGAATGTAGAGAACTGGGAAGGCTTCCCTGCCCATTTTGAACTGTGATGCACCTCTTGGTTCCCCTGCAAACTCATGTCAGTAAGTCCACAGTCTTGCCTGAAACATATCATTTCTACTTAAGCAAAGAAAAAGCCAATGAGCTCAAGAAATATTTATTAAGAGCTCAAAGACAGTAAACAGGGGAAGCCACTTACTAAATAAAAACTGAAGAAAACCTCTATCCTGCAGTCCTCTATTTAAGTAATCCATGTGGCAGTTAGAAATCAAAGCCAAGTCACAAAGATCTTTAGCCAGAAGGTAGTACACAGGGTTATAATTCACTTAGTGAGAAACAGTTCTGGGAAAAGCGCAGCTGATGTAAAAAAAACCCAAACCAACACAATAGTCTAATAACACTTCCGCTCCCCCCCCCCTTTTTGTTATCACACTGTTACATTAAAACTATTCACAACTAGGTATGAGAACTAAAACATACAGCATGCAACTAAGCAAAACACTTGTTTTGGGTACCTATGTAAAGAAAATGTTTTGGTTTTTTTCCTGTTAACCAGAAAGAACATGGTGTTTTGTGCTGAGAGGCTCATCTCAAAAAAAACCCCCAAAACCAAACCACATTAATATTTGTACAGACATAATATATGGATGTATAAACATCTCTATAATATGTCCATTATATATATATCAAAATATTTTTTTTAATAATATAGGAATGGTACTGGGATGGGGTAATTTACACTACTCTTCTAAAATTATTCTTTTAATCTTCTAAAATTAAGGCCATACAGTGTCCTTTGTTCAAACCACTGGAAATGCATTATTTCAGTATCTTCCCCAACAGGAAAGATCAAAAAATTGTTACTCCTGTAATCATCACTGCTTCTAGACTCCCAGCTGGATTTGTTACCACATTTGTCTTTTTCTTTCCTTCTGGAAAGTAGTTAAAGAAGGCAATTATCAGAAAATACAGACAACAGCCTAGCATTAGAAAGAGAAAAGGTTTATTTCATATTGTTTGTCCAGTGGCTGTAACATTATCTTCTACTGTTCCGTACTGTTTTCACACAGACGGTCAAAGAACAAGGTTCCCATCCTATCTCCAGGACCTGTCTTCTGTCCAGTGAAACTCAGGCACTAATTCAGACAGAAGGCTGCAGTCTCTTCCCCCCAGGTGCAGACGTCCTTTCACACACAACATTTTTCTTATCTTTTACAAATTATTCTTGCAAAGTATGGGTAAAAACCTTTACTTTTGTAAAGAAACTTTCAGTCTTTTTATCATTATTGTTGGTTTACTGCAAGCATTAACTTTCTCTCATTGATCTGTTAACTGCTTTAAAGAAAGTTTTCCTGCTAGCATTTTCTGTGTGTTACCAAAGGCAAACTTCTAGACCTGTTGTTAATACTACTTCATGGGCGTCATTCTGCTTGTCTGGTTTAATATGCTGCACAGAGCTACCATATAACTGCAGCTGTTCCCAAGCCATTGTACTGAGAGTGGCAGAGACATGTAAGTTCTCAAGACTGATTTAAATAAAGTAATTATTGAGAAATACACAAAAAGCATTGTTGCTTATCAAGGCAGGACAGAAATGAAGACTATTTTTTGTAGTTAACATATTGGAAAGACTCAGTAGGGAAAAAAGAGCAGGTCATAAATTAGTATTGCTGGTAAGTAGGATTAGCGTGAACAATATTGACAATAAATTATGAGGAAAAGAAAATTGTAGTTTTTCATTTTGGTTCACAGAGGTTGAGAATTTCAGGGCAGGTGTTATAAAAACATATTTGGCTTAAATGCTTTAATAACATTTTATTTGAAAGCCAAAGTACATTATTGTAACGATGTGATTTGATTTCCCATCAAATGCAGATTAAAGAATTTACCTCTTTGAGGATGCTGTCTGGATTACTTGAAGATGAGATTTGCCAGTAATGAAGACAAACAGTAACAGAAAAAGTAAGTGAGGAATTACCTCTTCCACAGGTAACACTGCAGGCTGTCCAGTCTCCATACTGCCAAAAATACTCTGGCTCTCCAATCTCATTCTCATGACTTTCTTCTTTACGTACAGTATATTCATAATGGATTCCAGGGTTAGTTTCTTGAAAAAGTAGCTGGAAAAAGAGTGTGGTTTATTTAATTACTTATGATTTTAATAATCTACTGGGCCAAAGCTTTCAAAGCGTGAAACCAGAAGAATCAGCAAGGTTTAAAGCAGCCCATTTTGAAGCCTACTACCAGTTCAGAAAAGCAGACTAGCAAAACTTCCATTTGTGTGCTGACAGTGGGATATGTGTATCTTTCTAAGACAGTTGCTTGCCAAGCACTTTTGCAAGCACAGGTGGGAGTAAGTGGGTCAGCATAATTGGTATGCTATTGACTGTAAGAAAAGATAACGCAAAGTCCATCCAAGGCACTGCCAAATGTGCTGCTGATTAAGAGCTACTGCCTATCACCATTATAATTTCCCTACTCTTCTGAAATAGCTGTTACAAAACAACCACTAGGCCAGAAAACTACAGACTTTATTCAGACACTGCTTTAATAGTATTTTCAGTGTTTCTGGATTAAGAAGGAAAATTCCAATTGAGAAGAGCCACTCAAGAAATTTACCATTTGGCTGATAAGAGTGAGAAAAGAAAAACATCAAGGGATACAACACTTCAGCAATGAACTTCTACTCTTCCTCCTAATCGTTTCCTTGACCTTGTTACTGGAAGTGAAAATTGAGCACCCACTAGATGCGCCTTCTCACCAGACATTCAAAATGTGAAAGTGGCTCCCATCACACCCCTAATACTTCTTTTAATTGCATGGTGGATACACCAGCAAAAAACCCAGGAAAGATACATTCAGAGAACAAAGAGGCAATTTAAAACTATTTTTGCAGAATTAACAGAAGCTGGTTACGTTTAAGTTAGAATCTATAAAGCAACATGAAAGAAACAAAAGGGAGCAACCCCAGTGGATGCTAAATGGATCCATTTCACTTACCATAAGCTATTAATTCATTTTTCTAATGCTGCATTTTCTCACTCAGTGTAAGCTGTCACTTCTGTCAGCCTTCCCTAGCTCTCACTGTTCACAGCCTGACATCAGCTCTCTTTTTGTGATAGTTACTTTTCATGTGGGTCTGGTTGACATCACAGCCACCTGCAGATCTAAGCTGGCAGAAGAGACAAGGAAGTTTGGGCAAAGGACTGACCAACTACAGGTGGCAGGGTCCCTATCCTAGTGGCGCCACTGGATTACACCAGCCTTTAATAATCACCAGACTATGATACTGGACACCTATTTTCAGGCAGGATGGACAACCCTCTCAAGCAAGGTGTTTATTTCTCTCTAAAATAGCTCAGCTGATTTTCACAAGACAGCATGCTAATAGAGTGGTTTATATACAAATGCACATATTTTTCCAGCCTCAGTTACAGAGCCCCAGCACATTCTGCTGCTATCCAAAACCAGCAGGTTCTGCTAGTGATCTCCTATTTACCTGAATCCATATTGATTCATTGGTGGGTCCTGGAGCAGTCAGATTTTCTAGATCCCCTGTTCTGTCATACTGAAATACCGTGCCTGCCACTTTGTATTCACCATTCCACTGGATGATAAAGCCTCCATTCAGGTAATATTTTTCTGGGTCTTTGCTTCGCACAGCAAGGAAATTTCCTGCTTCTGCAACTTCCATGACTTTGATTCCCCTTGCACCTTTTGGAATTAGCCCAATATCAACATATCCTAAGAGACAAGAAAGGTTTATGGAGGTGAACAACAAAAATGTCACTGCATTTTACTTATGCATAAGATTATTACAACATCAGCTTTGCTTGAAAATATATATAAATGTGCTATCACAGAGCTTGTATTTCAGTTAGTTAGTAGTGTGACTTTCCAAGCCAGGTTTTCCAGTATCAGTTGGGGAATATGAATACACATTGTGTTTAGGCAGTAACAGTGGCATTTAGAAGGGATATGGAGGTGAATGACTTTCCGAGCTGCACCAGGGAAAATCTACTCCACAGAAGACCATCAACATCTCCATAACCACACCCAAGGGCTCTGGCATACTGCAATGTGAGTAACCTGGAGAAATGCCAGGGAGTCCCAGCAAGTTAACAGTCTGTTGTGGGAAAGGTCTTTTCAATTTGCAAGGAACTTTTTCATATGTCACCAACGTACAGGTATGTACATAGTTCCATGTACCTTCTCTTGTCATTTAACTTCTCCACGAGTGTTTCCCATCAACAGTCTTGCTACAAAAACCTGAATGTTATTCAAATGCCTCAAATTACTATGATCAGCTGAACACATTTTTATAAACTCGTAAGGAAGTTCAACAGCTCTTCATGTATAAAGTTATCCGTAAAAAGTGATTTTTGGTATGTGTGTTAAGAATGGACCCAGAGCATCTATTACAGAATTTTGTTTGCACGACAGGCAATCTATGACATCAGGCTCTGTGCTTCACACCTTACAGGGTACTGCTATTGCTATTGAACTGTAAAAACAGGAAATTCACATAGAAATTTGAACACAAACTCAGATTGCTTTCTTGCTGTTTCTCCTGGCTGGGCTTTAGAAATTGGATGGATGACAGCTCTACAAGCAGGTGCCCTGGGAGTGTGAGCTGCAGTTTGTGCTGGCTTACTTCAAGATTGGAACATAGGTCGTTCCCCAGTTCTTATCACACACTGCTGAGGTCATGAATTAAATTCTGAGACTCACATCCTGTTCACCTTTCTTGTGAGATAAGCTTATCACCTTTGATTGCTCACTCATGAGTGAGATAAACCACACTGGGCATACTTAAGTGATCTTCAGTATCAACATTCTCCACCTACCAGAAGTACTTAAATGCTGTACAACAACCTGCTGTCGTAAATAAGTGCCCCAAAGTTTTAACATCTGAATTTTCTTTGCAGCTCTTTTGTGGGGTGATAAGTATTGGTTCTAATGTCCTATGTTGCTTATGGTACAAAAAAGGATCTGTCTACTTCAGGCCCTTCCTAATTACATGAATAATATATAATTATGTATGTATTTTTCCAGTTATTAATGTTCAAGAGTGAGAGTTTTCTGGATATCACTTTTTGCAAGTTTCCTAGATTGACTGTGGAAATTCAAACTTTTCAGTCTTTCATATGCCAAGGGAACAACAAAATCTGGAGGATTACTGAACAACTTCTATTTTAGGAAACGAGCGGTCTAGGTCTATTATAAGTAACCAAGTTCTAATGATTCTCCCAAATGTTCTATTCATTTAGTGCAGAGGAGATGTGTTGTGAACACAGTGTGTGATCGTATAACTAAAGACTTGATTAGAAGGCATACTCACAAGTGGGCCAAATTAACACAGCATGGGAAATCTTAATTGTGTCACGTCCTGAGAGTTTGGCTTTGCAATGTCGGTGTCCTTTTCCAGCAGGTTTTTTTTTTCAGAAGTAATTAGAGTAACATTTGTTCAAAACACAAAATATAAAACCAATAAACCATAATTTTCTTTCTGTTGAAATAAAAATTTGTGTCCTCTCAAGTTTTGCATAATTGTTTTTGTCTGAATCACCTGCTGTTGCTCATAAACCTGATTTTAAATGTATTGCAACTGTCTGGTGATAGATGTTACCATTTGGTCAATGCATCATACTCCCTTCTCCCTGGCCCTCCCTTTTTTGACTAGCTAAATTACCTCCTGATTTCCCAGAACCTCAGACTAATTTCCAATGAATGTTATCTGCTTTCGAAAGCAAAGCTAATCACCAGCAAGCTTTTGAGTTTGTCACTCAACATAATAAATTTTCGTTTAAAAATGATGTGGATTTAATGTGTTTATATAATTGTTCCTAGTTATACGGTTTCATCTGATAAGGATCTAGAGATCTGAGATTCAATAACAGTCAAAATGTCACCTGTCTAACCTACATGCTACGCTCATTAAATCCTGGAGCATCCATACTGTGGGTGCTACCACACACTCATGAAATGGCAACTCTCAGATGCTATTAATCTTTCCCTTTTTAATTAAAATTAAATCCATATGCTCCAAACAGATGAGAGTACAACATGAATAAATTCATGCAACCCTTGTTGTAGGCACAGCTCTAGCAGGACTGAAGAGCTTGTTTCTCTTCTCCTATTGCTGAGAGAGAGGAGTAATTTCACTCAGGTGGTTAGCACAGTATTGCAGGTCAGATGATAATCAATCTCCTTACCACAACAGCTCCCATCCTGCTCTCCAGTTTGTTGTACCTGTGAGGTTCTCTCTCTTAAAAATACATGCTCCTGAGGCACGATTTTCCTCTAAGCCAGGCTCTAGGCACTACCACAAGAATATTACATGGAAGACAGCACAGGATTCTGGTGGCATGTTGGGTTTGCAAGTCAAGGTACAGTTGCATACAGCCTTCTCATGGAATAGAGGGAGCACTGCAGTGTGTGATGGTAATGGGAAAAAAATTGTAGTCTAGAAACAGACTCCTAAGCGATGATCCAGGAGACCTTCCAGTCTCTGAGATAAATAACTGCACCATGGCTATGTCCAGCCTCCATCTTAGGGATCTGATCCTCACAACCTCATTCCCCCTTTTTGTTGTCCATTTACTCTACACTCCCTGCACTTGACACAGTCCTAAACCCCTGCCCCTTGTGCCTCAGCCTTTCTCCTACTCCAATGCTTCTCCTCATCCAGCAGCGCCATTTATTCTCCTTCCAAAAGAGTTTGCACACCTTGCAAACGTTCTGCTATGCACAATACTCTTTCACAGCCATCACAACAACTTCTAATGGAATCCATTATACAGACAATGCTGCCATTCTTGCAGCTGTGTTGGGAGCCCCTGGACTGCTATTCCCATTTTGCATCCACAGGAATGAATTTTAAAGAAAATCCAAGTAATAATACAGATCTTAAAACTTTTCTTTCTGAACATGAGGTGGTAAGACTTCAGGTAAAACTGATCACCCTGCCGTGCAGTGAAAGGCTGAATTACTAAAACTCTTTCCTAGCATTTCATTAGTCTGGCCTGGCAACTTAAGTCAACTTGCAGACAGAATACACACTGCTGCAGCACCAGATCCAAGAAAGGCCCTGCTTGACTCAGGTTCTGAATAAAGCTTTAAATCAAAATATATTAGCTTTAATTTTCTATTTCTCAGTGCCATTAAACATAGAAAAAACTCTTCAAATCTTCCTTGCCAGTGACTGGCAGCATGCTTTGGTCCAGTTTTGTTATCTATACTGAATTTATGAGCCTGAAGTCTTTATATTTACATAAACTGTTCAGTAGCCACTCTGACGTAAATCTGTACTGCAAGACAGAATACCACAGTACTTGTCAGAGACAAAAAGAATCCAGATATTGTGAACAAAACCATTTCCCTATTCTCAGTAAGCATCAGTAAGCACCTGTAAACATCAGCAAGAACCACATGCTGTCTTAAAAGCTGAAGAGCCCACCAACCTCTGCCTTTCCTGACACTTTTTCTTATTATATCTGCAATGGAGTCAATGTCTGTAGAAGACAAAGAATCTGCAGAATCAATCAATTTTTTGCTAAATCTAAAGAAAGCAATGAAGTAATTTTACTTAACACTCAGTATCCCTCAGCATTATCTGTCAGTGAGGCGTATTGATTCTTGGGGCATGAAAAACTAAGAGAAGATAAAACACAAAATGAATTTAAATAAAATAAGAGGTACTTATTCTCCCATGTGTTACAGTACTGGACCCTTTTGGTAAAACTGTTATTTGAAAATAAACTTCACATCATCTGCAGCCTTGGAAAACCCAGACACAGCCAAAGGCAGAGTGAATTTTAGAGTAGCAGAAGCAAAAGATCAGAGGCTGGAGGATTACTGTAGTATTGGAGGAGAGGAAGCTCTAGATTGTCCTTTCTAAGTCTCACATGCATATACAGCTTGCACTGCTGCATAGTTGCAGGCATCTTCACAGCTAACCTGTGGGATACGGAGTAGAGGAAAGCCCATCCAAGTACACAGTACAGAAAAAAACCTGAAATAATGAAAGTGCTTTTCCCTCAAACTTTGGAAAATCTTATCAAACCAGCTCTAAATTATTAGCACAAATCATATTTGTGCAAATCAGAATTATTTTATGAAAAAACCACAAACACAAAAGCCAGCCAAAGACACACCTCACCGCAGTTTCTCCCTCCTCACTAGCATGGTAACAATTATTGCTCTTGAGACTTCTCATCTCTGCATCAGCCTCTTTCTTCAGCTGCAGACCTTGCTCTAAGCATACTCTCCAGTGCACAATCGTCTCACCTCTCCCCTTCCTGTGCTGATTTCCCATTCAAAGCTGTTCACCCTGGCTGTCGCTTCCATCTCCAGCTCACCGCCATGGTTGTCATTCAGTTTCAGTCTCCCACTCCCTCTTCTACACTCTCTGGCTCCCCTTCATCCCACACAAGGCAACTTAAAGCCTGAATGTCCCAGTGCCATCAGTGAAGAAAGGCTCAGTCCTCTGAGTGCTGATTCAGATCACCTTAACCCTGCAGGGAGTTACCTTTCTCCCCTTTAAAGCCAGAGGCATCCCACAGAAAATTTCTGAGCAACCAAAAGTGCAAAGTTCTGCATGGGGAAGAGGTGGCACATAGTCACCAGGAGCCAATGGTATCAGATTTATGACACTTAGAAATGAATCCACAAACCACTCACTCCAGCATTTGCTTGGTGCTTTACACTGTCCAGAGATTTGGTCCAGATTTTCCAAGGTGGAAAATTACATTCATTTTGTAAATGCACTTTCTATTTTGGGTTTTATTATTATCTGCGTAACTTGCGTAGAACTTGTTGGTCTCTGACATAATTTTCATTAGAGAAGGTGAACTTGAAAAGCACAGACCACAGATCTTTTCTGGCAGAAGCATGATTCACTGTGAAACATCCATTTACAATTTCCTACGAAGATCGATCACTCAGTTTGCAATGAGAAGCACTTAATCCTTTTTATGTAGAGAAATGACTTCACCAACTTAAGAGTTTAAAAGAAGAACCCGTTTTACCAAATCCTTCACTTTGATTAAACATCATCTTCACTGTACGACAAGCAGAGCCGTCTCCCAGGCAAACTCCACACTGGTCTTCAGTTGCGTTGGAATTTATCTCATAATCACAGCCAACAGTCTAGAAGGAAAAACAGTTTCAGAATAAATGTGGCCTCCACAATGAAATACTCAGAGCTCATGTATCACTGCCTTCAGTGTACTCTGCTCTCATAAGAAGGGGAAGAATCATTTTTGTGGAAGAGTAAATATCCTATATGAACAAATTAATAGTAGAGATTGTTATACCTAGGTCAAACTCATGTGTATTATATGAACGTGAAGAACAAACAAACAAACAAGCAACAACCATCACCAGGTCATGAAACATATAGTAGTGACCAGTTACTTGAGATGGAAACATGCCACCCAAATGGCCTCAACATATAGGACTGGCCAATACATCTAGGATTTGTGTCTGCTTTCTTATGTCATAGAAGCATCCACGGATTCCCAGCAATACAATGCAGTAACATAACTGAAATCTCTGTGTTAGCTTTTTGTGGCCGTCAGACAGTGCAGAACCTCTACTGCAGTCAAACCCCCTGGCACAGAGAAATCAAAGAGAAACTCTCCAGCAGACATGAAGTTTTACACCCATGACAGCTGCTTTTCCACCTTGCCAGCATGGGGGAATGTGTCAAGATAAAGTTCTAGTAAAGACCAATTTTCCAGTTCATGCTTGCTACAAGGAGAAAGTGAGAGAAAAATTTATTCATAATGAGTCAGGACAAAACTTCTTCCTTGCCCAAACCAAAAATTCTGTGCATTAATGCCTTTAAACTTCAAGAAGATCTTTATTTGGTTTTAGGGTGGTTTTTGCCTCTCTTTAAAAACTAGCAAGGTTGCAGAACACAACCTAATGTCCAACACTTAATGGCTGTTAACAGTATCTAAGATATCTGAAGGCCTGTGATTTAGATGAATCGCCACAAGTCTGGTAGTACTTAAAGTTTTTCTCGGCTGATTTCTCTCAAAATAAGCTTTCAGGTGCGATACCTACCAACTTCTCTAAAACCCTCTTGATGTATGAAAATCTGGGTATCCCCTCTTTTGATTTTGATCTTATTTTACTTTCAGTACATCAGCTACTGTAATCTTCTGTAAGCTTCTGACAGGAAAATCCATTCATTAGACTAATCTAGGTGTAAAGGTTCCTCCATTCTCTAATATTTTCCTGTCATTTTCAGCTCAAGAAACATCTGAACTTTTCCTCTATGCACCAGTGATTTAATGAACAGCTAGAGAAGCTGCAAAAACAGAAGCAAGGAAGGGCCTCAAACTACAAAGTGTTAAACCACCTTGCATTCTTACAGAGGATTGAAAAAAGACTCATCCATCACTTAATGCCAACACTTAGCCAGCACCTTTGATACCTGCTCTGAAAAACAATGGCCATGCCAAAAGGTTCTGCAGCAGCCTCAGCTTCCCTCTCCTTTCAGTGAAGGCTACTTTCAAGAAAGGGAAGGTTTTGTAATGTCCTTCACACAGACAGATCTCGGCACCAAGGACCATGTTTATGAGCAGTACAGAATGCTACAGAGATAAGTACACATTAAGAAGGTGACTACATTTTTGCCTCCAAGCATGCAGCTATTTGACCAAGGATGGATTTAATGAAGTATTCAAAGCACACAGACGCCGCTGCGCTAAGTGCAGGATGTTTCTTTGTCTTGCCAAGAGTTCAGATCTGACTCTTCACCTGCAACCTACAGATGCACTGCAGTTTATATTTAACACTTCCTATGAATGTAAAGAGGTAGGTGTGTAGCTGTTTTCTTAAAGAGATGCATTCTGCAGTATATTTACTGTACTATCAGTACATTTGTTAATCACCTACATACAGTTAGTAAAATCTTTGTTATCAGGTGTATTATTAGACCAGAGGAGTAACCAGCCTCTATGGGGAGTCCTGAAAGTTGAAGTTTATTTCCTGTTCTATGCATATATTCACTATTAAACAGAAAGTTGGGGAAAATCTGGAAATGGAACCCTTGCACTTCAAGTTCTGCTACTTCTTAAAAAAAATGACTTGTCTTCAAATTGTATAATTTTTGCCAAATTAGCATTTTCTGGTTGAAAATGGGTGTTCTTGAAAAGGCTTCTGTTCACCTTTATTTACTGTTCATGCTTGTTTGAGTGGTTGCACCCAGAAATAATTTATCTAGTTCAGGATGTCAGTCAGATATTTTGAAATGAACAACACTGAGCATATGTCCCTTGTGAGTACTGTGCAGTGTAAAAACCCCCAAACACTGAACAAATTAGTCCTGAACAACTGCACTGGTACTAGCAAATGAGTCTGGTAGCAGCACCATAGTATCATCACTTTCCTGCCTTTGGGGTGCCAACTAGTGTCTCTGTGTGGGCTGTACTCTTTATCAGCTCAGTCAAAATCAGCTCATATCCTTCCCACTTGGCCACACATCTCCTTTAGCAACACATCCATGGCATCAAAATATGACATTGCTATGATATGACGGAATGCCTTTGTCCCTTTCAGTTGTAACCACAGAAGCTTGTATTTTGTTTTTCCTCTGATACCTGAAACACAGTATCTGATCAGACATCACAGTCTTACCTATACATGCAGTAGGGTGAGGTGCAGGGATCCCCAATAATGAGGCACTGCAGACAACAGCAGCAGGGCAGGCAATTTTCTGTGTCACAGTAAATAAAGCCTTATCTTTATTCCTTAGGTCTGGGGGCTGCTGGTGGTGCAATGACCTTCATATCTAGCAACAGGGCCTCATCTTACAAGGCCATTAATGACCACCACAAAGTGTATATTCTCATGTGTCAGAATAAACAGCTCCAGCAGTTATTCATTCTAAGTACATTTACATGAACTTTAATTTCCAGGCCGTGTTTCACTTTCCTGTTCCAGTGAATATCACATTATTTTTGTCATCCATTAGATTAATTTCTAGATGCTTTCTCCTCCCTTTTACTTGCTTTCATCATTCTTCTGGTTCTTTTAGATACACAGTAGCCATATTTTCTAAAACTGCCTTAAATAATGTGCCTCAAATTTCTGCCAAATTGCCTGTTAAAAGGGATCTGGAGACTAAATGCAGGTTACAGAACAAGAACAAAATCAGCAGCAATTAGGCTCTGATCCTTTTGCACATGCATGTCCTTGTGCACCCCCTGCCAACGAAACATGGTGTGCTACAGCAACCACTGTGTGCCATAGCATGGTGCAGCGCAAATTAGCACCCCTTCATGCAGCCCTTTGCCATTGCACCATTCACCAAGAGCCTTTTTGACACACCTGAGACTAGCTTTATTTCTGGTCCCAGCACACAGTGCAGAGGCAGAAATAATGACCTGAATTTCCTGACTGTATTACAGGAAGGAGAAATAATTTCCTTCCTGCTGCTCAGTGACTAAAGGGAAAACAGCCAGAGTTATTACCCTTTTGCCACTTCCAGAGGGAGTGACTTTCACATCCCATTGGCAGCAGGGGGGCAGATAAAAAAATCCTTGCTGTCGCTGAAGGCTACGACCTGGATATCAAAGTTACGTGGATGCTACATTGTCCTTTTAAGCTCTTCCTTCCATTTGTCTTCCCCACTGATGTCCAAATAAAGAAATCATGTTCATGTCATGTTGGCCATGACATTGCCTTGAATGCAGAGAAATGTGTCCCGATGTGCCTATTTCTCTTATAATTTGTCTAGATGGGTCTGAATCAATGTCCTGTCAGGCTAGCAGTGGGAGAAGACTGAATCATAGTGAGAGGTATAGTAAAGCTACTACAAAAATCTCTGAGATGTGTAATATGCTTTTCAGCAAGATAAAAAACCACCTTCCTCCCTAGTATTACACAGCTGTGTAATTCTCCAATACAACGTTAGTCTCTCAACATAACAATTGTGAATTACCACAGAGAACAGCTCACAGACTTGCATGACTGAAGGTCATTTAAGCCTATTAAAATTCTGTGCAGGAGATGAATGCCTGTTAGAAACAGCAGAGATGCCAGGTCCTCCACCCTCAGCATCTGCACACTCTCAGTGCATACACCATGTAAGCCTTCACTTTTAGATGATGCCATGGCTTGTATTTGACCAAACTTCTCAGTCATGTATGTATCACTGCTCAAACAACATACTCTGGTGGCAATATCTTTGCTTATTAAGACTGAGGCAGCAACTGACTGCTCTAGCAAGAATTAAGAGTGCACTTGTGATGTATAATTTAAAACACAGAAAGACAGGATATGTGTTTTAAAGATCTTCTGAATAAAGGGAAAAAAGTGACACTCAAAGGATGAGCATGGAGGAATATGGTTAAATAGCAAACTAGTCATGGTATATCTTGATGATTTTAGATTAAATTCCTGACAGGCCTTGTTGACTCCCTCTCCTTGAAGCTGTTTATAAGTCAGACATCATGACTGGAAGAGGGTCTAAGAAGGTACCTGGAGGAAGGCCAGGCTACGTGCAAATACAATAAAAGGATTAAGGGGACCACATCTCTCATCTCCTTATTAGCACCACCTGGAACAAAACATGGTTGCAACTGCAGGCACATAGCTTTGAGATCCCCCTTTGCAGCCACTGGTTCCAGCACTGAGAGATTTAACACCATTACATGTGTTTAGGGAACTCCTCTTCTGCGTAACAAAGCTGAGAGAGTACCCATCTATTTTATATGCCAGGCCCTCAAATGAGATAACAATTCTAGCTTGTCTTTGAATTGACAAGGCAAGTTCTAAAGGAATACCATACCAACACCTCAACAGTGAGGATCCTTTCTGCACTGAGGCGTAGGCAGCACTTCGAAAAAATTAAGACCCATGTACTGGACAAATTGCAAGGGCCAAGTGAATCAGCACTAGTGTCTGTCTGTACTTACTTCCCACTCACACTTTATGGCTTTTCCAAGGTGGCTAGGAAAGCACCCGGTATACCTCAGGTAGCTAAAATGAGGCATCTCAGTCTACACTTAGCCATCAGGGTAAGACCAATTTCTCTGATCGCTCTGAACAAAACCATGGCAAACTGCAAAATCAGGTTGAAATCAGCTGAATTTAGGAGATTAAATCCTTGATTGAGTCTATCTTGTTTTGACATATCCACTACAAAAACTCTGAACTTGGTTGTTAAAAAATAGCTCCTCTGCACACCAAACACATGAGTGATATGGACAGTGGATCTAATGTACAACATCTCACCATTTTAATTTTTTGCTCAATTTCAGACCTAAATGAAGTGTTACTTTAGTACTCAGAACAAAGGTGAAGTGTTTTTTTGAGATATAGTACCGAAGACCAGAACAGGGCTTTAAGAGACATCACCACTAATGTTTGTGCACTCCTTTTTCACATCATTAGCAACACATTGCAATCAGAGTACAAGAATGATGTACCAGACTAATTATATTAAATGCATTTCCAGGTTTATTCACTGTGACCTGTAATGTATGTATTGTGTTTAACTAGCTAGACTAAAATACTAGTGAATTATATGGAGATACTTGAAAAAGCTTCTCCTCAAGTGTTATGTTGGGTACCTATTTCAGATAAAAGAACACTGCCTTTCAGAAATGTGAGCCATTTGGGTTACCTATTCATCATTTGGGCTCATTTGTGGCAGTTGCATGATTACATTGTTCACTCTGTGATTCTGACTCCAATTAAATCTGTTAGAAGATGTGAAGTAGTAGTCAACATGTGAAATGCTGGCAAAACTGTATTTATGATAGCAGCAGTACCTTGGAGGAAATTTTCTAGGAAGGCTTTGAGTCCCCAGAACTATTAATGCTAAAGTATATCTAGTATCTACAAACTGCAATCAGAATTAGCTTTGGTTTCACCTCTGATCTATTGCTTCTGATGAATGAAGTTTTGTAATTTCTAAAATAGGTATGAATTTGAACTGTCACAGGCAAGATTCAATACTGAAAGCATATGGAAACTAAAATTAACCACAGTGATCCCAGCCCATTTGGGCTGCAAATCAGAAAATGAAAGTGTAACTTCACAAAGACAGCCTTCTGAGTTTAGCACTTGGCCACTTCCAAGTAAAGGTCAAAAGCACTGATACAGTATGCAACATTTACTACATGTTTCAATAGCTAAAGATGTGTTTCCATCTGGTTTGAACTGCTCAAGGCCAGGTCAGGTCTTTCACCATCACAGTTAAAAGACCCGTCTCTGAGCAAATTCAAGCAGAATCTCTTCACTGTGTATTTGAGCAGGGTCTTGGTAACTCGCTTTCACAAATGCATGTCCTGCAAGGAAAGCTTAAAACAAATCGTTTGAGGCACTGGCATTCTACTAAAATAGAAAGTCTTCAGAGAGGGTATGCCAATGACCTATTAAAAATGTGGAGCTTCCATCATTAGAAGTCTTTAAGAAAAAAATGTGAAAAATGTCAAAAGAGGAGCATGGTTCTGTAAAGGGATGAAACAGATGATTTCTTGAAGTCCCTTCTAGTTGCATTTTTATATGATTCCATGACTTAGGACATACAATCCCAAGCTCCCTACAGGGAGCTAATGTAGTTTCCACAAGACACCAAGTCCTGCTTTTGCTTGCAAAGATGTTAAAAGCAAAAAACCTATCAGGCTTCAAAGGGGTACAGGACACAAATCCCCAGTTCAAAGAAATAAACTGTAGTTGTAAATACATCCCCTACAAATAAAGTACTCATTTTATTTGTGAGAAATTCACTAAAACCCATGCTAAGACTGTGGGTGTTACAGCATTTACAGAACACACTTTCAAATGCCACACACACACATCATCCTGGAAACCTACTATCAACATGTCGAATACGCAGAGAACTTTATACTTACTCTTCAATAAACAGAACATTATTGGGCCATATACTCTGTGTTTGCCCACTATCTCATTGTACAGCATTATTCAATTTACTATTGTAAATTAAAATAATTTTTACTGCCCTCAAGTGCAAACGTCTGATCCTATTACAAGTCAGTTCAGAACTGCTACATAATGTGTAATGTTAAATTGCATCTTCACAAAAAAAACCCACAGAGAGGGGTGGCACCAATTACAACCCTAAAGCTACAATCCTTTGTGAAAACATCTCATCAGAAACAAACAGATTTTCTTAAATTGATGTTTTAAAATAGCAGAAGAAGAAGAGAGACGTTAAAAGGTACCAAAAGTAATTAGCATTCAGTCTAACGGTTTTATTAAAAAGGATGGAAATGACTCTTGCACCTACTTGGAAAAGCTGTTTCTATAAACTTGTTTCGCTGATCATTAAAAATGTGGTAAATTGGGGTATTTGGCCTTGATCCTCAAAAAAAGTTTGTTAAACATTTTCCCATAACTTTTTAAAATTGTAGAGAAAGAAACATGCAAACATACCCAATACCTTACACATGCCATTAATACAGATATCTCGGCTGTGCCTTCCTTCAAAGCAAGGAGTACCATCAGTGACTGCATCAAGCATCTTCTCTGAAAAATGGCCATCTACTGGGCGACAGTGGAGCTCACAGGGGTTTGCTGGAAGGAAAACAAAGATACTTTCTCAGAGAATACTTCAGCAGGACATTGAACTGCAATGCACAGGGAATGACAGTATGTCTTTTCTGCACCATCCACTCACTTTCCCTGGCATTTGACAGAAATGGCCTAATTAGAAACAGTTAGCAGAGCCAGGGTCATACTGCTGACAGAGTGACATGGGCCTGATAAATGCCACTTGTGGACTTCTAGGAAGCAGCTGGAGGCTGGTGCCCTCATGCCTCTATGCTCTCCATTAACAGCCAGCTGGCTGAGTCAAGCAGTAATGAGGCCATCAGCTGTGATGGAGAAAGGGATGGGAAACCAGCAAAACCAGCTGTCATTAGTGAGAGGAAAGGAGGAATCTGGGGGTGAGATTGCTAAGGACACTGCCAAGCAACAGTCTTCCACCAGCTGATGACCGAGTGATTTCAGAGATAATTTATAACTGCTCATCACTGCTGCCAGCCTCTCTCAGAGAGCAGTCAAATGGTTGCTTCTGATCTTCTGCATGTCAGTAGGTTGTCACATCACTGCTTATTTTCAGCTACTCACTGGCACTTAATAAATTATTTCAAACACTGGACTTCTTTTCTGCTTGTCAACTTATGAAATGGGGATAATATTGGCAGGTCTGACAGACCCAGGCTGTTCTTGGATAGATGTGCACAGAATCAACAGGGAAGAGAAAAGCTGTAGCAAAAGCAATCTGTGGGTCTCTGAAAGAAGATTTTCTGCAATGGACCAGCCTTAGTCTATTCCATCCATGGAGTAAGAAGAACCAAACATACACTGCCTTGCCTCATAGACACTGGCCCTTGGGAATGGGAAATTTCAAAACGCAGGCTTCAGAGAGTCAAAGGACACAAGTTTGATAAACATGTTGTGTACACGGAAGATGAGTTAGAACTGAAACCATGGTCAAAGCAAAGACAGATATAATCCCTGCTCTTATACCAGTCCCTGGAAATCCTCCAGCAGAGCCAGAGCTATCTGACCAAAAAAAAAAATAAATTATCCACTGTCTCATTGATGAGGGACAGCAACAGAGGACCCGTCTTCTGGTTGGGTTGTGGTCTATTCCAAGACCCCAGTCTAGCCAGGTGCTAAAGCAATTTCTTCATGCTCAGCAAGGTGAAATGCTGTGCTAAGCAAAGCAGTGGGCCTTAAAACTGCCAGTCAGTAGGCACTTCAAGGCACCATTATTGAGCCATTTTAATACAATCTCCCTGTGTGCTGTAGAGGTGCCTCTGCTGAGTGACAGTTTCATCCTGTGCCTGACAGAGCTGACAAAAGCCACTCCCTTGGTCTCTGAGGGATGCACAGTAACTATAAATCTTCTACATCCTGGCTGATGAATGTCTTTCTCCCTCTTCCTCCTTTGCTGACCTGAGTTGTGTCATACAAAGAACCGTGTTTAAAATCAGAGGAATTTCTAGTAATGAAATTCAAACTTCTGGTAACGCAAAGAAACGAAATATTTTCCTACAAAAGAGTTTATTCTTTTGAAGGGGGAAATTCGCTCTCATTGCTCTGGTTTGTACAGCACCAATGTATACACAATACCACGCAGTGCACAAATGTGACAGCAGCTCCTGCCCCCAAAGTGCTTGCAGCTTAAGGACTGAATCCTACACAGCCTGAGCTTTAAAACTGTGAATCTCATTCACGTAAACAGGATCTCTGCAGAACTGGGATCCAAAAAATAAAGAAAAGGATACTAAATGAAATCCAAAACCTTAACAAGGAGTTTTGTGTTTTCCCTCTTTTCAGTAGAGCTAAAATGGCATCTTAGGCCTGACAACAATGTTGTGCTTGTGGTTTCTCAAAGATGCCTTCAGGAAAGGCAATAGAGTGATTAGAGGCAGAGGACACACATGGACCAAGGTTATAAAACTGGTGGAATTCAAGGTGATGCAAATCATGTTCAAGATTATCAACAGAGATGAGGCTACAAAAGAGTCTCAGGCAAGAACATAAAGTTTGTAATCCTCATCAGCCCTCAAGCCCCTCTGTGAAAACTGCCAGCCATAACATCCATCAGTTGTTCTGGTAAAAGCTGTTGTGATAAGTGATACAAGTAATTTTATTTCTATCTGCAGAAATCTTTTTCTGGCCATGTGGCTAATTTGACTACTTTAGTGCTCTAAGTTTTGTTCCACCTTGCTTACCTTCTCAATGCACCATTTTTTAAACACATAGCACAATACCCTTAAAACAGGAGAATCCCAGAATCCCAGCTAGTCTCTTACCTGCTCAGAATCTATCTTGACAGACAGAGACTTTGCAGAAAGCCATTTCACCTTTTACATTGTTTGTAATGAAATATGTAGAGCAGCAGTTTGCTGTCTGTACCTCCTCCCTAGTTGTGTGTAACAAGCAAGATGGTATCCAATTTCACTTCAGAAATCCCTGAGCACGAAAAAGCAGGCAGTGCCGACTGCGGACATATTCCTGACATAACTATGATGCTTTAAGTATATAACTCAGAAAAAGTTTGTAGAGAAAGATAACTCCCTTACTAAGACAAAATAAAAAATGAAAATAAATAACAAGCAAACTTTCAGACTTGCAAAGGTTCATGATTCAAAGAAGGGCTTTCTAGGCATGAAAGCTTTCCTGGTGTTCCTAACTGTAGTAACCAATGTAAAATTAGATCCTACTTGTACCCACAAATTCTGTATTGCTTTTCTTCCTATCAGTTTTCTAGTGAGCCCCACTGGAAATGAGAAGATATTGCTCCCTCCACACAAACTCAATCCTATCCAATATTTATACTCCTGCTATCATTCTTCAAGTTATTTTGCTATTTCATCTGCAAAGAAGGCTGGTTAGGGCACCACTGAGGAAATTATCCTAGCATTGTTATTAGCCATTCATTTTCTGAAATTATTTACTTATCTATCATTATTTTTTACAGCTGAGCTCAGGGACCTGACAAAAGATCAGGGCTCCACTATTCTAGGACTGTAAACAAACTGTACCAGAATCAGCCACTGTCCTCAAGAAGTCTAACATTTTAAACACGAAACAGAGACTGATGTAGACAGTACTTTCATCTCCTATTTTCAGTTGGGGAACTGACACACAGGGAAAATAAATACTTTTCCAAAAACGATGGAAGAACTTCAAAGCAAAGACTGGCATTGAATTCAGATTTTCTAAATCTTATTCCAGTCCTGAAAATCTAAAAAGACTAAACTGAGATCAGTATAAGCACTAGGGTTGCTCAGAAGGAACGCAATAAAGCAGCTGGTTTAGTTTCAGTTACTTCAGCAAATTTGATTAATTCATAATGAGACTTTAACAAAAAGGCTGTCATCTTAGTAATTTTTAGGCCAAAATATACAGAAATTCTTGCAATCCAGCATATGCATGAACTACTAGATCCAATCTGTGAACACTCACTAATGACCATGTTCACACAATCCTTGTTCAGAAAAAGCACACTGAATTCCCATTTAAACAGAGCTGATTTCTGCCTGCATAAAGCCTATAGGATTTTACTCATCCTTCCACACCAAAATAGGATCAAAGCCACTTAGCCTGCTCCTGCTTAGATTGTATTTATATCTACAATGATAATATTAACTCCTTAAACGCTCTAGGTAACCTGTTCTAAAGTTTAACCACCTATATGGCAATGAAGATTTCTTAACATGCAACCTGAAGTTTCTTCATGCTGTTTTGGCTGTTTCTGCTTGTCCTGCCTTTCATGGACATGAAGAACTGTCAGATCCATCTCTCTCTGGGGATTCCTGTACTGCTTGTGTGGAGGGGATGGGACACTGCAGTATGATGTACAGTGACAGAAAACTTGAAGCCAAATCCAAGTTTGAAAGCAGAAGAGCTACATTCAAACTAAGCTGATAAGACCACAGGGTCCTGCTTTTCAAAGTCAGTTAACAAGGGCACAGAAGAGCTTGGATGTCAACAGCTTCTACTGGACCCGAGCACAACACTGCAAGGAGCCATGCAGTCTTGCTAGCCTGTTATCTCTATTAGCTCAGGGATATGCATGCTAAATACTCTTAGAAAGTCTCTTCAGGTAGTTGGCATTTAACTCACTCCATCTTCTCTCTTCTAGAGCAAAACTTGTTTTTCTCAGCCTTTCCCATAAACTATGTTTTTGAAATCATTTGACTTCCATGTTGCTCTCCTGTAAACCTCCTGCAGCATGGCTGCATCTTTCTGGCAGTGCATTGCTCCTAGCTGGACATAAGATTTTAGCTGAGGTGCCACCAACACTCAACAGCCTAGAAAAATTACATCCTGTTTTTTATCTGTAGTGCCCATATCCTGCACCAAGATTATGGTGCTGGTTTGACTACAGACAACATCAATCCTCTAATACACAGAAGAAACCCAGATGTAATGGAATCCCAAGCCACGGAGCTCCCATAAGTGCCCAGTGACTTATTTGTAATCAGAATGGGACTGAGGAAGCAAGCCAGGAAAGCTGAGTAAAAATCCTAAAATTCAGGCATGTGATTTTTTTCCCCTATGTATATTATGACGAAGTTCAGATTCACCAAGTGTAAACAGAACAACATTAAGATAACTAGAAAGGAACATATTCCCTTCCCATTTTAATTTGTTTCCCTCGCAGCTGACTCCCATGAGTTCACATACAAGAAGGATCCAGCTTAACCTGAATGAGAAGGATGTGATTAATGTGTCTGCCAGCAGAAGATAAGGCTTCAATATTTTTTCCTACTTCACAAGGAAGAAAAGAGGTGGTCCTCTTCTCATCAAACCCTCACCTCTATGAGAACTCAGAATTGGCTGAGGAAATCCAAAACAAAGAAAGTTAGAAAAGACAATTACCAAACACAGACAAAACGGAGAAAAAAAGCTGAGGTGAAGCTACTTTATCATTTTAACCAAGCTTGGAACTCCAAAAGAAAGTTTAGTCTCAAAGCTGTGGCAGCAGAAACATATCTCATGCTGTTAGCTCAGCCCCTGTGACCATATCAATACAGATCTTACTTGATACACAGACATATTTTGGAAGAAATATATAATTTAAAACACTTTAGCAACGTAACCCCTATCTGCCAGTACATGAGATGATCCTGGCACTGACTGAGAAAAGAAAGGTATTTATATGATTCAGTGTAGGACTCATACTTACTACATAGAAGTTAAGCCCTGAGAAGCCATCAGATTCAGATAAATGTAACTTGCCAAATGGTGTGAAAGAAATAAATGTGGGGTCAGCCTGATGGCAAGAGAAGTAGATTAGCACTGAAGTCTGACTGAAGTGTCAAAGTAGGGGCCTGGCTCATTAAAATAGTTCAGAAAATATCCTGGTCAGAGCTGGTAGATACTTTAGCTACCCTTGAACTTGGAAGTCCCCTTCATTTTAAGACTCCCAGGGATACTCAGGTGCTCCAGCTTGAGCACACGGGTTTCCATGGTCTGGGGCAAATCCACAATAGGATTACACAAGTTCCTCAAGAGGCCCAAACTCAATTAAAACAGAAGGGAAAAATCTCAATTGGAACCTTAAATATAGTTAGCCTAGGTAATAGCGAGATGTCATTCACTGCTTTTCTGCCAGGTTGCTTGTCAAAGCTGCTTGTTGCATCTCACCTTATATTAAACCATAAGCTATTCAAAAAAGTCTCTGTCACTCATTACAACTGGCTTATGTAAGCTATGAAATTAAAGCCAGGAGAGACAATTGTGACCATCTAGATCATTTACTGTTTTTCCAGCAGGATGAAAGAATGCAGAAAATCTAAAATGTCACAAAATGTTTAGTTCAGGGTTTGTTCTCCTTAACTAGATGCTTCCACACAAAAACTGTTACATGCACTCAGGCCTTGGGAAAGCTTCATGATATTTTCTTTTCCCCTTATAACCCATGTGCAGTATGAGAGGATTTAAAATGCCTGATAATAAAACACAAGCTGTATTGGGTTTGTGTGGCAAGGTTTTGGTAGCAGGGGGTTACAGGGGTGGCTTCTGTGAGAAGCTGCTGGAAGCTTCCCCTGTGCCCGACAGAGCCAGTGCCAGCCGGCTCCAAGACGGACCCGCCGCCGGCCAAGGCTGAGCCCATCAGGGACGGTGGCAGCACCTCTGGGATAATGTATTTAAGAAGGGAAAAAAATTACTGCACAACTGCAGCCAGAAGAGACGACTGAGAATGTGTGAGAGAAACAACCCTGCAGACACCAAAGTCAGTGCAGAAGGAGGGGGAGGAGGTGCTCCAGGCGCCAGAGCAGAGATTCCCCTGCAGCCCGTGGGGAAGACCATGGTGAGGCAGGCTGTCCCCCTGCAGCCCAGGGAGGTCCACGGTGGAGCAGACATCCACCTGCAGCCCGGGAAGGACCCCACTCTGGAGTAGGTGGGTGCCCGAAGGAGGCTGTGACCCTGTGGGAAGCCCACGCTGGAGCAGGCTCCTGGCGGGACCTGCAGATCCGTGGAGAGAGGGGCCCACGGAGCAGGTTTTCTGGCAGGACTTGTGACCCCACAGGGGGACCCATGCTGGAGCAGTCTGTGCCTGAAGGACTGCACGCCGTGGAAGGGACCCACGCTGGAGCAGGGGAAGAGTGATGAGTCCTCCCCCTGAGGAGGAAGGAGCAGCAGAGACAGTGTGTGATGAACTGACCCCAAACCTCCATTCCCCATCCACCTCCGCTGCTTGGGGGAGGAGGTAGAGAAATCAGGAGTGAAGTTGAGCCCGGGAAGAAGGGACAGGTGGGGGGAAGGTGTTTTAAGGTTTGGTTTTTATTTCTCATTATCCTACTATGGTTTGATTCGTAATAAATTAATTTTCCCCAAGTTGAGTCTGTTTCGCCCACGACAGTAATTGGTGAGTGATCTCTCCCTGCCCTTACCTCGACCCACAAGCTTTTCATTATATTTCTCTCCCCTGTCCAGCTGAGGAGGGAGAGTGATAGAGCGGCTTTGATGGGCATCTGGCATCTGGCCAGGGTCAAGCCACCACACAAGCCAAAACCTTCTTGGCAGCAAGTTAAAGTAGTAACAGAGTGCTGTGAAAAGTCTTTGCAGTTAGATTGCACCAGTTAAGTGGAAAAGTAAGGGAAGCTGGTGCACACTGACAAAGGTTAGTGTACATATGGTGGATGTGGTGATTAAGTCTCCAGAGCCCTGAAACATCAGCTCTTTTTTGTGCGTGGTTTACATGAGGCTGTTGGTTTGCTTTTGTTTAAAGTCTTGGTTTGTTTAGGACAAACACTCACAAGAAAGGCTCAGACTGCTCCATCTCACAGAGAGAGCACTGTTTCATGACCCTATTTGAAGTTATTTTGCTCAGGACACCTTTAGCAACCAATTGAAAGTGAAAGAAAATTTGAAACTGAGATGGGAGGAAAACTCTCAGATGTACTTCAGTGCAGTAGGTAACGCTGGCTGGACAAAACTGGAAGCAGTGTGCCCATGATGGCCACCCACCCTGAATCATACAATGATGATGCCAGATGAAGGATCAGAACAGGATTTGGCCAACTACCTGCTTAGATTAGCGTTCCCAGGAGAGCCGGCCTATCTGAGGAAGTGATGATTTTTGTAAGTTAAGAGTTTAGCAGCAAGAAAACACTTCAAGTGCTGTTAATGGAATGTAAGAAGGAAGTTGCAAACATTAAGGACATCACAGATCACAGGGGAGATATGTAACTCTAGACTGAAATTCTGGCTGCTGAGAAAAGAGGTGAAAACAGTCAAAAAGCTTTGTAAGCCACAGAAAAAATATATCCTTGGCATTTGAAGGATTTTGTAAAAGGTCAGTGAAACCCAGGATGTTCCTGATGAAACATATCAGGCTCAGCAATGCAGCACTTAAAGATAAGTGGTTTGTCTGTAAAGCTCCAATCAGCTCTATTTGAAATATGGCATGGACACACCATAGGCCTGCCTTCCAGTGTGCAGGAAGCATTTGATTCATGATTCTTAATTCCCTTTAAAAGCAGACCTTCTGCAAAAAATGAACATGCAGAACTACCAGTTTTGTAGCTCTGCCCTAGAGCAGACATGAACAGAACCAAGGCTGTACCCTGCAGTGGCACACGTGAGTAACAGAGAGGACTGGAATCCCGACTTCAGTGACAGTTGACTGTAGAAAATGGTTTATGAGTTTGGCTTTGGACTAAGCCTTAGGCTGTTAGCATTTAGCATGGTTTGTTTTACTGGGAGACCTTCTGAAAAAGTCTTTTTCTACCAACCATATTTTCTTTCATCAGAAATTTTCCTGTAAGTCTGTCTGCTCCGGGTTCATCTTCAATGGTATATTTCTTAGAAAAAATTGAAACAGTAGCTGAAATTTAGGAAACCTATTCAGAACTGCCAGTAACTGTGAAAATGCAATGAACATGCTGAAAAATAATACTGGCAAATGAAAATGAAAGTTCAATCTTGAGCTTCACTTCTCTGGTTTATTCTTTCATTAAAAAATTACTAGCTTCTACTGGATAATCTACATCTTACGTTTATGCATACACCAAGAATCAAACTGCATGGTAATAACTATAACCCCTGTAATTAGTAACTAGCTGTTACAAAGCAAGTTATAAGGCAGAGGCATCGGTTCTGTCTCTACAATACAAGGCAGTACAAAACCGAACCTGCTAAGGTAGTACTTCTTCAGTGTGGTGCCAGGTACACTTACCATGCAGATCTGAGTTTGGAAGTAGTAAAGCCATGTTTGTGCAGCAGAAGAGCTCTGCTTATTGGGTGCAGTGATGCCTGCAGGCCCAAACATGCAGCTCTACACTATACTACTGTACTTCTTGTTCTGCAGTTGACACTGGAAAAGATGATTTAGGTCAATCCCAAACAATTAGTATAGACAAGACTTCAACAGCTTTTCTGCGTGCAATATCTTTCCAGGAACTGGGCTAGTTACACTCACAGCCATTAACACCAGAGCTTTGAAGAAACATCTATCTGTAGAGGAGAACCACTGCCTTTGTGTATACATAAAAGGCACACCTACATATGGAGGCACACCAGGTTTTTCTCTCTAATTAAAGACTTGTAACTCAGTGACTTCTTGCCCTCATAGAGGTTTCTCATAGGTCTGTAAATTTGACTTTTTATACAAGATCTTAAAAAATTTGTAGCTTCGTACCTGTGTTATAAACAGGAACCCAGTGGTAAAATTCGTTCTGGTAGGGAACTGTATCAAATTCACTGCACTGCATCTGACGAAAGGTTGGCAAGCCTTTGCGGCAGGGGCTAACGTTACATATCCGATAGCGTTTCCTTTCTCCAGTGCAATAGTCTCCTCCAAATTGTGGTCTAGAAAAGGAACATTGAGATTGCGACATGAGATTCTGTATAAAAAATAGTTTTAAAAGAGCAATGTCTTTCAGGTTGCAATGGGATAACAAGGTGAATCTGAATCCTTGACAGGGTAGAGATACCATTCACATGTTCAAGTACCCAAACATGCCAGTATGGAGCACAGAGATCTAGACAAACCCTGTATCCCAAAGAATTGCATGGTGCATTGCCCGGCTGAGCTCACAACAAATTACCTTATTAAATGAACTCCCC